>NC_044031.1:643741516-644050699 GCF_901765095.1 Microcaecilia unicolor
TCATGGTTCCACAGTCTTGCTTGAGTTTCAGCAAAGTCTTCCCCACCAGAGATATGGGAGGATACGCGTACAGAAGGCCTGTTCCCCAATGAAGGAGAAAGGCATCCGACGCTAGCCTGCCGTGGGCCTGTAGTCTGGAACAGAACTGAGGGACCTTGTGATTGAATTGAGTGGCAAAAGGATCCACCGAGGGGGAGCCCCACGCTCGGAAGATCTTTCTGGTGACAGCCATGCTCAGCGACCACTCATGAGGTTGCATAATCCTGCTCAACCTGTCGGCCAGACTGTTGTTTATGCCGGCTAGATAAATGGCTTGGAGAAACATGCCGTGTTGGCGAGCCCAAAGCCACATCTGTACGGCTTCCTGACACAGAGGGCGAGATCCGGTGCCCCCTTGCTTGTTTGTGTAGTACATCGCAACCTGATTGTCTGTTTGAATCAGAATTATTTGGTTGGATAACCGATCTCTGAAAGCCTTTAGAGCATTCCAGATCGCTCGCAACTCCAGGAGGTTGATCTGAAGATGCTTTTCCTGAAGGGACCAAGCTCCTTGAGTGTGAAGCCCATCTACAAGAGCTCCTCATTTGAGGAGGGATGCATCCGTCGTCAGCACTTTTTGTGGCTGAGGAATTTGGAATGGGCGCCCCAAAAGCAGATTGGATCGAATTGTCCACCACTGAAGTGAATTCCAAAAGTCGATGGACAGCTGGATCACATCCTCTAGATTCCCTGCAGCTTGAAACCACTGGGAAGCTAGGGTCCACTGAGCTGATCTCATGTGAAGACGTGCCATGGGAGTTACATGAACTGTGGAAGCCATGTGGCCCAGAAGTCTCAACATCTGCCGAGCTGTGATCTGCTGAGACACTTGAACCTTGGAGACTAGAGACAGAAGGTTGTCCGCTCTGGGCTCGGGAAGATAGGCACAAGCTGTCTTCGTGCACAACAGAGCACCAATGAATTCCAATTTTTGAACTGGGTTGAGATGGGACTTTGGGTAATTGATAACAAACCCTAGTAGCTCCAGCACTTGAATAGTCATCCGCATGGACTGTAAAGCTCCATCGTGGGAGGTGCTCTTCACCAGCCAGTCATCCAGATAAGGGAATACATGCACTCCCAGTCTGCTTAGGGACGCTGCAACAACTGCCAGGCACTTGGTAAAGACCCTGGATGCAGACGCCAAGGCAAAAGGCAACACACAGTACTGAAAGTGCTGTTTTCTCAGCCGAAACTGCAGATACTTCCAGTGAGCTGGAAGTATCGAGATGTGAGTGTAAGCATCCTTTAAGTCCAGAGAGCATAGCCAATCATTTTCCTGAATCATGGGAAGAAGGGTGCCCAGGGAAACCATCCTGAACTTTTCTCGAACCAGATATTTGTTCAGGCCCCATAGGTCTAGGATGGGACGCATCCCCCGTCTTCTTTTCCACAAGGAAGTACCTGGAATAGAATCCCAGCCCTTCTTGCCCTGGTGGAACGGGCTCGACCGCATTGGTGCTGAGAAGGGCGGAGAGTTCCTCTGCAAGTACCTGTTTGTGTTGGGAGCTGAAGGACTGAACTCCCGGTGGACAATTTGGAGGTTTGGTTTCCAGATTGAGGGTGTATCCTAACCGGACTATTTGAAGAACCCACTGTTCAGAGGTTATCAGAGGCCACCTTTGGTGAAAAAATTTTAACCTCCCCCCGACCGGCAGATCGTCCGGCACGGACACATTTATGGTGGCTATAAACTGGAGCCAGTCAAAAACCCGTCCCTGGTTTTTGCTGGGGATCTGCAAGGGCCTGCTTGGGCGCACGCTGTTGACGAGAACGAGCGTGCTGTGGCAGAGCCTGAACTGGCTGTCGAGAAGTAGGAGTGTACTTACGGCCCCTAGAAGTGTAAGGCACACTTCTCTTCCCTTTAAAAAACTTCCTGGATGAGGAAGTGGATGCAGAAGGTGCCCGGCGGGAGAGAGAGTCCATAGTGTTATCACGCTGATAGAGATGATCAATCAACTCTTCAACCTTCTCACCAAAAAGATGATCCTCCCGGCAAGGGATATCTGCAATTTTCTGCTGAGTTCGCTCCTCCAGGTTAGAGGCATGCAGCCATGAGAGTCTGCGCATCACTATACCCATAGCAGAAAATCTGGATGTCACATCGCAAGTATCATAAATGCCCCTGGACAGGAACTTGCATCACACCTTCTGCTGCCTGACCACTTGGCGAAAGGGCTCGGCCTGCTCCGGTGGGAGTGCATCCACCAAGCTTTCAAGCTGCCGCACTGAGTTCCGCAAATGAATGCTTGTGAAGAGCTGGTAAGATTGAATTTTGGAAGCGAGCATGCCAGCCTGATACGCCTTCCTCCCAAAAGAGTCTAAGGTTCTGTGTTCTCGCCCCGGGGGCGCCGAGGCAAAGTTCCTAGAACTCTTAGCTCTACTGAGAGCGGAATCCACCACTGCAGAGTCATGAGGCAACTGAGGCCTGACGAAACTGGGTGCCCCGTGGATCCCATATTGGGATTCAGCCTTTTTGGGAATGGTTGGACAAGAAAGAGGCTTCTCCCAGTTCCTCATCAGCACTTCCAAGAGTGTATCATGAAAAGGAGCTGTGGTAGAAGACTTAGGTGGAGATGGATAATCCAGGCTCTCGAGCATCTTGGCCCTGGGCTAATCCACAATCTCCGAACAAAAGATGAAAAAGACAGACTCTCCGGAGGGGAGAGCTGTTTCTGAGGTGAGGGGGTCGAATCAGATGGAAGACCTAGAGAATCCTCGGCAGAGAAAACTCCATGACCCCCATCTTCATCAGATGAGCCATCATCGGATGGGGCTAACAATTCAGAAAGAGCAGCCCGGATCCGAGCCCGCCTCGACACAGAGGTGTGGTGACCTCGATGACAGTGTCAAGATGTCGACTTCCCAGGAGACTCCGGTGAAGCTTCCTCCACCGAGGGCAATGGAGAGTCGACCCGGGAGGCAACCGACCCCGATACCGGAGGCGGTACCGGAGAAGGAGACCTCACCACCGGCAAAAGGCATGGTGCTGCAGATGCCTCCGGTGCCGGGCGCAAATGGTTCAGCACCGCTTCCATGAAATCTGGAAAAATAGCCTTGATGCACTAATCTATAGATGCTGTTGGGGAAGGCTGCGGTGCCGGTGTGGGCGTCGGAGGCAAAATCTGCAGAGGCTGGGGAGCCGGTACCGGGCTGCCAGACGACCTGCGCGTTGATACCTCCATAACAGAGGGAGAGTGGTCCTCTCAGCACCGACGCTTCTCGGGTACCGAATGTCTCGATGACCCGGAGCTCGCGGTACCATGTCGATAAGGAGAACGATGATGGTGCTTCTTGGCCTTCACCCGACGCCCCTTATCGAGGCTCTTTGGTACCGGGGAAGAAGACGTGGAATCCACACACTTCCTCGGGGCCGGGTCCGATAGAGGGCGGTCCCGGGGAGCCTGCAAAGCAGGAGGCGCCGAAGCAGGTGGAGACCCGCTCGATGCATCACTGCTCCCAGCGTGCATCGGTCTCTTGGCAGCCTGTACCCAGTCTCCCAATGCCAGCGCTGCCCTCAACGTCGACGGTACCGATGTCAACGCCGACATTGCGAGAAAGCTGAATGCGCTTTTTCATTTTTAGGCACAACTTACAGCTTTCTTGAAGATGGTCAGGCCCAAGGCACTGAAGGCACCAGGAGTGCGGATCAGTGTCAGAGATGGTCCGGTTGCAGCGGGCGCATAGCTTGGAGCCGCTGGGCGTCTTCGATGACATGGAGGGAAAAATAGCCTCCGCGAAATCAAAGGATGTGATTGTGTCAGAAAGGGACACAAAAGGAGGAAAAAACCCGACTGAGTGACCTAACTACGGTCGCACCGAAAATAAAGGAAACTTAGAAGCGGGAAAAAATAAACTGAGAAAATTAAAGGGAAAATTTTTTTTTTTTTTTGAAAATAATACCTGTCAGGGAACGAGAAGTGACTTTACTCCGGGAGCAAGGAGACGCGAAGCACTATGAAGAACTCCGTGTCGCCTCAGACGTGGAAGAAAAGAAATTGAGGAGCGTGTCCGCACGGCGGGCGAGAAGTCGTGTGCACGCATGTGCAGTGCGATCACCTCGCGCGACGGAATGCTCTAGAAGAGACTTTTGAGATTTTTACTTGAAAATCCTCCAGGGCCAACGTGACGTCACCCACATGTGAGAATATCAGCCGGCTTGTCCTCGGAGAAAGATGGGTACATAGAATATCATAGCAATCATATTAATGGAATAATAATTTTACAATTGTTACAAATAAGAGTGCATAAGTAAATCATATTGGATTGGAAGTGGATTGAAAGATCAACATAACATAATGATATCAGGACAAGATATAATATTCAGTCATGAGGATGTAATTAAGATGAACAGATAGGAGGGTTCCTTAATAGTTGTGATTGGAATAATTGGGAAGTCAAATCGTTATGGGGAATCTTTATTGTACGCCTTTATGAATAAGTAGGTCTTTAATAATTTTCGGAAGGTTGTCAGGTCGTGTGTTGTTTTTATGGTGATCGGTAATTCATTCCATAGTTGTGTGCAGGTGTATGAGAAACTGGATGTATGTACAGACTTGTATTTAAGTCCTCTGCAATTGGGATAATGAAGGTTTAAGCAGGTGTGTGATGAACTTTTGTTGTTTCTCTCTGGTAAGTCAATTAGGTCTGACATGTATGATGAGGCATCTCCACAAATGATTTTATGAACCAAGGTACATATCTTGAATGCAATATGATCTTTCAGTGGGAGCCAATGCAAGCTTTCTCTAAGGGGTCTGGCACTTTCATATTTCGCCTTGCCGAATATTAATCTAGCTGCGGTGTTCTGGGCTGTCTGGAGTTTCTTGATGGTTTGTGCCTTGCATCCTGCATATAAGGAATTAACAACTGGCTCTGCAGAGCCGGTGTGAGCCGGCTCCAGCACACCACTGGCATAGGATGAAGTTAAAGGAAATAGACTCAGGAATAACCTAAAAAAATACTCTTTCATGGAAAGGGTGGTGGACGCATAGAATGGCCTCCCGGTGGAGGTCATGGAGACGAAGACTATGTCTGAAGTTACAAACGCATGGAACAGTCATGTGGGATCTCTTACAAAAAAGAGGAGTCAGTGGTTACTGTTTATTTTCTCAGAATCTGCCTTTGCTAATCAGGCAGCGGAAGCAGTGGCCTGTCTCATCTCTCTGGGCAAAGTTACATATGCCCTCCAAATATCTAGCTTTCCGAACCTTGAATCTGCTCATGGCAGTTCGGTACAGGCTCAGCCGTAGCTAAGTCTGTAATTAAAGAGGAACCCAGTTTTAATTAGTTAAAGAGATTTAGTTTATTAGTATTAATTAGCATTGATACATTACCCAATAATGAGGATACCAGCAATTCAGTCAATCATACAATGGAACAGAATCACACGACACATCAGCTCTTGGTGGTACTCTGTCTCTCTCCTCCATCAGCATCTGCATCTGCCTCTGTATCAGCGTCTGTCTCTCTCTCTCTGTCTCTCCTTCTGCGTCTTACACTTCTCGGGGTGCTTCCTTTATACTGTCTCAACCCAATGGATTCCAATGGGATCCAGCTTTGTCACAGAACTTGCTATCCCTTATCAGTTGATAAGGAACCGATAAGGGTGACTTCATTAGGTCCCAGGTTCTAACTATACACAAAAGGGGTGCAAAGCACAGGTGGCGAGATGACTTCATCGGTCATTCTGCTCTTCTCAGCTATTCTCAGCTCCCCCCTCCCTCTGAGTACTCTCTAACTATGTACATCTACCCCTTTATCTACTTTCATTAGCCCAAAACATCTTTCATGACTCTTCATTGATGCCAGTCCCAGGCATGTTTATAAGAGCAAAGGACCCCCTCCCGTGCCAGCTCCCTGAGAACTCAGTTCAGCTTGTGCTGCAGAAAAATGTATTTTGTATCAGAGATGACTTTGGATTTTTAAGAGAAACCTAGCTCTTATTATGAGCCATTTGCTTGTAGAGGCCTAGCTCTTTAGCCTGAGCCATTGACCTGTATTTTACTGAGAGCAAGGGCGGCCATATATATACATTTCCCCTCTTGCCGGACCTCTAAAAAGGGCCGGCACACCTGACTATGGGTGTGGCCATCTTTTCCAGAGGGCTCATAGAATCCTGTGTGGGGGGGAAAGATATATATCTAAAGTGGGAGGGACGCTCTGTCAAGACATGGGACTGAGGCCGTAGTGAAAGTCAAGCTTTCAGTACATAGATGTATACTACGTAAAACTTTTATGCTGTGTCCCTCTTAAGGTAAACCACCAAAAAAAAAACCTAACTATGTATTCAACAGCTACTCTTTTGGAACAGGTAAAACCTGGGAATATGAGAAGTCACATAAGCCTAGGTATCATACAAAGGAATCAATGAGGTTGAGTGTATGACTGCAACAAGCTAAGATTATTACTACAACAGTAAGTCAGTCAGTAGTCATGTTCTGAGTGTTTAAGTATTGCTCAAATTGGAAATAACAAGGCAGCTATATTTCATTTAACATCACTAGGAGTATTAATATCTGTTATATAAAAGAAATCTATTGACATTAATAACTATTGCAAATTCATGAGTCTTATAATGATGAATATTGCAAATGACTTAACCCTAATAGGCCAAAAATATATATGAAGGCCATGTTAACCACTAATGGTTTGAAAAGTACATAGAAGCATATGATCCTTCTTCTGTTCCAGCAACAAGCTCAATATCAGTGGTAAAGCGTTCATACAGGACATAATGACCTGCAGGTTCTCTCTTGCTTATAGCAGCGGTAACTACACGTAGTACTAATTCTCTAAGGCATGGGATAATACAACATCCTACAACTATGAAAATAGCAATGCAAACAGCAATAGCAATTGCAGCTGAAACAAAAATATTCTTCCATTTTCCAAAAGTTTTATCCAGCCAACCTGTCCAAGAGGTGTCAATACCAGAGTTGTGAGCCAGTTCCTCTGAAAGTGAGGTGAGGCCTTTCAGAGCTCTGGAGATTGATCCGTCTGGAGCAGTGTTGTTGGGGATAAAGGTACAACATTGAGTACCTAGTTTAACACACACACCACCATCCGATGCTGTCATCATGTCAAGAATCATTCGGTTTTCCATTGCCATTCTACTGGTGGCATCTAATTGTGCTGCTATTCCTTGAATAGCATCTCTGGAGTAATTAACAAATCTTTGTTGAATGTAATAGATGTAATTAATCCAATCTACGTTTTTGGAAAGAAAAATGACTCAAATCCTGAGACAATTTGATTACGGGCCTTGAACTCATCAGGTACCCCTCTAGGGACTCCTATTGAATCTACATAGACATGATCATCAAATGAGCCTGGTACAGAGGCCTGTCTCTTAGATCGGTGGGAGGAAGGTGAATGGGGTGAACCTAGGGAGGCGATCGTTAGTAGAATTACCAATTTAACAAGGGCACAAGTTCCTTTCCAACTTCTGTGTAGGGTGTGATAAACAGCATTGGTTCCACAATACTACCATACATCAGTACGGGCTTGAGAAAAGATGGTAAAATTTATCTGTTCAATACTGTAATGAATAGATCTGCAGGAAGTCAAATTACCTACAAATCTGGAATTTTGAGTTGGGTACCTGGCCAGATAAGTCTGAAACATGGTAGTGGGACTGGGCCTTATGAATACAGGAGGAACTCTGTGTCATAGGGGCAATGCAGGATAGCTCTCTCCTAGAGCTTGACAAGACTGATTAATAGGCTATAACACCTGGAGTAAGTGTAACATGCACAGGAAACTCTCTGGATGGTTGGAGAGGTCAAATGGGAAGGAAACTGCTAAGGGATCTGCAAGGGCATGGGCACAGAAGTAGCAATTGGAGACATTCAAAGTGGCTGTGGTGAAGTGGGCCCATTCTAGCCAAAGGTTTCGTTCACCAAATCCAGTCTCAAGAACAACCCAATCTTTAGCAGTTTCAATTCTGCGAACCTGATATGGAATCTTTATTGCAGGGGCTAAGGTTGGCATTATTGCAACTCACGATACGCAGGTTGCAAAGAACAAACACTGAGGAAACTTCAAACAGCCCAGAATACGGCAGCCAGACTCATCTTTGGAAAGCCAAAATATGAAAGTGCAAAACCATTAAGAGAGAAACTGCACTGGCTTCCACTCAAGGAACGGGTCACTTTTAAAGTATGCACATTAGTCCACAAAATCATTCACGGCGAAGCACCAGCCTACATGTCTGAGTTGATAGACTTACCACCCAGAAACGCCAAAAGATCATCCCGAACCTTCCTTAACCTCTACTTCCCCAATTGCAAGGGATTGAAATACAAAGCGCTACACACGTCAACCTTTTCTCACATGAGCACGCAGTTTTGGAATACACTGCCGCGCAACCTAAGAACAATCAACGAGCAAGCTTCCTTCTGCAGATTATTGAAGACCCATCTTTTCGAAAAAATTTATGGAAAGAAACAAAACACATAAAGTCCACACTTACTGTTCACTAATGCATCATACATTCACCTCTGAACTCTCATTCCCGTAATATCACATCACTCATACCTTTACTCACAGAAAGATAGATACCATACGCCTTCATGCCTTTTTATCGCCCTCTAAGCTCCCATTGTTTCCTTCCAAAGTTTCAATGTCTATGTTCCATTGTTACATTCCTTAACGACACCTCAATTGTTTCGCATAACTCTGCAGAATGTAATCCATAACCAATCTGTAACAAATTGTATTTCCAACATTCAACTCATATTGTAAGCCACACTGAACCCGCAAAAAGGTGGGAAAATGTGGGATACAAATGCAATAAATAAATTAATTAATTAATGGATTCTTCTCTACCCGGGGGGTGAGATGGACAATTTGATAGTCGGTGGTATTTGTGTCTTTATTGGGAATATCAATTCCGAATAAAGAAGTGACAGGAGGGAGAATACAGATTGTGGCGATAGGATCTCTACCAGCAGCATCTATTCCTAGGGAATAGGTCTGATAGGTACTGGATGTTACACCTGTAAAGGTGATGGCAACAGGGTTACAGTGGCCTATTTGGCAGTGCTGAACATCTGCTTTTAACTTGAGAATGGTAATACTCTTTCTTAGGGGGTTGTCATTACCCTGGTATTGACCTTGGCCTGATTTCCACCATACTTTAGACCAAGTACTACAACTGGAACCTGGACACATGTACATATCATATGCAGAGTAATACCTTGCCAACTTAAATCTCCACAGTTAACATAGGCACAAACATCAAGAGTGACTACCAGTGTGTCATTCGTGAGGGATAAGATGATAGGATGGTCAGGTCCTGACATCATCCGAGGTATGGGAATGGCAAACAGGGAACAGATTAGGAAAAAAAATAGGAGTCATGATAGATTAAGTCAATTATTAAGGTACCTGGGATAAATCCTAGTTGCTCCAAGTTGGTCTCCAAGAGGGCAAAGGGAATAGATTTTGAGATCTTGGTCCCCTTTTGTCCTAATGTAGAACCAAGGGTGCCAACCACTGCTGACAATGTTGTACGAGATAAGCCAAAAATTAAACAGTTCTCCTGTCTCAGGTATGGTTAATGGTGCTTGTGGTCGTTCAACTCTTACAACGCCACATCCTTCAAATATGTCAAAAACGTGTACTACTTCTCTATTAGGGCCTACAGTCCAGGTGTCAAATAATGTAGAACACAGTATCTGATACGGTCAAGGGATCCCAGGTAGGGTCATCTTCTGGGGCAGGATCCCAGGGAAAGGCCCAAGGGAGGGGTTGCGTATCAGGGGCCTGGGTCATACAGCAGGAACTACCTCCCTAAAGCAGGAGGAGAAAAGAGCCAAAAAATGAACAGTGGAAAGGAGAGGGAATTCAGTAGCAATCCCCTAGGCCTTAATTTCTGTACTGGAGGAACTTATGGAGTTTCTCAAATACATAAATTATCAGACCAAGCAGCAAAATTATAATAACAATAAGAACAGTAATTTTGAGTGCAAGTTTAGGTGTGCAAAATTGAAAGTCCTGTGGTGTGTAGCTTGGAGGTTCAGGAAAACTGGGTGGGCTTGCGTCACACTGTTCCGGTGGGAGAATGGCAGGTGCAGACTCAGCAATGAGTTCAACAGGGGACAGATCAACAAGGGTGGAGTTCGGGGGATGGACAATATTCCGTACAGGTACAGGTGGTACGTCCTGGCAGGTATTGTCTGTGAGGGTGAGTAGCTCAGTCATAGGACAGGATTTTCAGTCCAGTGGCTCTAAATGTTGGTGGCAAAGATGGTGTAACTCATGAAGTTCATGGTAAAGATGATGAAGACGGTCAAAATCAGGAGCATCAGGAGAAAGCAAATCCTCAACCAAATCAAGGATATACAAAATCCTGGCATGCAAAGAAGGAATGCGCTCTTCAGGTACAGGAACCAGGTGTACCAGTAGTGGTGGAGGTGGTGGTTGCAGGAGTGGTAGTGGCAGAAGGTGCAAGAGTGGCACCTGTAGAAATAGTGGAGGTGGCTGGGGGACTTGTGGTGGGCGCTCTGGGATCATCAAGTGGCTGCAAAAGGTCAGAATCAGGAGCCTTGTAGACCCGGATATCGTGCAGGTGAACCCAGGAAGCGTGGTCTTGCAACTTGACTGCAGTGGCTGACAGAGCCTCGACTCGGAAGGGGCCTATGTAGATAGGATCCTTCCAGGACTTGTGGGTGTAATACTTCCGGTGAACCCAAGCTCCGACTTTAAGAGGTGTCAGGGAACCAGGGGCAGAGCTATCATTACCCTCCCCTCTTCTGTCTGAGATTGCCTGTGGAAGTGAAGACAGAGAAGTAATGATGCTTTGCAATACATCCCAGTAAACAGAATAGGAGTCTGGTAAGGTGTGGTCAGGATTGCCTTTAAGAAGGCGCATATTGCGACCTGTGCAAAGCTGAAAAGGAGACAACTTTAAAGAGGCAGAGGGAGAGGCTCACAGGGCTAGCAAGGCCAAAGGTAAAGCATCGAGCCATGTTTTAATTCCATTTGCCATGAATTGTCTCAATTTCGTTTTCAAAAGGCCATTGTAGCGCTCAACCAGGCCATTGCTGGTAGGCCTGTAAACAGAAATAGTGTGGTGGGTAATACCCAAGGCAGGAAGAAAAGACTTGAGGAACTCATTAACAAAATGAGAACCATTGTCGGTGGTGATGCGACAGGGAATCCCAAATCTGGGAATTATTTCCTGACATAGAGAAAGTGCCATAACATGTGCAGTTTCTCTGGTGCAGGGAAATGCTTCTATCCAGCATGAGTAAGCATCCACGCAGACAAGCAGGTACCTTTTACCTCTGACAGGTGTCAGCATATCAGTAAAATCAACATACCAGTGGAGGCCTGGGCCTTGCACAACAGGCAAATGACCAGGAGGAATAGCGGGTCCCCGCTTAGGTGTGTACAGAAAACATTTGTAACAATGCTGTACTACTGTCGTACACAAGGCTAACAACTGTGGAATCCATAATTTAGCAGAGAGTTGATTAAACAGGGTAGAAGCATTCAAGTGAAGTGGGTAATGAAATGCATGTAAGAGTAGCGAACCAACGTACTGTGATGCACAGAACAGACCATTAGGGTGTATCCATACCCCATCAGGATTAAGAGAGCAGCCTGCAAGTTTCCATTGTTTGAGTTCTGCTTGTGTAACTGAAGACTGCAAAGTATGGGGAAAATCAGGAGAAGGAGGGGGGGTGGGCTGCCAGGGGGGGGGGTGTGGAGAGGGGGCTGTATGGGAAGGTGGGAGGGATAGGTAGGAGGTAGAGAGGAGGGAGGGGCAGGGCAGGGGGAGGAAGGAGGGGCAGTGGTGGATAGGGGAGGGGTGGTGAAGGGAGAGGAAGGGAGGCTGCGGGGGATAGGGGAGGGGTAGAGGAGGGAGAGGAAGGGAGGGCAGCGGGGGATGGGGAGGGGTAGAGGAGGGAGAGGAAGGGAGGGCAGCGGGGGATGGGGAGGGGTAGAGGAGGGAGAGGAAGGGAGGGCTGCGGGGGATAGGGGAGGGGTAGAGGAGGGAGAGGAAGGGAGGGCAGCGGGGGATAGGGGAGGGGTAGAGGAGGGAGAGGAAGGGAGGGTGACGGGGGATGTTTATTTTCTCAGAATCTGCCTTTGTTAATCAGGCAGCGGAAGCAGTGGCCCGTCTCATCTCTCGGGCAAAGTTACATATGCCCTCCAAATATCTAGCTTTCCCAACCTTGAATCTGCTCATGGCAGTTCGGTACAGGCTCAGCCGTAGCTAAGTCTGTAATTAAAGAGGAACCCAGTTTTAATTAGTTAAAGAGATATAGAGGCATATTTTCAAAGCACTTTGGGAGGCTAAGTTCCATAGGTTTCTATGGAACTTTGGGAGGCTAAGTGCTTTGAAAATATGCCTCAATTGTTTATTAGTATTAATTAGCATTGATACATTACCCAATAATGAGGATACCGGCAATTCAGTCAATCATACAGTGGAACAGAATCACACGACACATCAGCTCTTGGTGGTACTCTGTCTCTCTCCTCCATCAGCATCTGCATCTGCCTCTGTATCAGCGTCTGTCTCTCTCTCTCTGTCTCTCCTTCTGTATCTTATACTTCTCGGGGTGCTTCCTTTATACTGTCTCAACCCAATGGATTCCAATGGGATCCAGCTTTGTCAGCAGAACTTGCTATCCCTTATCAGTTGATAAGGAACCGATAAGGGTGACTTCATTAGGTCCCAGGTTCTAACTATACACAAAAGGGGTGCAAAGCACAGGTGGCGAGATGACTTCATCGGTCATTCTGCTCTTCTCAGCTATTCTCAGCTCCCCCCTCCCTCTGAGTACTCTCTAACTACGTACATCTACCCCTTTATCTACATTCATTAGCCCAAAACATCTTTCATGACTCTTCACCGATGCCAGTCCCAGGCATGTTTATAAGAGCAAAGGACCCCCTCCCGTGCCAGCTCCCTGAGAACTCAGTTCAGCTTGTGCTGCAGAAAAATGTATTTTGTATCAGAGATGAGTTTGGATTTTTAAGAGAAGCCTAGCTCTTATTATGAGCCATTTGCTTGTAGAGGCCTAGCTCTTTAGCCTGAGCCATTGACCTGTATTTTACTGAGGCCATATATATATATTACTGAGGATGGGCAGACCGGATGGACCATTTGGCCCTTATCTGCCATCATGCTTCTATGTTTCTAATTTCTTTCTCTGTTGATTGAAATCTGAGAAAATGTTTATTACCCAAGAGAGTGTGATCAACTGTGGAACAACCATGAAATGTACAACATGTCCAGATATGACTTGGCTGGATAACCTACAGCTTTAGGACTAGGGTTGGTCTTAGGCAGGGACAACAGCCTAGGGCCTCGTGCTCACATGGGCCCCGCGGCCAGTCGCGTCCCTGTTGCATTGCGATCAAACTCCATCTGCCTCATCCCCAGCCCACTCCCACCACAATTTCTCATCTGACTCTCTACATGCGCTGGCCACCTCGCCACCCCTCACCCCACTCCCGCCGCCGGCCTGCAGCAACAATGTCTTCTGCTCAGGGACGTAGCTACGTGGGGCCATGGGGGCATGGGCCCCCATAGATTTGGCCCTGGCCCCCCCACTGCCAACCCCTTCGACCCCCCCTCCTGCCGACAACCCTCCTCCGCCGCAGTCGGGTACCTTTGCTGGCGAGGGTCCCCAACCCCCGCCAGCCGAAGTCCTCTTCTCCGGCGCAGCCGCGCTGCTGATCTGCAAGGGTAGGCTTCTGTTTCTGTGAGTCTGACATCCTGCACGTACAACGTTTATCTCATATGTCCATGTTTAGGTTATAAATCGAAGCAACCATTTATTTCTTACCCTTGTTACTGACATTCAGTTTGTTCAGAGATCTGAATTTCAAATTTGGCGGCTCCCCATTTTTAAAGGGACACCATCCTGGCTCAGCCAATCAGATTTTGCTAAGGACTAGTTTCCTTCCTGTCTTTTTGAATCTATTATGAGGGCTGTTTAAAAAACACTTTCCAGTCTATTCTGATATTTAAGCCTTTGGGGATAAGCGCTTGTAACCTATGAATCCATCTCTGCTCTATTTGTCTTAATTGCTGATCTCTATCTCCACCTCAAAGGCTTTGCTCGACTTATGACTACACACTGATAATCTGCAAATGTATGTTGATGTTGAATGCTATGTTCAACCATCGGAGCTTCTGTTTTTAAGTACTTCAGATTGTGTTTGTGTTCACTCAAGCATTGTTTAAGTAGTCTGGTCGTCTTTCCCAAATAAATTTAGGGTCAAGGGCACTTCAAGATATACACCACGTGAGTGCTGTTGCAATTAGTGTTGGTATATATCGTGTATCTTTTACCATCTATGGGGTTAATAAATACTGTGGTATCTGCCATATTTTATAGTATTTATATGATTCACATGCTGCATGTCCCTTGTTTACCCCTGTTGCAATTTGTCGCAGTGCATCCAAATCACAAGGGGATGTGTCGGGGAATTTCAAAGGCAGAATTAGGTTTTTTTTAAGCCATTAATGGAACAAAATAAAATGTCCAGGACTAAAACCAAAACATTTTGGTCTAGTCCTGTTTTCAGAATGGAGTCTTCTGGACTCCAGACTAAAATTCTAATACACCTAAAATTCTAATAGAAGACATTGAAGACTTCCTTTGGGGTATAAATGGAAGCAACATATGATGTCAGTACATGGCCTAGCTATGGCTCTAATAGAAATCATTAAAACCTCATTTTTTGTTTCTGATGACTTTGAATGCTTTCTTAGGGATGATCATATATAGTTTTATATGTGTGCTTGCACTGAAATTGAAACTCAGCTAACACTTAAATGTCTGTCACAGAGCTGAATGTTTAAGTGCTATTTGAACACTGACCCCATCCTTTCCATGTTATAATGAACAGAGGATTTCTGTTTCTTTTTTTTTCCAATTATTTTTATTAAATTTATAAATTCAAATAGCTATCACACATCATACAATTATGGCAACATATGAATTTTAACAATGTCATCAAGTCCCCCCACACCCCTCTCCTCCCTTCCCAGCTTATGAGTCATTTTCTGTTTCAGGGTCTGAGATGCCATGCCAATGGGATCCATCTACACTCCCAAATAGAGACTGCACAATCTCTAGCCAATGCATTATATATCCAATGACAGCAAAGCTTACAGGCCTGTAGCTGCTGTGGAGGGGCATTTTCGATAGTGTGTCTAAGTCAGACTTTTGACATTTTGTACTAAATGTCCACAATCCAAATAGGAAATATACCCATTTTTGAAAAACGAAAAATGTCTATCTTCCTTTTTTTTTTAATACCATACTGCACTGACCACTACACTACTCCAGGGACCTTCATGCTGCTATAACAGACCTGGCTTTAACATCTAAAGCTGTCATAGAGGCTGGTAAGTCATATTTGTATTCACATTTTTGGGGTCTGTGAGGGGTTAGTGACCACTAGAGCGGTATTGGGGGGGGGGGTCACCTCTGATCCCTCTAGTGGTCATCTGGTCATTTAGGGCACCAGCATTGAATATCTGGTGCAAATTAGAGTTGCACTGGCCGCCAGAGTTTATGTGGGTCCCAGCTGATATTCAACTGGAACCTACACAAGACATTTGTGTGGGCCTAGGCTGCAAATCGGCCAGGACCCATATAAGAGATGCAGGTGTCCTCTGTTCCGCTGATTCTCCCTCCATCCCCAGTGATTCTGATCCGCTTCCCTCCCACCCCAGTGTGTAGAAGGGCCAACTGAGCTCCCACTCTGCCCCCACACCTCCCTCTCCCACCTCCTTAGGCCCCTGGGCCTACCTAGAATTAGAATCCTAATGGTCTAGTGGGGTCCAAAGGGCAGAGGCAATGCCCACTCACTCATGCACATCATGACTCCTTTCAAAAAATGGCTGCTGTGACCTCTAGCACCAATATTCAGACTGGTATCCAGGTAGCTTGGTGGCTACAGTTAGGACAGCCCTTTTGCTGTCCTAACTTTAGCCTCGTACTTAACCAGTTAGCGACTAACAGGTTAAGTCCTAGCTCCTCCTTGCTTTATTCAAATTCTGGCCATGGACCACTCAAGCAGGGATGA
This sequence comes from Microcaecilia unicolor, assembly GCF_901765095.1. Taxonomy (NCBI): domain Eukaryota; kingdom Metazoa; phylum Chordata; class Amphibia; order Gymnophiona; family Siphonopidae; genus Microcaecilia; species Microcaecilia unicolor. Next base: position 643,757,618 of record NC_044031.1, read on the forward strand.
TCTGTGGTGATATTCAGTGGCAGTGTTCAGTTAAGTGCCACTGAATATCAGCACTTAGGTGGTCAATTGGTGATTTAACTAAGCAGGAACCTCTCATAAGAACATAAGTGTAGCCATATTGGGTCAGACTAATGGTCCATCTAGCCCAGTATCCTGTTTTCCAAACAGTGGCCAAGCCAGGTCACAATTACCTGGCAGAAACCCAAATCGTGGCAACACTCCACACTACAAATCACAGGGCAAGCAGTTACTTGTACATAACTTTTTAATAAATGAAATGAAATGAAACGAAAGGTGCACAGTATTCCTGGCTCATGTTGTTTCATCAGCTATATGTTTTTGGTATAAAGGCTCCACTTAGCACAAGACTATCTCTACTTCAGGAAGTAGGTGAAAGCTTGGCTCTTCAACCAGGCTTTTAATGTAAGAAGTAACTGGCAGTCAAATCAGAGAAAGATGAATAAACAGAACACTCATCTGTTTCCTAAAGGTCCCCCCCCCCCCCCCCCCAATTTTAATAGCATTGGGATACATTAGCATACATGTCACATAAAGTGAAACATCACTGCCTTGACATCTAAACCAATAAAAACATCATTTTCTAAAACCACTTACAGTACACTATTAGATTTTAATCATAGCAAAGTATGCACTTCAAAGAAGCAGAGGAAATTGAAAGGATTAGCTTGTTAGCTCATAGTAGTTGCTTAGTTCAAAACTTTTAATAGGCCCCTGTGCAGCTACAGTGTGTGTGAGATAATTACTGAAGTGAGAAAGCAAATTAATAAAGTCCACAGGGCCGTTTTAAATTAGCAGCTGTTGCATGCATCTTAACTGTTTTCAAACAATAATTTAAACACACATTTCAGAAGTTAAATCTCTCAAAGGAATAAGTCATTAGGAACTAGAAATATTTTAGATAAGTTGCTTCTCTTATGTATATACATAACACATTTCCATGCATCTGTAACTTTATATCTCTAAATATGTATGAAAAGAAGAAGGAAAGAGTAAAGCATAAACTGAAACTGGCTTTTCCAGTTTTAGGTGCTGACACTAGACAAATGGAACAGTGAAATCTTAAAAGAGAATTAACAACCAGACACCAGCAACAATATCCTCTTGGGATCAACTCGAAGCTAAATGTCAGCTAACTTGTAATTATAATCCACCACTAGTTTACTGCCCCCCCTCCCCCTCCTTCTAATTGTACCAACAAAAATGAAGCTTGAACAGAACTTCAGAAGGAATCCCTGAGGTGTATCTTCAGTCACCATTTCAACTGTTGATAAAAAGGCCTGCCATTCCTTTGCATAGATTTATGACTCTAATTTATGAGCCTAGAGCTGAAAATCAAAGCTAAACTCCAAACTTCTTTTCCCAATCCTAAATCCACCCTGTTGCCACCCACCTTTTATGCTCTCAAATTTAAGAGTTTAATGAAATGAGGAATAGAAATGTATGTATTTACCCTAGTAAATTTTCAAAGAAGCCAATTTATGAGCATAATTCTCAAAGTATAAAGTCTCTGAATATCAGGCCTGTAATTTTTAGTTAGCATTAAAATATATGGGAAAGTCATTCAACCTTTATAGAGGAGTTTTGTGATAAAATGTTTAAATATTTTTTATTTATTTATTTTTATTAGGATTTATTTATCATGTTTTTGAAAAAAATCACTCAAGGCGACATAGGAGCCAACTTTTCAAAATTATTGGGGATGCTAAGCCCAATGAAAATAACCCCTCCCTTGACACATACAAGGAATTTTCTCAATATTGGAGGTGCAGAAGCACCCACAACACCCACAGAGTCGGCTCCAATGCAAGGCGATGTACAGTAAGAATAAATCAAACATAAGCAATAGACAATTACTGCACTAAAAATATTCAAATAACAATACAAAGTATAGCATAGTATACTATTACAATGTCAACACAATATATAATAGAACTTAATAGACAGCGTAGGATATAAGCAAAGATGGAACATCTAGGGGCCCTTTTACTAAGCCATGTAGGCACCTACGCGCACCCAACACACATCAATTTGGAGTTACTGCCTGGCTACCATATGGTCCTTGCGGTAATTTCATTTTTTATGCACGTCTGCTATTTTTATTTTCTGACGTGTAGCAGAAACCGGGCGGTAATCATCATTCAATGTGCGTAGATGATTACTGCACAGTTAATGCGTGAGACCTTACCACTAAGTCAATGGCTGGCGGTAAGGTCTCAGACCCAAAATGGACGCATGATAGAGATATGATACAGGTCTATAAAATAATGAGTGGAGTTAAACGGGTAGATATGAAGCGTCTGTTTACGCTTTCCAAAATTACTAGGACTAGGGGGTATGCAATGAAGCTACAATGTAGTAAATTTAAAACGAATCAGAGAAAATGTTTCTTCACTCAACGTGTAATTAAACTCTGAAATTCGTTGCCAGAGAATGTGGTAAAGGCGGTTAGCTTAGCGGAGTTTTAAAAAGGTTTGAATGGCTTCCTAAAGGAAAAGTCCATAGACCATTATTAAATGGACTAGGGGCAAATCCACTAATTCTGGGATATGCAGTATAAAATGTGTTGTACTTTTTTGGGATCTTGCCAGGTATTTGTGACCTGGATTGGCCACTGTTGGAAACAGGATGCTGGGCTTGATGGACCTTTAGTCTTTCCCAGTATGGCAATACTTATGTACTTATGTACTTATATTTTGCCGCATGTCCATTTTCAGCAAAAACTTTAAAAAAGGTATTTTTTACAGGTGCGCTGAAAAATGGATATGTGCACGCCCAAAACATGCGTCTATACTAGCACAGCCATTTTTCAGCACACCTTAGTAAAAGGACCCCTCAGATAGGTAAGAGAGTAAGAGGAGTTAGAAAATAAGGTGACTAATTTAAAGAAAGTTGCACATGAGGTCAGAGAAATGATTAAATGTTTTTTCACCTAGGGCAGGAGTGGATAAACATGTCCTGCTGCAGTATGTGAGACTACTACTACTACTTAACATTTCTAGAGCGCTACTAGGGTTACGCAGCGCTGAACAATTTAACAAAGAGAGACAGTCCCTGCTCAAAGAGCTTACAATCTAATAGACAAGTGAACGGTCGGTCCGATAGGGGCAGTCAAATTGGGGCAGTCTGGATTCACTGAACGGTAAGGGTTAGGTGCCGAACGCAGCATTGCCACATTCTGGATGGTACGAAGTTTCTTTAACAGTTGTTTAGCAATTCCCAGGTAGATTATATTACAATAATCTAATAAATTCAGAATCGATTCTGAATTTACGTGGAGGGGCATAATCAAACAGGGACGACCATCTCTAAGGGCGTCCATCTCTAAGGACATTCTGGCGAAGGGGCGGGGAAACCTGTATTATCGAAACAAGATGGACGTCCATCTTTTGTTTCGATAATACGGTCGGGGACGCCCAAATCTCAACATTTAGGTCAACTTTAGAGATGGTCGACCTAAATATTGAGATGGTCAACCTTAGAGATGGTCAACCCCGGTTTTCAGCCATAATGGAAACCGAGGACGCCCATCTCAGAAATGACCAAATCCAAGCCATTTGGTCGTGGGGGGAGCCAGCATTCATAGTGCACTGGTCCTCCTCACATGCCAGGACACCAACCGGGCACCCTAGGGGGCACTGCAGTGGACTTCACAAATTGCTCCCAGGTGCATAGCTCCCTTACCTTCAGTGCTAAGCCCCCCCTACCCCCCCCCCCAAAAACCCATTCCCCACACCTGTACATCACTACCATAGCCCTTAGGGATGAAGGGAGGCATCTACCTGTGGGTATAATGGGTTTTAGGTGGGTTTTGGAGGGCTCACATTTACCACCACAAGTGTAACAGGTGGGGGGGATGGGCCTGGGTCTGCCTGCCTGAAGTGCACTGCACCCACTAAAAACTGCTCCAGGGACCTGCATACTGCTGTGATGGAGCTGGGTATGACATTTGAGGCTGGCATAGAGGCTGGAAAAAATGTTTTTAAAGTTTTTTTGTTAGGGTGGGAGGGGGTTGTGACCACTGAGGGAGTAAGGGGAGGTCATCTCCGATTCCCTCTGGTGGTCATCTGGTCAGTTTGGGCACCTTTTCGAGGCTTGGTCGTGAAAAAAAAAGGACCAAGTAAAGTCGACCAAATGCTCGTGAGGGACGCCCTTCTTTTTTCCATTATCGGCCGAGGACAGTCATCTCTTAACCACGCCCCCATCCCGCCTTCGGTACACTGCCGACACGCCCCCATGAACTTTGGTCATCCCCGCAACGGAAAGCAGTTGAGGACGCAAAAAATCGGCTTTCGATTATGCTGATTTGGGCGACCTTGGGAGAAGGACGCCCATCTCCCGATTTGTGTCGGAAGAAGGGCATCCTTCCCTTTCGAAAATAAGCTAGATAGTAACATAGTAAATGATAGCAGATAAAGAAAGACCTGAACGGTCCATCCAGTCTGCCCAACAAGATAAACTCATTTTACATGGTATGTAATACTTTATATGTATATCTGAGTTTGATTTGTCCCTGCCTTTCTCAGGGCACAAAGTATTTATGAACTTATCGCAAATTTCACAACAGGATAAATGCTCTTTGAGTTAATTTATTAATCTGAGGCTCTAAAGATAGTTTGCTGTCCAACAGAATCACTAAAATTCTTTAAGAAGAGGAAAATGATATATTGTCCAATTTATCATCACATCAGTTTCATTCTTAACGTTTGAATGGCTAACTAACAGTAGCTTTGTTTTATCAGAGTTTAGCTTAAATTTATGTTTTTTCATCCATACTAAAATGTAAAGAATTTTAAGAAGGAGATCAGCATGAGATGAGACTGTGGAGATAATAGGAACCAGGATCGCTCACGTCATCTGCATAGCTGTACAAATATACACGTAATCTCTCCAAAACTTAACCCAATAAGTGTAAATAGACATTAAAGAGTATAGGAGAAAGCAGGGAACCCTGAGGCACCCCACTTATATTTCTCCAATTATCAGAAATGTTATGTGAGTACAGCAAGGCAGTTTACAATACAAACTTAAAAATGTAAAAGAAAAGAACTCAATTATTTGACAGGAAAGTGAATAAAATAGGGAATACACAAACAATCCAAGAACAAGCATAGAGAAGTCATTCAACCCTTCATCTGTCAACCAAGATCAGTCTAAGCCTCGCAGACCGGGCTAAAATCCCCCCTAGTATCTCCAGCCTCATTAGAGGCTAATAGTAAAAGCATGTTGAAATAAATGAGAATTTCCAAAATGATAGTTCAAGACGCAGGGCAGCAGGAAGTATGTTCCAAAGGGCAGGGGCAGTGCAGTAAAAAGCACAGGGCTAGATTCTATATATGGCACCTAAAAAATTAGAATTGAGCAATACCTGCTTAAACGGTATTCTATAAGCCATGCCTAAAGTTCAACAGGGTTTATAGAATACATGTTTGAGTGGAGAGTTGCATCCATTTGCACCTATGAAAATGTGGTGTAAACGTCCATGCCTAAATTTACACATGGAGCACCGTTATTCTGCAATTACGTGTGTAACTGGAAATCACGCCCCCATTCTGCCTCAAAACGCCCATGACCCTCCCATTTCCATGCCACCTTTTTTGGACCACATGAACATTTTTTGGCATGGATCCCGGGCATAGCTTTATGCGCATTGTCCCAATTAAATCTAATTAGTGTAATAATTGCTTGTTAAAAAGTCAATTATTGGCACTAATTGGGTTATTATTCTATTAAATTGCTTGAGCAAATTGTGAATGTGCTAAACGTTTTGTGTGAAATTTTTGACGACCTTTAGAGAATCAGGGGGACAATGTCTGATTGAATCCAGTCTGGCCATATATACAGATGGGATATGTAAGCACCAATTATTGAGGGGCCACAGCAGTCATATAGGGAGTAACAGCTGAGGACAAGAATGAGTACTGTGTATTGGACATGGTAAGAAACTGGAAGCCAATGATACCTGATGAATATGGAGTGATATGATCTGACTTACGGGCATGGGCTAAATTCTCAATGCTGTACTTTATACTGATTGTGGAGGAGTAGCCTAGTGGTTAGTGCAGTGGACTTTGATCCTGGGGAACTGAGTTCGATTCCCACTGCAGCTCCTTGTGACTCTGTGCAAGTCACTTAACTCTCCATTGCCCCTGGTACAAAATAAGAACCTGAATATATGTAAAACGCTTTGAATGTAGTTGCAAAAACCTCAGAAAGGTGGTATATCAAGCCCCATTTCCCTTTCCCTTAAAAGAACCTGAAGTAGTCCAGAATAAACAATATTACAGTAATCCAAATGTGAAACAAAGATGGCATAAAGAAGTGTCATTTGTGATGAGAGATCAAGGAAAAAATGGATTGGATGAAATTGTCTTGAAGCAAAAAACAAGATTTAACCGATGCTGAGACTTGTGGCTATCTTAACCAGTTAAGTTCCAACTCTGCTCCCAGAAGGCCCCCAAAATAGCCAGTTTCAGATTGAACACTAACCGGACATTTCCAGCAGCACTATCCGGTTAAGTGCCACTGAAAATGCCCAGTTAACCCCAGACAAGTGATTTAAATGGCTAGGAATCTCTCCAGGCTGTTTAAATCATTTTGGGTATCAGGCAAATAGATACTTGCACTTACATACATGAATGTAGCAGCACTTACTGACAGAAGTGCTTAATGCTATTCTATATTTTAAGCATGCAGATCACTCAGAGATCCTTTTACCAAGCTGTGGCAAAAGGAGTGGTAGCAGCAGTGGCCGTTTTAGCAGTGTGCCTGGGCCCTTTATACCGCAGCGGGTAAAAAGCACCTAAAAAAGACATGGCTATGCAGTAAAATTATTCTTACCATGTGGGGGAGAAGCACTTACTGCCACCCATTGAGGTAGTGGTAAGGGCACCTGTGGTGTGCGGCACTGCCCGATTACCGCTGGGTTAGCACCACGCTAGAAATTACGGAATGATACATGCTCAAGGCAGAACTACCACCAACGGCCGCATTGGCTGGCGGAAGTTCCGAGTTGCAGCGCGGCGAGTACACTGCCACAAGGCAACCCTTTAGTAAAAAGGCCCCTCAGCATATAAATGCAATGGAGCAATAACAGGAAAGAGAAATGGGCGTGACATGAGTGAATCTAACATTTACATGCATAACTTATAGAATATTGTTAAGTGCGTAAGTGTCATATTAGGGCATACGTATGCCAGTTATAGTCCTGGCATAAGTGGGCATGTATAAATGTAGACACATTAATAAATTTATAATAGCAATTACGTGCATATGGGGCAATTCTAAAAATGGGTGGCACAATTTAGGTGCCCATGTCAAGTTGGCACCTAAATTGTACCACCTGGTTATAGGATTGCCCCTAATACTTTTGTAACAGCTAAAACAATGAGGTGGCAAGCTATACTTCTATACACAGTATCCTTTAATTCTTTAATTTAAGGTAAACAGACCCCGCCCTCATCATGTTTCTACTAAATTCTTTACAGAATTAACGAAGATTGCTCTAACCAACAATTGTTTTGTATTCAACAGGATGTTTTACCAACAGCAAAAAGGAATAGCAATGGGAGTAACATGTGCACCTTCAGTTGCAAATCTGTATATGATAGAATTTGAAAATAAATGGATAGAACACAATCCTTGGGATATCCATATTAAAAGGTGGCTTAGATACATCGACGATGTATTCCTCTTATGGGAAGGACCGCTGGATGAGTTAAACAGATTCAAAAATTGGTTAAATGAAAGAGATCAAAACATTAAATTCACGATGCAAGCATCAGACTCTCAAATTAATTTTTTGGATATTTCTATACAGAAACAGCAAGAAGGATTTGACACCATGGTGCATATAAAACCCACAGACAGGAATACGCTACTGCACTTTTCGAGCAACCACCCGAGAAAAATAAAAGAAAGTTTACCATTCGCTCAATTATTGAGATAAAGAAGAATTTGCAAAGAAACCTGTACATTTAAGGAGCAAGCTAAAATATTAAAAGAAAAATTTACACAGAGAGGATACCCAGATGATATAATAAAACGGGCATATACAAGAGCGAAGTACAATCATAGAGAACAATTACTGTCAAAGAAAAAAGAAGTAGTATCTGAAAATACAATACAAACCTGCGTTATGAGATATGCTCAGAACAGTAACCAAGCAATACAAAGTATAAAGAAACACTGGAGAATTACGAATATGCATCCAGCATTCCAAAACCAACAACTTAGAATAGCATATACACGCAGTCAAAATCTAAAAGAGCTACTACAAGAAAAAGTACGAGGGCAGCAGGAACATCATTCACCCGGACATAAAGAATATGGAAAATGTAAATATTGTAATATGATGTGGCAAAATGACACATTTATAAATCCAACAGATAAGAAGGTATACCAACTCAAGTTCTCAACAAACTGCGAATTAACACATGGTTTACGCCCTGACTTGCCCGTGTCAAAAAATCTATAATGGGAAAACAAAAAGAGCTTTAAAATTAAGAATGAGTGACCATAAGCACAATTTAAAATATAAAAAAGCAGAGGCACCTCTTGTTAACCACAGTCTGGAAAAAGGTCATATATTCAATGAATACAAATGTATAGTAATTGATCATATCCCCAGTTCTATACGGGGAGGAGACAGGGATAGAAAATTAATACAAAACGAGCAAAGGTGGATATATAGATTAAGATCTTTAACCCCAATAGGATTAAATAGTCGGGTCGAATGGAAAGCATTTCTGTAATACCAGTGATATGGGAGAAGGAGGGAGTAGAAGTTCCTTTAATTAGAAGAGCAACGAGATAGGCTGAGAGCATAGCGTCTGACATGTTATAATCAGCTGACAGGCGCCATGTTTGAATTCCGGAAAAAGTCAGGAGACATTCCGGACGGAGCACAACAAAAGGTACAGCCAGTATCCTGGATAAACAGTGAGTACATGAGCAAGAAGTGCACAGTTTGATACTGAATATAATCTGCTTGATTTCAGGGCAACATAGACAACGGTTCAGCTCCTTATGAAGCAGATGCGAAACAGGAGCTCACTGTAGAGCGAACCGACTAGAAAGACAAAACGCCCGAAGAAAAAGATAACTGCTAAGATCATGAATTTATATATTGGAAAATAGAGAAAGAAAAAGAAAAAATAGGTAGACTAGACTGATGAGGATTCCCGCATATTACCAAATTGGGAAAGCTAAAGCAAAAACCCCAGCAGCATAGCGGAGTGACGCTGCTCAAAAGAGCAAGATCAGCACCAGGGATCTGAAGTCACGTTTACCTTAAATTAAAGAATTAAAGGATACTGTGTATGGAAGTATAGCTTGCTATAGAGTTACTAAAGTATTGAAATATACTTGTGTAAATTTAGGCATGGTATCCATGCGTAAAGGGGTATGTAAATGGGAGGGTCATGGTTGGGTCCTGGGCAGATCGGGGGCATCCCTTTAAGTTACACGCATAGTTAGACAATAAGGGCATACATGCCTAAATTTACGCATGGATATGTGCACCACGTTTAAGTTGCTGCAAATGGCCATGCCTAAAGTTAGACCCGATTCTCCGGTGTAAGCGCTATTCTATGAAATGTGCCTTTATTGGGCCAGATTCTATATACGGCGCCTAAAAATTCTATGTGGTCAACAGTTCTGATTAAGCATATTCTATAAGCCGCAACTTAATTTAGGTGCATATATAAATTTATTTATTTATTGCATTTGTATCCCACAATTTCCCACTTATTTGCAGGCTCAATGTGCTTAGTTGATATTCTAATAGACCTAATAGACCTTCCTATACACAACACAATGAAAGGTACAAGAACCTATCTCACCCTACACTTCCCAAAATGTCAAGGCATAAAATACAAATCTGCATACTCAACCAGCTTCACCTACATCTGCACCAAGACATGGAATACACTACTGAAAGTCCTAAAATGCATGACTGACTTCCTAACTTTCCGAAAACACCTGAAAGCTCACTTTTTCAGCAAATCGCTATTTCATACCACCAGACAATAATAAAAAACACCACAACACAACACGAGCTACAATCAGAAACCGGATAAGGACACACAGACACTTCCAACAACTATGTAATATGTAATATGTTTAACTGATGTAAAATGTAAGCCACATTGAACTGACAATTTCAGTTGGAAAATGTGGGATACAAATGCAGAAATAATAATAATAATATTCTAGCGCCTAAAAGTATGCACGTCCATTCACACCAAGCAAGGGAATGCCTAATCTGGCTTGGCGTAAATCCCTGCACGTATATATATATATATATATATATATATATATATATATATATATATATATACAAGCAAGTTCTGATATAACTATTATATTCAATCTTTATTTCATTATAACATAATTACAAATTCTTATTATTATTCAATATATTAAAACCCACAATAAACCATTCATTCTTCATTCATACATACATAACTTTTATATATAACAATAAAATGTTCAAATATTATAACACACATATAACTATCTTAATATATTTGCCAATTAAGTCTATAAGTAATAGTTCTCTCCAAGTCCTCTTAATATAATCGTTCACAAGTTCCGTGCTTTATCTTCTATGACCATAGTCACTTTAAAGTTATCAAAATTCTTCCAATGACAACAACATTCCGTTGTAAAAATACAATCCGTTATAACTCTACTTGATAAACAGGATTATATATCTTCTGTAGTTCTTCATAACAAATCCACTCTTTCTCCTCTTAATTAGCAGATCATTTATTTTTCTGTCTTAATTATGAATTTCTCCATTTTAATTCAGTCATTTAACTGACATATAATTAAAAATGTGAAGACTTCATTGGTTTAAATTCAACGATATTGTTTCTTTCTCTAAAGAGAAAGAAACAATATCGTTGAATTTAAACCAATGAAGTCTTCACATTTTTAATTATATGTCAGTTAAATGACTGAATTAAAATGGAGAAATTCATAATTAAGACAGAAAAATAAATGATCTGCTAATTAAGAGGAGAAAGAGTGGATTTGTTATGAAGAACTACAGAAGATATATAATCCTGTTTATCAAGTAGAGTTATAACGGATTGTATTTTTACAACGGAATGTTGTTGTCATTGGAAGAATTTTGATAACTTTAAAGTGACTATGGTCATAGAAGATAAAGCACGGAACTTGTGAACGATTATATTAAGAGGACTTGGAGAGAACTATTACTTATAGACTTAATTGGCAATTATATTAAGATAGTTATATGTGTGTTATAATATTTGAACATTTTATTGTTATATATAAAAGTTATGTATGTATGAATGAAGAATGAATGGTTTATTGTGGGTTTTAATATATTGAATAATAATAAGAATTTGTAATTATGTTATAATGAAATAAAGATTGAATATAATAGTTATATCAGAACTTGCTTGTATGTTTAGCCATAACTATTTTTAAGCTACTATACCTTATATATATATATATATATATATATATATATATATATATATATATATATATATATATATATATATATATATATATTTATTTATTTATTTATTTATTTATTTATTTAATAAACACATTTATATCCTACATTTTCCCACTTAGTTGCAGGCTCAATGTGGCTTACACAATACCGTAGAGGTAGGCTCCGGTTCAATAATACTTATACATAATATAGTAGTAAGCATGTAAGAAACATAAGTATAAAGCAACAAAGAAATAAAGAGGGGGTGGTGATAGAAGTCTAGTACAGTCCATATTTTGCTGTGTCGCACGAAGTAGAAAGTTAATTTGGGTCATGGGGGTAGGCCTTCATAAACAAGTTGGTTTTTAGTAGTTTCCTGAAGTTAAGGTGGTTATGGATAGATCTCACGATTTTGGGCAAAGCGTTCCACAAATATGTAAGAAAAGCTGGATGCCTAAGTTGATATACTCACACTGGGTCATATTCTGTAACTACGCATGCAAATTTTGGAATGCCCATGAAATGTCCTTTTCCCCGCACAAAACCACACCCTTTTTGCCTGCATGTGTTAGAATTTAGGCACAGTGCATTATAGAATACGCTTAGGGATTTGTGAGCATAAATTCTACTTATTCTCAATTAGTGCTCATTATTGCTTATTAAGACCTGTTATTAATGCTGATTAGCTTTTTAAGCCATTTAAGTTAGGTGTGTAGTTTTAGAATACGCTTGGATTTCGGCTCAGAATTCTAGGCACGCTATATACAATCTGGCAGATTTTGTAGAATAATATTTTTTCAGCACTGATTTTTTCAGTGCCATATAAAGAATTTACCCCTATAAGCATAAATAGGCATTGGTGTGCCTATGTATGAACAGTTATGCCAAGTCAATGGCAGTCATAATTGCTGATTCCTAAGTGTGCCCTAAAGTATAGTCTTCTTTAGGTTTCACATGTACTACTACTACTTATCATTTCTATAGGGCCCACATATGCACTCCCCTAGAACCTACTCACTAACTGTTGAAATCACTATCAGGTTCATTTTCGAAAGAGAAGGACACCCATCTTTTGACACAAATCGGAAGATGGGTGTCCTTCTCACAGGCTCGCCCAAATCAGCATAATCGAAAGCCGATTTTGGGCATCCCCAACTGCTTTCCGTTGCAGAGATTACCAAAGTTCACGGGGGCGTGTCAGAGGCATAGCAAAGGCAGGACTTGGGCGTGCCTAACACATGGGCGTCCTCGACCCATAATGGAAAAAAAAGGACGTCCCTGACGAGCATTTGGACAACTTTACCTGGTCCTGTTTTTCTTATGACCAAGCCACAAATAGGTGCCCGAACTGACCAGATGACCACCAGTGAGAATCGGGGATCACCTCCCCTTACTCCCCCAGTGGTCACTAACCCCCTCCCTCCCTCAAAAATCATCTTTAAAAATATTTTGTGCCAGCCTCTATGCCAGTCTCAAATGTCATACTCAGGTCCATCACAGCAGTATGTAGGTCCCTGGAGCAGTTTTAGTGGGTGCAGTTCACTTCAGGCAGGCGGACCCAGGCCCATCCCCCCTACCTGTTACACTTGTGGTGGTAAATGTGAGCCCTCCAAAACCCACCACAAACCCATTGTACCCAATTCTAGGTGCCCCCCTTCACCCGTAAGGGCAATGGTAGTGGTGTACAGTTGTGGGGCTCAGCCCACAAGGTAAGGGAGCTATGTACCTTGGAGCAATTTATGAAGTCCACTGCAGTACCCCCTAGGGTGCCCGGTTGGTGCCCTGGCATGTCAGGGGTTCAGTGCACTACAAATGCTGGCTCCTCCCACGACCAAAGGGCTTGCATTTGGTTGTTTCTGAGATGGGCGTCCTTGGTTTCCATTATCGCCGAAAATCAAAAACGACCAAGTCTAGGGACGACCATCTCTAAGGACGACCTAAATGTCAAGATTTGGGCGTCCCCGACCGTATTCTCGAAACAAAAGATGAACATCCATCTTGTTTCGATAATACAGGTTTCCACGCCCCTCCACAGGGACATTTTGCGAGGACGTCCTCAGCAAAACTTCGGCGTCCCTTTTTCGATAATGACCCTCTATAGGTCACCAAAAGTTGGGCACACAATTTTAGGCACAGGTCACAGATCTGCACATAAACTGATTAGCTAATTAGGTGATAACAATACATTATTAGCATTAACAAGCACTTGACAGTAATTAGGTGTTATGTGCAAATCTGCCCTGTGCCCTACAATGTTTCCAAAGGGATATGGCCATGGGAAGAGTATGGTTGGGTCAGGGACACTCCCAGAAATTAGGTTGGATGTTATAGAATACTTGCATTTGACCTTCTACTGCCATCAGTAGGGCGGCAGCATTTACACCCCTCTTTGACAGTTGTAAATGTTTCTGGCCAAAGTTAGGTGCAAAGGGGTAAATTCTATATGTGGTGCCAAAAGAATTGACACTGAAAAAAGTCCTATTCCACAAAACGCACTTCAAGTTAGGCGCTGTTTATAGAATAGCGCTTATGCATGGGAATCGCACCTAACTAAAACATGGTGCAAATATACACATATGCCCATGACCCTCCCATTTTCACACCCCCTTTCTTGACTTGTAAGTAGAATTTAGGCTTACGCACGTATATTTCAATGAAATCTAATTAGTGACAATAATTGCTTGTTAAAAAGCCAATTATTGGAGCTAATTAGTTAATTATTCAATTAAATTACATGCAAATTATGCACATACCCAAAGTTGCACACACAATGTTTAGTGCTTTTTATAGAATTTGAGGTAAATGCACTCAAAGCTAGAATTCTGTCAAGGTTGTTCCACGCAGGGCACCCTTCACAGAATACTAGCTTTGAGCAGATCATCCTAGCATCTAACTCTGGGTGCTATTTATTGAATTTTCTTCTAAGCGGTTATAAAATGACACCTAGCACTTACATGCATAAATACCAATTTATGGTACCAATGATGCGCATAAGTGCTATCATTCTATAACTTTGCATCCAATTAATATTTGCTCTTTATGGGTTATGCATTGTTATTGCATACTGAGTTCATTAGCGTGTCTTAAAATCATAGTAAATGCAGAATCGATTTAACATGCATTAACTCATGAATTAATGTTCATTAAGTTCAACACGTTAAAAATGTCTAAAGCATATTAACAATAAAAGTGTGAAATAAACAGGAAATATCTGCAGGGGATGGATTCTGTGAGGGGTGATTTTGAAAGGAGGATACATGCTCGGGTGGGGGCTTTGGGAAGAGGGTACATACTCTAAATGGGAGCTATGGAAGAAGTGTACACACTCTGGGGGGAACTTTGTGAGGAGGGTACAGGCTTTGCGAGGATACATGCTCTGGGTAGGCTTTGGGGACTGTCATTAAAATGGAATTAATTTTGATTAAAAAATTTTAATTAATTAATCATGACTAAATATTTTGATTGAATGACACATAATATTAAGGGATCAGGATAAGAAAGAGATGGAGGAAGAACCGGAAACTACTCATTTAGCTATGATATTCAGCTGCTAAACTGAGATGTTATCCATTTAATTTAGGCCTGCTGAATATCAGGCCTAAATTAAATAGATAGTTGCAGGCAGTGATCAACATTTACTTGTATATCTATCTGCACTAAGAAAGCTGATAATACCAATGAATATATGTATAACGTTAAGGGCTGAATATTAGACTTTTTTTTGTCATTTCTACTAGATTCAGAGCAAATGGACCAAGATTCTTTCTGATTGTCTCTATAGCCCTGTGCTTACAAGCTTTCTCTAAGAAGTGCTCAAACTACAAGATCATAGAGGATGTGATTGTAAAAAAAAACAGTATTAGCTCTGCTCATTCCTGAGGGCAGAGAGCCATCTGATAATTCAGCTTAATGGCCTCTGTTACAGAAGTTTGAATTAGTGCCCCTGTGAATGAGATCTGTAATACTTACACAGATCACAATGTTATGTCTACGAGAGAACAGAATATTTAATTTCCCCTGGGTTTAATTAACACATGGCATCAGTTCAGTGTACTCTAGGAGGAGATTGTTAGCAGAGTTCTGTAACCAGCTATTTATATTTCAAATATGTACTTTCAACATAAAATAAGTGTGAATAAAAATTCTTCCTCATTTTCCTTTCTTTTTGAAGCAGCTATGAATTGTCCAGTCATGCCCTTTTCCATCTCTTCTCCCATCACAGAACTTTAACTGAGACAATAATTAGTCGCACATTATTAGACAGATTGTTTAGTTACTTTTAAGAAAGTTGATTATGTCCTTTTTGATCCAGCACAATTAGAGGCTTTTTTTTCCCCAAGACAATATTGAGGTTAACTTTTTCAACACTTTTTTCTCTACTATTTGTTGTTTAATTTTGGAGGGACACTTATTGTTTTGTTATCAGGTCTAAAAAGTTGCAGGCATGGTTATGTGGAGGAATTTATTTCTCTATTAATTTTGTAGATTTTTTTTCTTCTCCAGCGCTCTGTTAATGTGGGCTATAATCAACAGTAGTTTATTGTTGTTCTATATTATTAGATATGATTTTCTTTGTAAAGAATATTACTTTAATACTATTGATCATTCATTTTGCTTGGACTTCCAGTTCGGTGCTCGATGGACATGGCTGCCTAGAGCGGAGCTCCCAAATCCTGATTGAAATATCTCTGTATGACCTGGTGCATTGTACAAATATTTTCTTCTCACAGCACCTACCTTAGATATGTCGGGAACTAAGGAGAAAAAGATTGATGTGTTTTCTCCTATTTGGGGTACGTGGAGGGGCATAATCGAAAGATCGTCCAAGTACGAATTAGGACGTTCTTAAGAAACCGTCCAAAATTAGACATGTAAAATCGAAAAATAGTATGGGCATTTTTCGATAATCGATTATCCCTGTAGCAAAACAATCAAATGAGGAGCGCATAAGCGTGTCTAAATTGGGCGCCCTAATACGGTCGATTATTGCAGGTGCAAACGACCAAATCAGAAAGTGTGTAAAAGAATGTACATAGGTGTACCGCAAGTACAGTACATGTTGTTCTGGCCATCCAGGTACGGGAAAATATGAGGAACGCGTATATGCGTCAACTACAGAAAAATCATGCTGCTGCACCCATATTTTCCTCATGTGCCCATCTGCATGTCCGGACCTGCATGCACTGTACACCTACTGAACATGCAGCTATATGCATATTGTGTATATGTGAAAAGGGTCGGGTGGGGTGCTGCATACTCATCTATATAAGGCATGTTCCGCACACATAACCAGGCATGTGCACGTCAAAGACGTCTATGCTTACGACGGCGTCCACGTGCTGATAGGGCCATATATGGGATGGTCATCCATATATGGAGCTGTGCATGAAATGACATCCCTCACGCAAGGTCGTCTATATAAGGCACTTGTTTTCCAACACGTGGAAAAATGGCACAGCGACATGAGCCGAACTTCGGCCAGGAGGAGAGCCTGCTGCTGGTGTGCCTGTGCCTAAGGCACCGGCACAGGCTCTTCGTCCAGCACCACCAACTGCCCCCCAGGCTCCAGGCCATGCGAGCCTGGTCCCACATTAGGAACAGGTTTGAAAGATAAGGTTATGGGCCACCCCCCCCCCCCCCCTCTTGTACCTACACATATAACAGCTCCGTCTTCAATGTTACCACCAGTAACTGGAGTGTGCATGCAAGGATAATGAGT
This sequence comes from Microcaecilia unicolor, assembly GCF_901765095.1. Classification (NCBI taxonomy): domain Eukaryota; kingdom Metazoa; phylum Chordata; class Amphibia; order Gymnophiona; family Siphonopidae; genus Microcaecilia; species Microcaecilia unicolor. The sequence goes on from NC_044031.1 coordinate 643,774,828, forward strand.
AATATAGGAACATGCACAATCACTAATAAAATGTATGTTATTGAAAGGACGACCATTCCCACATCCCATCCCTACAAGAATGTATTTCGTTATTTATGTATTTCTTGCCTGTGAAGGCCACATTTCCAACCCCTCTTTGCAGCCTCTATGTGGCTTACAACACATCCGAATAGTGGAAACATGATACCAATTAAACGTATACCATACTTCAAAACATGGTAATGATAACACATATAAAGTAGTTTTATAAGCATACATTATAATGCATACAAACGGTACTTTCTGGCCTCATGATCACCTCTATGGCATCATCTGCATAGGAACCAACTCGGTGGCTGCTGTGGGTGCTTGAGCACCCCCAATATAAAATAAATGCCTTGTATGTATGGAGGGAGGGGTAATCTCCACTGGGGGTTGCACCCCCCAAAATGGTAAAAAGGTGGCTCCTATGATTCAGTACCAATGGAGGTGGTCCCCCCCCCCCAACACTGTTGACCCTCTCTCTCTGCTATTTGAATAACAAATCAATGTGTGCAGAGGACAAAAAGGACCATCCCCCTCTGACCCCTGCTCTACAAACTTATATCTTACAGACGCTTTGGAGTGCACCGGGACCTTGAGTCCCTGAGGAGGCGGTTCCGTCGTGTGCGGCGTGAGAGGCCCGAGCTCATCCGGGCGGTGCGACGGCACCTCAGGGCTCAGCGTAAGTATTCAAAAACAGGACACCTGTACAGATTTGTAAATACACGTCTTGAATAATGCGAATGTGCTGTACAATATCAATTCCCATGTGGCTAATAGCCAACTAGTAAGTAATAACATATCTGTCCCAGATCAAGGATGCAGGTTGCAGGGGTCCTCCCGTGAGTGTGGCTGCAACTTCCGACCATCCCCCTGAGATGAATGAGATGATATGCCTCACTTTACTATTCCCTTTTCTGGGGTGGCTGATTAGTGTGTCCTGGTAGACCTGCCTGAGGCCCTACTTTTAGTGGATGTCATGGCCTAACTCACATAAAAGTTTTGTGCTCAACACCCTTCCCACTGCCCCCCCCCCCCCACCAATAAAACCAACAACAACTGCCCATCAACCCCTTGTCGCATCTCACAATGCAAACATGCTGGTCACCAATGAATGTGGTATGGCAACATGTCCTGTGTGGTGTGTGTCAGAGGAGGTTCCAGGGTTCTTTGTCATGTCATCTGATGCAGCTCATTCCCCATGGGCATAGGCCACGCCTTAACACACCGTGGCCCATCCCCCGTCTCAGGCCACCCATCTACTGCACTATGCAAGCCATGTTGTATGTGCTGATCTCAATCACAATCCTTTTACATACACAGGGCTCCACCAGCAGCAAGCCGAGCGCGCTGATGAAGAGGGCCAACATCTGCAGGAGGAGGAGGAGCAGGAGCAGGATCCAGGCCAGGAAAGCCACCTGGAGGAGGAGGAGGCGGCAGCCTCAGCACAGGAGGCGGAGGAGGAGGAGTCGTCGGGCTCGGAGGAGGGGGTCCTCGTAATAGATGAGGACTATATGGAGGCCCCCTCCCCACCTGTATCACCAGCAGAGCCCTCTCCCTCCCCTCAGCCATCCCCATCCCCTGCAGGAGCTCCATCACCTGCCCCACCGCCTTCCCCTGGGTCTGCTCCGTCCCCTGGGCCAGCTCCAGCCCGTGGCCCACCTCCAGCAGCCCTAGGTGCAGGTGCCATGATGCGCCTCCTGCAGCAGCTGGTAGATGGCCAGCACCAGCTGGTAGATGGCCAGCACCAGCTGCTGCAGGAGGTCCGAGCCCTACGGCAGGGCAATGAGCAGCTCCAGGGCCCACTAAGTGTACTGCTGGGGCTGCTCATTGCCCTGCTACAGAGGGCCTTACTCAGAGGGCGTGGCCGCCCTTGACTTAAATTGGGGGGGGGGATTGTTGGGGGTGTGGGGAGGGGGGGAGGGAATTGTTGGGGTTCTGTGTGGAGGGGAGGAGGGAATTGTTGGGGTTGTGGGGAGTTGTGGGGGGGAGGAGGGCATTGTTCGGGGTTGTTTTGTAGGGGTGGGGGTGGGGGGGAAATAAATGTTTTTGTTACACTTTAACTATCAGGGTGTCTGTGTGTTTGTCTCCCTTGTGCATTACATATAAGCAAATGGTGCTGTTGAGTTGAGAGGAAGCAGGCAGCAATATGCATAGCATGAAATGTGCAGTGTGAATGAGAAAGTTGATGTATGTGTGAGAATGTTGGCCATACAGAAGGCCACCTGTTCATTCCAACCTGCATGGCCATATGTGCAGGGGAGGTGGGCCGGGGAGGCTGGATGGATATTAGTGTTCATGAACACAAATGGCCAGCCAGCCTCTTTCCCTCCGTCCCCTCCACCATACTGACCCACAACACAGAGTGCCATCAATAAGAGATTAATTGTGTAGCACGTGTGATCTCCCAAGTAGACACATAACCCCAGGTAGCACATACACAGTGTTTGCTGTCTGATGGCCAGACATCCTTACCCACAAGCCACATAGGTGGGGGGGCCCAAGAAGGACCTACAAACAGCTGGCTCATATTTTCACATTCAATACATCAGCTATGGTTTATACTGTTGAGGTGAAAAGGGGAAACAATGGGAAACCCATTAGATGGATGGTTACTTCATCACAGTTGCAATGTAATACTTGTGTTACAGAAGGGCACAAATAAAAATGGTGCTCATTATTTGCAGCTGTGATCACACTTTCTCCAGTAGTAGATCAAGGTGTATTACATTCGGGTATTCCAGGTCTGTCTAAAAGTTTGTCCCTGAGCCAAGTGACAGTGAAGTGACTTGCCTTAGGTGGGAATTGAACTGGCAACCTTGTGATTAGAAGGCTGGTGCTCTAACCACTAGGCCACAGCAGCCACCAGGCTGTAGTCACCTGCAGGTACTTTGGGTTGCGACCTGAACACAGAACCCTCTCCCTCACCACCACGTCTTAAGGCCTCAGTGGCAGTACCTGTAGCCACCTTGAGCATATTTTCCAGGCTACCAATAATGAAAAATGTTCTTGTTCCCTACCTATGGAGGAATTTAGGAAGGTGTTCCATAATGTGCTAAACACATCCATTGCATATATCATTCCCCCTCCCCCTCCTATGGACCTTCAGAATGGGTGACCACTTCATAAATGGGGACTGGGGTTCACCACATAAACAAGGAAGCTGGAACCTACCGGGAACCAATACAGCAGCTCCAACATCTGGCCCACACCACTGAGGACCGCCAACCCCACAGTACAGTGCACAGGAACCTGGTGAAAAGAGAGCTAGCTAAGAGTTGACTCCAGACTACATACAGTGAATGCACACTCCTTGACTATGAGCACAAAGAGAAGAGGTGGCAGACAAATGAGAGCTTACCATGAACGTCTGTTTCAAGACTGTGTAGTGCGCCTTTTATCATCTGGAACATTAGCTGCACATCTCCCTCATTGAAATGTCCCTTACCGAGGGGTGCTTGATTTGGGGCGAGTGTAGGAATTTCATCGCCCCCACAGACTGCCTGTTACAAGCAGGCAGAGAGAATGGGAGAAAGTAAGGGAGCCTCACGGAATGTGGAAGAGTGGAAACGGAAGGCGTGGTGGCTGAGGGCCAGCAATAATCCCACCCACCCCAAATACACAGGTGTACCCAAACATACATTGCCAAACACAAACCTTATGATAAGTGAGAGTAAAACCCTGTAAACGATTCTTAAGAACAACTGGCAAAGTCCCAGTGCAGGAAATGGCGGGTTAGACGGCAATGAAGAAAGGGAAGGCAGGTGGGGACGCCCATAATTATCTACCCATAATCGAAATCATGTGCTCCAAATCGCTATCTGAGCTGGGCACACTTAGGAATTATGGGTATAACTGAAAAAAAAACACCCATATCAGACACGCCTATTCCCCCGCGTCAATGGGCGTTCTTGGCGACTATATAAACGCCCACTCCGTATTTTCAAAAACCCCATTGGTACAATGCCGCCACGTCAGCCCCCAACCCGGAAGGGTAATTTTAGCGACGGTGAAGTGGAGCTCCTGGTGCAGGAGATACAACAATGGCACTGGAATCTGTTTGCTCCCACAGGGCAGAGGCTGGCTGCAACCACGAAGCAGCGGGAATGGGAGGTAGTACGGGACAGCCTGAATGCTGTGTACCGTTGTGGGAGAGACGTGGAGGACTGTAAGAGAAAGTGGCGGAAGCTGAGGAGGGATGTCAGGAGGAAGGCGGGGGCCAATCCCCCAGGACATGACACAGCCAACCTCACCCTCATGGAGCTGATGGTTAACTCCCTCCTACCCCAGGAGGGCATCCACGGGATTGGCTCCCTCGACACCTCGGCTCAGCCTGAGGACTCAGGTAGGTTTTTCATTATGAAGTTGGGGTATCTGTTGTGCTGCAGTACACTTGTGTTATAGAAGTTGGGGCCAGGGGGAGGGAGATGAGGAGTGGGGGGCAGGAGGAGGGAGGTGGGGGGGAGTGTCTCTGGCTGTCTTTATGTACAATAACAGGCCACCTTTATGATGGTGTTGTGACCTGCTAACCCCTACTCCCTTGCTCTGTACCCTTACTCCCTATCCCTACTGTTGTCATTGGCTTTCCTCTTACTTGTCCTGTGTGCGCATCTTAATTTAATTGTAAGCTCTATTTGAGTAGTGGTAGTGTTCATGTCAGTGGCGTAGCCAGACTTGACATTTTGGGTGGGCCCAGAGCTAATATGGGTGGTCACTATGTATATACGTATGAGTAGAATAAATTAAAGTGCACTTGGGGGCTCTTTTACTAAGTGGTGGTAGCCGCAAATTGCGCCTATTGCCCACAGAAACAGCTGTCCTGCATCAACATAAACCTCTTCCATAAATGTGGGTAGCAGAAGCATAATAAAGTAACCTTCTTACTAAAGCTTTGCAACCCCAAACCCCACAATCTAGATCAGTGGCTGGGACACACCCAACAGATATGTTCATTTAGGCGATACACTGAACACTGCAGTCTGTGACAGGACCAAATAAGAGCCCAAATATTATTTAGTTAAAAAAAAAGGTTGCAAGGAGAATATAAAACTCTCAGTTCAATAATCATTTCAAAAACAATTAATTTACACAAATTAATACATTTACATTTTTCACAAATGTTAACATATCAAAAACCACATGAAGGAAAGTTCAAGAATTCTTAATGATAAACATATGCAAAATGATATTGTCAACATTAAGATTTTTTTTCCACCTACTGTAGCATACAGAATATAACTAGAATGTTTCCTCTTACAGCTTTCCATAAAAAAATGTATTCAAATTCTGGGAGCACCTCAGTAATAGCAACACAAAATTCCTTCACTGTCAGATACTTTGTGAAGCAACACTAAATCCTGCAAAGAAGCTTCTCAGAGCCTATATTACAAACCTTATCACCAATTTTGAACATGAATACCAATAACAGTACCTTTAAAAAGGTAGCAGTGAATATACACAACATCAATATGTGTTCCATTGGAAAAGCTAGATAAGTCAAACTCCTAGATCCCCCATACAAACTACATGCCATACCAGCAGAATCTCTCACCTCAGTCACATGCAACCCTCATCAATTACAGAATAAAGGACCAAAAATTTGAAATTGTCCTGTATACGGCATCAGCCTGCCCTATCCTACACTTCCCTACCCCCCCCAATCCATCTCTATAGCCCAGAATCAACCATAACCTTCCCTATCCCCCATCCCTACTTGTAGCCTGACATCAGTCCTACCTTACCCTTTAACATGTCCCCCAGAGTCTGGCATCTCTCTTGCCCTTCCCAATCTCCCCACCACCACCACACACACACACACACACTAATGCTTACCATCATTAAATATAAAACTTTTTTCTTTTTTACATCCTGGGCACAGCCCATCTCACCCAGAAACCCACCAACATTAAACATAAAACATTTTATTATCTGGGCACTGTAAAAGCATCCCCACCGAAATACCCACCAGCATTTTGCCTGGGTAGTGCAGAGCCCACCCCCATCACATAAATTTAAACATGTTTTTCTTTTCTCTCTCTCTCTCTTTTTTTTAACCTGGGCTTGAGCTTCCTACAGACTGAGGTAAAGGTCTACTGCTCCTGAGCACCTGATGGGTGTGCAGTCTGTGTGCAGACTGTGCTGCTGGAGGCCCACGCTTGCAGTGCCTGTTGATCAGTGCTGGCCCTGCTGGGAAAATTATTCTGGGTCCTCCACTCATGATCCCAACTTTGCCACAGGCTTAGGGAATCCGGGTCCCAGGAGCTTTCAGTGCTGGCAGGACACAGTCACACAGTGTCTGTCTGATGCACTGGGGGAGACCTGAGCAGACCAGTGTGCACAGGCTGCATTTTGGACACAAAAGAAATCAGAACTACTCAAGCATTTGTAGGATGTTAACGCTATACTTCCTGCCATGTGGGGTGGCTGATCTGTCACCTATGTGCTCATATAACACATAGATAATCATCCTAATTTGCTAAGCACATTGCCCCATGGGGACATAATAGGATTAGAAGATCGTAAAAGCAGATGTTATAACAAAGATTGGTTTTTCCTATGGATCGTTCACTCTGTTTATCAAGGTTTTCGGCAGATTATTTTAAACTCTAGGGCTCACTTTGTTTTCTTCTGTGCGACTGGGTGAATCCGTAGCTTCCTGCACCACAGCTCATTTTCTTATGAGCTTTAAAAAGTTCAGTGAAATTTTGAGTGTCGTTAGGTAACTTTGTATTTGGTAGAAAGACTAACGGGTTTAAACATTGCCGTTTTTCAAAGGCTGGAGAAGGGGAAGGGTTAGAGTTACCAGCATGCAGCAGTGCAGCAACCCCCCCCCCCCCCCCCCCCCCCCCGATGTTAAAGACACACAGTCACTCTAACTGCATACTGCCTTACCGGAGCAGGTCCCTTGGCCCCGACACTCAATTTGTTTCCAAGCACCGTGCGTGCAGCAACAGTAAAGCAGGTTAGGACAGCTGCTGCTATACTCAGGTTTGCACATGGCTGAAATGCTGCTGAGCACTGTGTGCAGCCTAACCAGCACCTGAGAAGACAGGCACTGATTGGCGGGTTAGAGACTGGGTAGGCCTGATCCGAGATTGGTCGGGCCTGGGCCCATCCAGGCCCACCCATAGCTACGCCCCTGGTTCATGTGTGTTATAGGAGCAGACTCGGTGGGTGCTGTGAGTGTTTGAGCACCCCCAATATTGAGGAAAGATCATGTAGCTATGCAGGGAGGAGTTTTGTGCACTGGGCTTAGCACCCCCAATAATACTTTCCAGTTGGCTCCTATGGGTGTGTGTAGGTTACTACTGTGGCACAACTTTGGGGGCCTTCCTTCCCTACTACTCCCTCCTATTTTCCCATCACCAAACTGTGCCTATTTCCTTCTGTCACCTCTGTGCTCTAGTGAGTGTGGGCCACATGCATTCAACTGAAGGAGCCTGTAATGGGGGTCATAAAGCAGTTCTATGCAGTCTAGCAAGTCAGTAGTAACACAACACATGCTGAAATGTTTTTCAATTTAACAATTATACAACAAACAGCTTGTCCACAATGTTGTGAGCGGTGTCCTTCTCTTGGCTGATCGTCCACCACCTCTACCCAGCTGCCTGTGGGGCTCTCTCTTTCGCACCGGTGTCAATTCCATTCCTCCTCACCAGCTCTTTGCTGGGTCATCAGGTTGGGGGCCATGCCAATGTATATGAATGCTGAAAGACAAAAGTGGGTTATTTGCACCAACACAGTTCCTCACTCTTGTGCTATACAGGTGATGACTCAGAGGAGGCTGGCCCTAGTGGCCTGCAAGGCCAACGCCCTACACCAGCAGTCCAGCCTCTGCCTCCACCCCCTGCAGCACCAGCAGTCCAGCCTCTGCCTCCACCACCTGCAGCAGCTGAACCTGCAGTACAGGCTCATCCTCCACCAGCAGAGGCCGCACCTCCAGCACCGGATGACTTTGGTGAGGAGGAGAAGGATGCATATAGGGGGCCAGCTCCTCGCCAGAGGCCATCCAGCCAAAGGAGGCAACTCCTGCGGCTGGCCACAGAGTTGCTACGCCACAACGTGCGCTTGGAGGAGTACCGGCAGCAGAAACTAGACCTGCAGCGGCAAGCACTGGAGGCACAGCAGCAAGCCCACCAGGAACTCCTCCAGGCGCAACGTGAAGGCCACCAGGAGGTGCTCCACGCACAACACCTAGCCCACCAGGAGGTGCTCCAGCAACTCAAGTGACTGGAGCAGAGCATCGAACGCCTGCACCCTCAGGTCACAGCACCTACTCCAGCCATGCTGCTGGAGCAGGGCCTGCCATCAACTTCCTCCTCCACTGACCACCAACCACCAGCTAAGAGGTGGGCGTTGCGATCATCCACCTCCGCACCCACTCCTGCAGCACCCACCAAACCTGCTCCCATTCTGGGTCCTGTGGCCAGCCTACAGCCAACAAGGTGGCCGGATTTCCACAGTGCAGCCGAAGCCGCAGGCTGCTGTGGGGATACGGAGGAGGACACTGGGAGCAGCACCTCTGAAGAGTGTGAACAGACTTCCCGTGCAGCACCAGCTGCAAAGGAAGGCCTTGGGAGGGGTAGGAGGGGACGGGGGAAGGGAAGGGGAAAGTGATGGCACATGCTGTAGGGTGAGGGTTGGTGGGAGGGGGGTGGTGGGGGTCGGAGGGGGGTGGTGGTGGTGGGGGTGAACACAGGAACACATGCAATTAATATAAATAAATAAATGTACACTTACTTTCACCTAAAACTTGTTTCAATGAGTCTTTGTCTTGCTCTTACGCCAAGCTGGTAAGCATTGAGCTCTGCTCTGTGGGCTGGGGGTGGAGGGGGCTCCTCTTCCTGCTCATCTGGGGCCTCTTCTGGTGGTGGCTGTGGCTCCTCTGGGAGAGGCTGTCCTCTGCGCTGGGCCAAATTGTGCAACATGCAGCATGCCACAAAGATCTTGGCCACCTTTTCTGGACTGTAGAGCAGCTCTCCTCCAGACCGGTCCAGACAGCGGAACCGGTTTTTCAACAAACCAAAGGTCCGCTCAATGATCCCCCGGGTGCTGCGATGTCTCCTGTTGTAGGTTTCTTCTGCCCCTGGTTGTGGGTGGATCAGAGGGGTCATGAGCCATGTCCTCTGCGGGTAGCCTCGGTCACCTTTGGAGAAAAGCAGAATGAGATAGATGAGTGTGTATTGCTTGGAGCAGGTACGGGGGGGGAGGGGATTTGGATAGTGGGTTGTGGAGTGAGGTGGAAGAAGCCAGGGCGGAGGGTTGCCCAGTGGAGGAGGTATAGTATGGGTATATGCATGTTGCACTTACCTAGTAGCCATCCATGAATGAACTCCCCTCGCTCGAACCTGCGGAAGATACCCGAGTGTTGTAGGATGTAGGCATCGTGAGTGGACCCGGGGTACCTGGCACACACGTCTAATATCTCCCCCTGGGCATCACATGCAACTTGCATGTTCATAGAATGAAATGCCTTCCTATTTCTGTAGGTGGCTTCGTGTGGCCGGGGGGGTCTGAGGGCTACGTGTGTGCAGTCTATCACACCGATGACCGAGGGGAATCTAGCAAGAGCATAGAAGGCAGCCATGTTGTTGTGCAGGGCCTGGGGGGTGGTGTGGAAAGTGATGTAGTGTGAGGTGTGAGTTAGAAAGGCATCCAGGAACTGGGTAAGACAGTGTGAAATAGAAGCCTGGGTGAGCCCTGTGTTAGCAGCTAATACGGATTGAAAACTCCCAGTGGCCAAGGCAGAGAGAGAGGAAGTGATTTTGAGGTGGGCAGGGATGGGGTTATTCCTACGTGTCTGGGGCTGAAGGAGGGGTTTCAGCTGCTCACACAGCTGAAGAATGGTGGCTCTATGAAACCTGAACCTTATTAGACACTGCTGGTCAGTGAGTTGTAGGAAGGTGGTGCGGGGCCTAAACACTCGGGGCCGTGAATACCTCCTGCGGTGGGTGGCCTCTTCGTGTAGCATGCATGCCACAAGTGCATTAAGTGCATCCATATCCCCACCATCAGTGCAAGTATTAGGACTAGTAGTCAAACACCAACACACACAGATCTCTCACTTCCAGCCACCATGCCCTCTGGCCACTCACTCGCCAAACAGTACAAGACCACAGAGACAAACGGAGCTCAGGGAATAGAGTATACACGTGGGAACAGTGAATGGGGAGGGATAGGGGGAGGGGAAGGGGGCGATGGAGCAAAGGAGTAGTAGGGAAAGGTCAAAGAGTAAGACACAAAAGAGGCAGGGCACACAGACGAACGTCACAGGTACTCAGCACACTCGGCTTTCTCTCTGCAACCACCAATTCAGCTCTTCCACCAACGATCTCGCCACTCTCCAACTACACACAATCGGTAATGGGTCTAAAGACGATTTCCCCCTTGCTCTGGTCGCTTTTATTTCGGGTCCAACAGATTACGCCCGTCTTCCCGCTCAACCAGAGCCATTTCGCTATCCGTTATACGTTGTACATGACCACGTCATATCACCGCCCCTAACACGCCCCCGACACACCCCTTATTTGGGCATTTTTAAGTAAACGTAGGAGCGACATGGACGCACTGAAACTTTGGTTTCCATTATATTGATTTAATCGTTTTTGGGAGATAAATGTCTATCTCCCGATTTAGGTCGCAATATAGGCGTTTTTGTCTTTCGATTATAAGCTGGAAAGTGGCCTAAACAAGATCTGCTGAACCCTGGTAAGAAGCTGCCTTCCCCGAAAGATGACAGAATTGATAGAACCAGTTATATCCAAATTGAGTTAAATTAAATTGATGATTCAGGGCAGTGTTCAAAATATTGCAAAACTGAAAGCTGATGTGATGAACCTTAGCACCAAATTACAATCCTATAGTGAGCAGCATGCACTTTTAGAATGCAGAGTTATGGCACTGGAGAAAGAAGCTCAGGGAGTGCAACAAAACTGGAAAGCAATTGAGCCTCTTCAGCAGGAGTTGGAAGATTCTAATAACTGCAGCCGCAGAAACATCTGCATATTGGGCCTGCAAGAGGGGGTGGAAGGCACGGAGCTGGTGGCCTTTATTGAGCAATCCCTTCCCAGTCTACTTGGTCTTAACTTTCAGTGGCCGTTCAAAGTAGAATGTGTCCATCAAATTCCAACTGCTAGATCCAGTACCATGATATGGCCATACCCTTTCTTCCTGAAGGCCTTATGATATCCACAGGTGCTAGCCATTCTGACCAAAGCAAGGGGAATGCCTAACCTGGCTTGGCAAGGCTCTAGGATTCTTATCCTACAGGATCATTCCTTTTGCTTGTGCAATATATTTGTAAAAATCTTTCAATAAAAAAATTATTAGAAATAAAACAATTAAATATTCCAAAATCTTTCTACCCAACTCACACACCTGAACTGCAAACTGACTACTTTTCTTTTAGCAAGCAAGGCAATAAATTTGCCTTATCTAATTTGTGCTCACTATGAGGGTGTCTCTGTGAAATGCCAGAAAAGCACCCATTTGGGGAGTAATTCTATAACAGTGCATCTGTGAAGTCAACTCCCAACAATCTTTCAAAATTTCACCATATCATACTCCTATAGACCTGAAACAAAGTATAGGCATCCCAAGTGGAATAGAGAGTTGCATGGGGACAGAAATCCAACCTGTCCCCACCCATCCCTGTTGGAATCTAACCCATCCCCGTCCATCCCCATGGGGAATCTAGCCCATCCCCATCCATCCCTATGGGAATCTAGCCTGTCCCCACTTGACCCGCCCATCCCACAAGTAATCTCCTCCATTTTAGCTCCCAGCCCGCCAAGCCCTTACCATGCCACAGTCATCTTGACCCTCCCCCCCACAAGAAGGCCAGATTCTATAAGCAGTAAAAATACTAGTAAAACTAACATAAATCATTTTCTTCCATACTCTGCTAAGACAATAGCTGTACAGATTAGCACAGGACCCAAAGCAGTCAAAATATCAAAACAAGTAAAGTCAGAAACAACATAGTTTATACCTAATTTTTCAACCACCCTTAGGATTCACCTTTGGGATTAAAAAGCAAAACCATGTGCATATAATGACTGAATAAATACATTAAAACAAAGTTTAAAGCAAATGCCCTTAATATGTGATACTTGGTAGCAAAAATCAAACAGTGATGGAATATCAAGCAGTCTGGGGCAACAGATTTATTTTCTATAGAACATAATTAACCTTGTATGAACTTGGCGACTAATAGTGTGCTGAACTGGACAATGTTGGCACATTTAAACGTCTGCGGAAGCCCTTCCCTAATTAATCAATACCGTTCTGTGAAAAAGTAGTAATAAAGGCAAGTGCATTTTTATAATGTAACTACCCCCCTCTCTGGGTAAAGTAAACAATAAGTGCATGTCTCTGTTTACCTGTTATCAGTAGCCATGGCAAGCAACAGAAAACACACTACCCAGATCAGGGAGGTGATACAATATACTAACCTTCGTCCCTCGCTCTCAACGAAGTGAACTTCTGACATTTTCAGTGTTCACAGAATGATTTTCAAAATCAACAGGATCTATGATAACCTCTATAACTATGGTATAACCACATTTATTTTGAACAGTATCCCCTTGGCAGACATATAACTCTTCTTCTTGAGTTGTCAACTATCCTGAAGCTGGTTCATTTCAGGTTCAAACCCCTCAAGTTCATACTTCTTTACTAAATTTCGATGGACCATTTTTGTCTCCATTTTCTACATTACGAATTTTTAGAACGTTAGAGTTATCACCAAAGATTTCTGTAATCGCTTAAGGGTGTGATTCCCATATGTCCTCTGCCTCCGAAATAACACCCAATCTCCCACTTCAAGCAGCTCCCCTCTTGTCTTTTTATTGTACTGTCTCCTCATTTTCACATGTTGCTGTTCCATCGTCCTTCTCGTCCACTCATATGAAAATTCCAATTTTTCTTGATGGGATCTCAACCAATCTTCCAAATTCCCAATCAAACCTTCATCTCTCAAATCTTCATTTTTCTTCACAAGCTGATCATGCGGCAACAGATTTTCTCTAACTAGGAAAAGTAATACTGGCGTGAAACCAGTTGCATGATGTATGGAACTATTATATATTTGATTAAGCTCAGGAAGAAATTTTGACCAGCTTTTTTTTTCTGTTCAGGGAAGGTACGAAGTATTTGGTGTAAGGTACGATTGAACCGCTCGCACCTTCCATTCCCCTGTGGATGGTAAGGGGTTGTTCGAGTCTTCTTTATTCCGTACCAGATACATAATTCTTTAAATAGTGAAAATTCAAATGCTGTACCCTGATCAGAATGCAACTTTTCAGGAGGCCCATAGACTGCAAACCACTTGTTAACTAAAACCTTAGTTGTCATCTTGGCTGTCTGATTCTTTGTTGGCACTGCTATGGCGAATCTGGAAAACATGTCCATCATCACGAGTACGTTTTCAAATCCTGCACTGTCTCTTTCCAACACCGAGTAATCTATAGCCAAAACTTCTTGTGGTCGAACTACACTGAAACAACATAGTTCAGTTTTCTCCCTTGGGAATAACTCTTTGGAGAGACAGCATCTTTTACATCTCTGGATCCTCTGTTCCACGTCCTTTTTCATATTTACCCAGAAATGATGTTTTCGTAAATTTTTAATCATAGTTTCCATGGCATAATGACCCATTCGATCATGATAAGTCTCTAAAAGTTCATTCTTTAAATCCTCCGGCACCACCACTTGTAACTCATTTCTGCCATGCCGGCAATCCTCATACGCCCAGAATAATATCTTTTCCTTTGTTTGGAGTCTTTCCCTGTGTTTCCATAGTAACCTTTTCTCAAGAGTATCAAACTCTTCTGGATCTGGGAAATGATTGTTTTCCAACCATAAAATTATACACTTCAAAGTCTCATCTTCTCTTTGCACCCTCACAATTTCAGAATTCTGTTATTCCAGATATACACCCTTGCACTCTCTCTTGGTATAGCTTTTTCTTCTATTTCCTTTAACAGTTATTAATGAGCACGAAAATTTCAAAAAATGTTTGCCGGAATCTTTTTCGTTTGACTCGGGTTTGACCGAGAAAGTGCATCTGCTACTGAGTTACTTCGCCCTGGCTTATACTCCACGTAAAATGCCAGCTCTGCCAGTTGTGCCAACCAGTGCTGTACCTTTGCAATCTCCACTTTAAGGGGTTGTGGTCTGTTCTAACCACAAATTTCTGATAAAACCAGATATTCCCTGAACTTCTCTGTGGCTGCCCACTTGAGTGCCAATAGTTCTAACTTGAATGCTGAATAATCGTTGAAGTTTCATTCTGATTTCCTCAATCATCTGCTAGCAAATGTGATTACCTTTTCTTCACCCTCCTGAATTTGGCTCAGAACTGCACCCAGACCTCTAAAACTTGTATCTGTGGTTAGTATGAATGGCTCTGTGAACACTGGATAAGATAAAACTGGTGCGGATAAAAGGCTCTGCTTAAGAGTCTCAAAGACCATTTGGCAATCCTCAATCCAGGAAAAACTAGAACTCTCTTGAACCGTTTTACCAGTAAGGGCATGCAAAGGGCAGCAATCTGTGCAAAATCTTTCACAAACTGGTGATAAAAACTGGCAAAGCCCATAAAACTTCTCACTTCAGTTTTGTTTTTCGGAACTTTCCATTCCTGTAGGGTTTTTACTTTATCAGGATCTGCTGTAACACCTTTGTTGGAAATGATATAATCCAGAAAACGGACTTCTTGGCAGACAAGTTTACATTTTGAAGGTTTTAATTTTAACAGACAAACAACCAGATGGAGTTCACACTCTCCACAGAAATGGAACACAACAGTAATTGGGTGGAAAGGACCCAATATCAAGTGATCAGTCACCACATCAAGGTAAGATGCTCCAAAGGAAACCTTTATTAGGACCCAACACGGTCCGTGTTTCAGCTAAAACGCCTTCCTCAGGGGTCTACAAAATTGTAAACATTTAAAAACATATAAAAACATTTAAAAAGCATATAAAAAAAGTATATAGAACCATTCATTTACATAATTTTGAAAAACAAACATTTACATAATTTAAAAAAAATATTATCATATATTTAGTAACTATACTAAAAACATCACAGATTAGATTACCAAAATATCTGTCAAATAAATACTAAAAGGACAAAGAATATATATACATATGTATACACACACACACACACACACACACACACACACACACATATATATATATATATATATATATATATATATATATATATATATATAACCATCCATATAATCATCATCAAAATTTTATGTTTAAAATGACATTTTTAGATAAACATTTCATAAGACATTCTTTCAAGAAACATTAGATAAAATGACTTGACATGAAGATAATGTAACCGGGAGTTAAAATTAAAAGAAAAAAAGTTTATTATTTTTACCTGAGGTAGTCTGATTGGAGGCTCCGGGGCTATTCTGGGGCTAGAAAAAGAGCAGAAGTGCTGCAGGGAGCAGCAGCATTTTTTTGGCCCGTTCTGGGAGAAAGCGCCAGATTTTTCGGACTCCCAGGAGCAAATGGGCGCGTTCCCGGGAGTGGGGAGATGCCTTGGGTGGCTGGCATTTCGGGCCTGGGGATGTGGAGCGAGGGAAAGGAGGATTCAGGCTGGATTTCGGGCCCGTTTTCTGTTTGGGACGCTGGGAGGAGCGAGCGCCGACAGAAGACGTCGAGGGATCGTCTAGCGTGTGCATGAGGCGGCGCGCCTCATGCACGAATCGGTGGCGCACGTTTTCGCGTTTAGGCCGAAGCCGGGGCCTAAATTTTGGGCCCGGCTTCGGAGCTTTTTTATTTTTGTCTCCGTTTTTGTGGGAGGACGTCGAGGACCGGAACCGAAGGCAGGGATCGAGTGAGGGGAAAATCCCAGTCAAGGTAAGGGGTCTTTTGACTCAAAATTTTAATTTATGTATTTTTAAAATGAGTAAATTCGGGTTTTTATTTTTTAAAAATCAGGGATTTGTTTAATTTAAATTTGGTTTTTGGTTTTGGGGTTGGGGTTGGGGAATTTTTTTGGATTTTTGTAGTAATTTAGTTTTTTAATTTTTGTTTTTTAAATAGGAGTTTTTGACAGGAGTGGGTTTAATAGGGTTAGGAAAGGGTTAATTTTTTTAATTCGACAGGGTAGGTCCGGGAGGGGAGTTGGAAAATTTTGGGATAGTTTTTAATTGGATCTGGGAATTTTAGAGGGGTCTAGAATAGTTTGTTTGAAGGCGGACGTCAGAATTTGGGATTTTTAAAATTGAAAAACAGGGATGAATAGGGAAATGGGAGTTTAATTTTTGGGTCAAATTTGTAGTGATTTGAGTAAATTGTAAGGTGATTTTGGTTAATTAGTATGATTTTCTATTAAAATCTATGGGGTTTTATTTTTTTTAATGGAGCTGTAGCAGCGCTGGCCAACATTCCGCAGGTCAGTTTAGCCAGCTTGGAACGTTTAAAAGGGATAGTGATTGGCTGAGCTGATCTCGGAATGGCAAGCCAGCGCTGGTCTCCCTGGAAACGGTGGTTGAGGCGGTTGGTCAGAAGGTGTTGGTCAGTCAAGGAGAGAGGTGTGTTGTGTGTGAGGGGAGAGAGTGAAATGTGTTTGGAGGGTAAAAGTGGAGGAATTTGAGAAATTTTGAAGGAAAAAATAATTAGAGAATAGTGTATGATTGGGGGGGGGGGGTGTAGTGGTTTAGTGGGGAAGTTTGGTTAACATTTATTAAGTTTAGGAAATAGGATTAATAGTAATTGGGTTTGTAAGGGGTGCGAGGTGTGAGTTATAACAGGGGGTGTTTGGGGAATATATTAGGGGTGCAATAGTTGATGAATTTTGGAATTTAAAATAGTATTGTTTTAGGAGTTAATTGTTCAATTAATAGGGTGGCTAGTAAACAGCATAGAACTATCTGAAAGGAATGTAAAGTGGTGTAAAGTTCTGTGAAAGAGGAGTGAAAGTGCATTTGACTGGCTAACACTATTGCACTAGTATTAGTTAGGGACAGAAAAAGAGTTAGAAAAGGAGAAGACCTGAAAGAAAGGGAACAACTGTACTTATTTTAATTTTAATAATCAGAGGACCACAGTGTAAAATCCTCCTAGCAGGCAGAATTTCTGCCGATACCCAGAGCAGACAGGTTTTCCTTCCGTTTACTTTGTTTTTGAGGGGAGGTTTAGGAGGAAGAGACAGCCGTGCATTTCAAAAGACTACAAGGGCCCCGACGCAAGAAAGATTTCACCGGCACGCTTGGAACAAAAGGAATTGAGACACTGACAGCTAAGTGACTGAGATACTGGGACTGAGTTTCAAGGGGAAGTGGGGTGTTACTTACCTTAAAGGGGAAAAAAGGGGAGAAGAGAAAAAAAAACAACCCAAACCAAATACTTACCTGTTTCTGAGGGGGGGGGGGGGGGGGGGAGAGAAGACGTTTCCTGCAAAACATAAAGGGTAAAACAAGGTATCAAAGTCCGGAGAAACATCCTTTAAGAGAGTATAAAGAATTGTTAAAACAGGGGAAGAGTTTAATGAAAACAAAAAACATAATACTTATCTGATGTCTGTTCTGGTTCTGCTGTAAGAATACCTGTAAAGAGAAAAGAAGCGAGTCTGTATTTCTTTTTAAACATAAAGGGTTATTCTTGTACCTAAATTGTGGGATATATTGTATATTTTTTTTAGGTTTGTCTTTAATCTATTTTGTGGTTGCATTGCAAGAATTTAAAATAAATACTATTTTGTTGCATTGAAAAGAACCCTACAGATGACTGAGTTTTGTGGAAACCCACGAGGGAGAATCCTAAATTTAGTTTAATTTTCCTCTTCCGTTCTTCGAGAACGGAAGACGAGGATAGTGATTCTACCGCATTTCCGGTAACTTGTAGTGTGTTCACATACAGGGCAGACTACAAACACCTGATTTTGGGTGAGCTCACAGTTACATCTGAGGTACCGGAAGTGCGGGTTAGAATAATATAAAATAAAAATGCATAAATGAATAAATAAATAATATGCATTTCAACAATTCTTTAGATAGTATATACATAATCATCAGCCAATAGGACACAGTTTGAACAATGTGTTCCACCAAATGACATTAAATAATTTATTTTATTTCTATATATTTAAAATATATATAAAATCAAATTTAAGTAGATATTATAGTGCCACGTTTAAGACATATATCTTTGACAGAAAAAAACTGTTAGAAAATAAGGGAAGGAAAAACCTACCAATCGATGAGTGCTCAATTACGTATCGATTGGTGGAGCGTTTAAATATCTATCAAAAAAATAAAATAATAATAAAAATAAATTGTGAATAAACAAGTTATATATATATATATATATATCAAAAATTAAATGTGGAAAAATGTCCATAAATATAAATTCTGTGTAAATAAAACACCATTTTTTTAAATTCTTTTTTTATTTATAAACAAATGAGAGAAAATGACAATAGTATTGATTATATATAGGTATTATCAATACTAGAGGCTAAGCAACAAATCTAAAGGCTGTAAGTATATAAAAAGGATGTAATCTAAACTGAAATCTAAACAACGAATCTAGAATATATAAGTGTATGTATATAAGAGGCGTCTAAAATATATCACTCAATATATAAGATCAAAATCAGAACTTTACAGAGGTAAATTTAAAAATAAATTAAAGCCAACCAAATAGAGTGTATATATTTGGCAGATAAATATGCAAATGATTGGCCTAGTGGTTAGGGTGGTGGACTTTGGTCCTGGGGAACTGAGTTCAATTCCCGGCACAGGCAGCTCTTTGTGACTCTGGGCAAGTCACTTAACCCTCCATTGCCCACCGCATTGAGCCTGCCATGAGTGGGAAAGTGCGGGTTACAAATGTAACAAAAATACTAGGAATATGTAAAAAAGAACCATCTAATGGATAATAATTGATGTGTTCTAAAACGTAAATATAATGACGTGCTAATAAGCGAATAATTTGATTGATTGTTCCTCATCCTCTGGAAAACTAGATCCAACCTCTCCAGGTGTTTCTCGAAGCTTGGCGCATAGATTAGTATGTCGTCAAGTTACAGCAAGAGAATTTCGAAAACGTACTCGCTCAGAACTGTTTCCATCAAGTGTTGGAAACTAGCAGGCGCATTACACAAGCTAAATGGCATGCGAGTCCATTCAAAAAGGCCGAAAGAGATGGTGACAGCAGTGTTCTCCATATCATTAGAAACATCCCCATTTGAAAGTACCCGGAGGTCATATCAAGTGAAGAGAACCACTTTGAAAATCCCAGAGCATCTAACGATTCATCAATTTGGGGTAATGGATATGCATCCCTGACAGTTACTGCATTTAACTTCTGGTAGTGGTAGTGGTAGTGGAGGAGTAGCCTAGTGGTTAGGGTGGTGGACTTTGGTCCTGGGGAACTGAGGAATTGAGTTCAAGTCCCACTTCAGACAGCTCCTTGTGACTCCGGGCAAGTCACTTAACCCTCCATTGCCCCATGTAAGCCACATTGAGCCTGCCATGAGTGGGAAAGCACAGGATACAAATGTACCAAAAAACCCCACAATCTAAGACTCCCATCTTTCTTCTTTATCACTACCGCTGGCGAGGCCCATGGACTATGGCTTCTATTTAAAATACCTTGACTCACCAGATCCTTTACATGAGTTTTAAATTGCTCAAATAAGTGCGGGGAAACTCTTCTGAAAGGCTGTTTGATGGGGTTAGAATTTCCGGTATTTATCTTATGTGACACAAGGCTTGAATAACCAATGTCAGAATTGTTAGTGGAGAACACGGATCTATGCTTCCACAAAAGTTCTTCTAGCTTTCTGGTTGTTCTGGTAATAAACTACCCCAATCTACTTTCATCTTTGATATTATTTTTTCCCAGTTATCCTCCATTCTCATGGACAAATCAGGACTATCTGTAGGAACTATCAATTCTGGCTTATGTATCTCAGCAATTTGTGTTCTTCCAGGGATGACGACATCCCGCACTCCCATGTTAATCATCCGTACCAGTACATTTCCTCGTTGTTGAGTAACCAAAGCATAAGCTACCATTACTTTATCCAGCAAATTCATTTTCCTAGAAGCAAACACTAAAAGTACTTATGAAGTTTTTCTAACCTTCTGGCATTTTCCGACTAGAATTCTTTCTGATATAGCCGGTATAATTTGGCTTACACTTCCTTGTAATTTCACAAAACCCTCCGCCTCTCGAATTTTGGGAACATGTTTCTGAGAAACTTTTGAAAGGATATCAGCAATCTTTGCAGGCTCCAAATTGAAACAGAAAAGATCTTTAAATAATCCTTCTAGATGTTGCAAAACGTTCATCCGGACGATTCCCTGTATGGAAACATTTTCAACTTGTCCATCTCGAAAATTATTCTTCACTATGAAGATACATCATTTAGGTACCACCTGTCCCAGACACTGCACATCAGCTTCGGTGTATCCTAAAACGGGATGTTCGGTACCATTCACAGCCACCAATGTCAACTTGCTAGCATCCTTCAAACAATCAGAATTAGCAAAGATTTTGTAGAAGAAACTGCCCAAGATTGTTGACACGAATCCACAGTACAATGTGCTTCAACACCTTCTATTTTAACCTTTAACAACGGACTTGCTCCAATTGCACTTTCTCCAAAAAGTTTCTCATCCTTAATTTCTTCATTCTTAATATGTTTCTGCAACCATATAACAGACATGGGGTCATTTCCTTTTGAAGGACCCGCCATCTCAGCTCGCGAACCACCATTCTTCTGATAACATCCACTGTTACTTGAGTTTTCTGAAACATTCTTATCTTCTCCAGAATAAGCGCGGTTTATCCTTTCACTATGACAATCACGAGCCATATGACCCGGTTCTTGGCATCTAAAACAAATTAATTCCCCTGCTGGAGTTCTTGAAGCTCTCCAATTCTGATTATATCCCAAATATCCTCCCCGAGACCCGGGATATCTCATACTATTCCTTTCCCTTCTTTGCCGATCCCACTCTTCTTCCTGTCGCTCACACATCTTTGAGAACATACTGGTGATCTGATGTAGCATAGCCACCGTGACAGAGTCTTCCAATCTACCATGATCACCTGCATCCTCTCTATTCCTCTGTAGAATTCTTTTTGGAGAAGACTCCCACGGGGCTAACCCCCTTTCTTCTCCTGTCAAACGAATCACTGCTTGCATCAACTCAGAAAATGGCATCACTGGGTTGTCTTCGCTTCTTGTTGAAACTTCACGCTTTAGGACTTCGTCACGTAATCCAATAATAAATTGCTCCTCCTTCAGGGTTTCGTCCGGTTTTCACATTCTTCTTCTGTCTCTTTTCATAATGGCTTCCAATTTCTCCTGCAACTTGTAGGCAAAATCCCGAATGGTCTCCTTCTCCCCCTGCTGGTAATTATAAAATTCTTGAATTCTGAGTCCTAAAGTGACTTTGTCACCATAGACTTGTCTAAGTAGATCATAAATTGCCTCCACGGAACAATCTCTTGGAAGGGAATATTTTACTGTATCCAAAGCTATTCCTCTTAAATGATCCCTAACTACTTCCACCTGATCTTCCACCGGGACCCGTAAGATTCTCAGCCGCAACTTCATCTTATCAATCCAATCCTCCACTTTCAAATCTTCTGGACCTCTCGGGAAACCATGGAAGTCAGGAACTGTTCGATCCTGTGGAATTACCACAGTATGGGCTAGAATCTGAGGAACAACACGACCTCCTGAAGCTTCACCCTCCATCTTCTTGTCAGAATGAAAAACCGGTGTTAGCCGAAAACAAAGATCCTCAGGAAGACACAAATGCAGAACCCCTTTGCAACCACTCAAACTAAAGTACAGCACTACTTCAGGAAGTTTATTTATTTATTTGAACAGCCAAACTATATCAGTGGATTTTCTTTGAAAATGTTCAGCAACCTGTGGTAAACTCTCAGAAACAAAGGTTACTAAAATATATCCCACAACTCAACAATTTACCACTGCTTTTGACTCCTAACCATTACTCACTTGCCCTGTCCTTTATCCTCACCTCTTTGTTCCCTTACCCTTAATTATTCTGTCTGTTTTCCTGTCTTATCTAGATTGTAAGCTCTTTGAGCAGGGACTGTCTCTTTTTTGTGTATGGTGTACAGCGTTGCGTATGCCTTGTACTACTACTACTACTAACTAACATTTCTAAAGCGCTACTAGGGTTACGCAGCGCTGTACAATTTAAACATAGAAGGACAGTCCCTGCTCATAGAAATGATAAATAGTAGTAGTAGTAATATGACACCTTATGATCTATGCCTTACTCCCTTTTTATATCATCAGACCACAATTTTTTTTTTCAACTAAGTTTATGATACCAGTTGCCTTCCCAAATTTACAGATAAGACTGGTGGAATATTTGTAACTATTCTCCTCTCAATCCAGTACATCCATAATACCCTGTAATTCTCACATACAATGAAATCAGTCATTCTATTTCTAAAATAGAGCCACACCTGAACTTTTCACCTCCCACAACTTTCATCCATACATTTTAACCCTATTTCTTCCTTTTCAGTCACTGACAACCAGCCTTACACACCCTCTCACCCCAACCGCTTCAACTCCTCTCAAAAAACTGTCAGCTCTGCCGTTGCCAAGCCAACGGAAGCTTGACTTTGGCAACCAAGGACTCTCAGCCAATAGAAAAACTCTATAGAATTCATTTTTTTTTCTCTGGCCATTAGAATTCTAACTGATCAAGCCAAGTATCCATTTTTTTTTCATAAGGATCAATGTAAAATTGATTTTTTTTTTTTTTTAAAGACAAAAAAACTCTCAAACTATACCAAATTCACTGACACAGACAAGACCCGAACTCCCCACAGAATCATGAACTTACTATTTAAATTTAATTCTTTTTAATAGGCATAGTACAATTTCTCTCATAAAACCCAAATAAAATCCCGAACTAAATTCAAACAAATATCAAGAATTAAATTAACCCTTTCTTTACTTGCATCATCGAAGTTATAATCTTAAACCAAAAAAGAGACCCCCTTTTTAGTCCCTCCTCTGAAACCACAACTTAAAATCTTATTTTACCATTTTAAACCCCCAGAAAATATTAATTAAATCCCCAGAACCCAAAACTACAAAAAAAACTAATATCCAATTAACCCCTCACTTCCCATCACCCAAAATCCCAACATTCACAAATTAAAAAAAAACTAAAGTTTTGAGTCACTTGACTCCTTACCTTGTTCCTGAAGGTCTCTTAACATGTCGACCCCCAACAGATCCGATCCTGAGGGACTTTTCAGAAAAACGGAGCAAAAACAAAAAAAAACAAAAACCACTGAAATCCCTGGAACTCCGGCTGGGCCGCTCAACATCGAGCCCCATGCTTCAGGCCCCACCGGAGTTTCAGGGCTACATACGTCACCACCCTTCTGAACATCCCAAAAACCGGCCACCCTGCCTTGCCTCACTCTCGGCCTCGATCCCAACTGCCGCCACTCACCAGCTCACCCCCCATGGACGAACTGAGCCCGACATCGCTCCCGCAAGACCCGAGGTGCCTCCCTCCCGTGTCCCAGTCCCGATTTCGCCGCTCGCGTCAGGCCCCCGCAAACCGGCGACCGTCTCGTAGGGTCCTGGCCCTGATGCTGGAACCCATGTCAGTGCCCCCTGCGAATGCACGCGACCCAATGGTGCCCTTCACACCCCGGCACTGGAGCGCCTCTGGATAGCCCCTGAAACAACCCGAATCAGGCCAAATGATCCCACATCAACCCGGGCTGCCAGAAGACCCAAAACACCCATAGACCTCCTACAACCCCGGAACAGCAGCTCCTTCCCCAGGTTAAAAAAAAAAATAAAAAAAATCTTATCTAATTTTTTTCATATGTTACAATAATATACCACTGCAATTCATAAAACAACAGGAACAGGTTCCTGCATGCCATCTTTTTCTTTTGATGTAGGCACAGGGAAAAAAGATTTTAAATGCCTCCAGGTTTCAACCTAATTCATGTTTAATGTGGGATACAAATATCACAAATAAGTAAATAGATAGAGACTCTGAATGTTGAGCACCTGATTCTCATAACATGTTGTCTGTTTTAGTGGCCCTTTACCAGGAGAAAAAAATCTCTGCATAAAAATAACAGTGCTAGGGTGTAACTATAAGCAGCCTTTCCAAATGACACACTGATTACGATTTATAACAAATTATTACTCTACCTATGAAAAGTTATTCCGTCATTATACTTCCTCTGTGTACATTCGTATGCTGCACAAGCCAGAATGTTTGAAAATATAATGGACTTTAAATAAAAATGCCACCAAAAATAAAGAATGACAATGTGGATGCAGCAGCTCACAGGTTTGTTCAGTTTGTTTTGAGTGTACAGCAATGATGGCAGTGTGAGGAAGGGGAAACAGAAGCTCACCCTTTTTACAAGCCTGATTCCTGAATCCCAACTCCATCCATCCACCTCCCCTCTGACCTAGGTGCCCTCACGGTGCATAGCTCAAGGTGTCCTGGTGGTCTAGTGGCTTCTTCAGGGCAGGAAGTCACGACAGCCATTTTTAAAGAGCAGAGAGGAGAGGATCAGTGCCACAGCAGAAGGCAGGAAAGAGTGAGGATCTTTCCTGCCCCAAAGAAGCCACTAGACCACCAGGGTAACTCAAGGTATGTGCCGGGAGGGCACCCGGCGCTCAGGGGAGGGAAGGCACTTCCGTGGGGATCCCGCAGACCTGAGTCCATCTCCACAGGATCCCTGCAGATTCCTGCAGTACCCACGGGAACCCCACTATCCCTGCTCCTGTGCAGCTCTCTAAAGTGGAATACCCCCAGAAAGAGGCCATATCAGCAAAACCCCACACCTGCAACAAAGAGTACCACAATGGGCAGAAAGACTCCAAGGCCCAGTCAAGGTTAAGGTTGCATGCAAGAGGACAAGATGGCAACAGGGACCAGTGTGCTAACACTGCAAGAAGGAGTGTTGAAAGAACTTACCAAACATATTGCAGAAGTACAAGAAGACATGTTATCAAAGCTGCAGGCCACAGTGGATGAGATAAAAGGATGTTTGGAAGGGCAGGCAACTAAATTCAGAAGGCAAAAGACCATATTGCCCACACAGAACATTGGATGGATTGTGTAGAAACCATACTACATAGCATGGAAAATATCAAATCTTCCTGGTTGCACATAGATGATCAAGAAAATAGGAACTAGGGGAATAACATTAAAATGGTGGAGCTACCGGAAATGGTTAGTGTCAAGATTTGCTCTCCATTTTTGAGTCATAGCTTCCGGAGCACATGCGAGTGCAGGCTACAGTTCTTCCCATCAAATTACAGAGGACTGAAAGAATAGGCATCACTATAGCAGCTGGAAACCTTTTGCAAATGGTCATTGCACAAATTCTTAACTTTGTAGACAATCTGCCTCTTCCAAGATTACTCTACCCAGATTTCAGAAAGGCACAAGGCCATGACACCCTACTGCATATAAATCCACAGAAGGAGCATTCAATTTGCATTCAGTTTCTAGTGGGAGTATGCCTGGCATTAAGGGAATGAAATTCCTCTTATATGAGGAAAGGCTTAAGAGGTTAGGACTCTTCAGCTTGGAAAAGAGACAGCTCAGGTCTACAATATTGAGTGGTGTAGAACAGGTAAAGGTACATCGATTTTTACTCTTTCAAAACGTACAAAGGCTAGGGGACAGGAAGACATATTTTTTCACTCAATGAATCATTAAGCTCTAGAACTCATTGCCAGAGGATGTAGTATCAGAGATTAATGTATCAGGGTTTTAAAAAGGTTTGGACAAATTCCTGGAGCAAAAGTTCTTAATCTGCTATTGAGATAGATATGGGGGAAGCCACTGGGATCAGTAGCATGATTCGTGCTTCTATTTGGGATTCTATCAGGTACTTGTGACCTGAATTGGCCACTGTTGGATGCAGGATACTGAGCTAGATGGACCATTGGTCTGACCCAGTATGGCTATTGTTATGTTCTTATATAGGGGGAGGGGAATAGGAGGGGTGGGGTAGGGATGAAAGGCCAAGGAGGGATGAATGGTTGCAAGAGAATAAGTGTTGATTGCATGGGAGCCATACCGGAAAAGGTTGGGTATAAGAACTATATTTTGGGATTAGGGGAACTTCATAAGTGCAAAGGAGGTACAGGAATGTTTGAAATCTGGGCACCTGGCTGGGGGTGTCTCTGGAGGTACATGTACCTACATATCTTATGTAGTATCTAAGAATATAAATAATAGATGATGTCAGAACTTACGGTGGTATTATCGAATGTGGAGGAAGGACACATTAACCTGTGAAGTGAACACAACTTTTACAACATCTAGCACAGGAGGGTGTTGACATATCTTTACTCCAGGAAACCCATTTGTCAGCTGGGAAACACAGGAAGTTACAGTGAGAATGGGTGGGGAAATAAGTTTCTGAGTTTATAACACCAGACAGAGCTGTTATTTTAGTACATAAGTGGAACACATCTAATCTATTGCAGGGGCAAAAGTTGGTATGATGTAATGTTTATACTCCAATGGATGTGAGGCAAAATAAAAATTGGTGCGCGTCCATTTTGGGCCTGAGACCTTACCACCACCCATTGAACTAGCAGTAAAGTCTCACACGTTAACCATGCGATAATGGTCTACGTGCTTACGTACAATGCCAATTAGCACCCGGTTAGTGCCTCACGCCAATCTCTAGCGCGCTTAGTGGATGCACGTAAAAAATGAAATTATTGCCTGGGCCACGTGGTAGCCTGGCGGTAGTTCAAAATCGACATGCATAGGACACGCGTACGTGCTTATGCGGCTTAGTACATTTTGAGGAAGAAAGGAGAAGTGTAGTTTGCTCAATAGTAACTTCAGGAAAGGAGGAAAGGGAATGAGGGGAAGGAGAGAGGGGAACGGACTAGTGGAGGGAGAGGTGGTGAGGTAGAGAAAGCAAGGTTTATCTTTTGAACCTTGTTGTGAAAGAATTCAGCAAGGGTCTGAGGAGATAATAAAGGGGGAGTTGGGGGAGGGGGCACCTTGAGGAGAGAGTTCAATGTGGTGAAGAGAAGTCGAGGATTAGAGCCAAGAGAGTTGGTCAGTTGGATATAATAATCCTGTTTGGCACGTAAAAGAGCAGATTGGAAGGAGGTCAGCATGAACTTAAAGTGTAAGAAATCAGCAAGGGCCCGAGATTTCCGCCAGAGGCGTTCAGCGGAGCGGGTACAGGAATGTAGGTAGCGGATATTAGAAGTCAGCCAAGGTTGGGGTTTTGTACGCCTTACAGGGCGGGTCATCAAAGGTGCAAGAGTGTCTAAGGCAGAGGATAGAGTATTGTTGTAAGAAGAAACAGCCTCGTTGACAGACGTGGATGGTGCCACAGTAGAGAGGAGGTTTGAAACATGGGAGGATAGAGATGAAGGGTCAATATCGTGAAGATTCCTAGATAAATTAGATAAGATAGGATGGGACTGGGAGGGAGGAGATTTAAGTGTGAAAGTTATAAGATGGTGATCAGAGGAGGGAAGATCAGAGGCAAGGAAACTAGAGGGTGAACAGTTGGAGGAGAAGATGAGATCAAGACAGTGACCATTTTGATGAGTGGGGGAGGTGGAGCATAGTTGGAGATTAAAGGAGGACGTTAAAGCGAGTAACTTGGAAATATAAGAGTTGGAAGGATCATTAGCAGGAATATTAAAGTCACCAAGGATGAGAGAGGGGGAGGAAGGATCATGGAAGAAGGCAAGCCAGGCGTCAAAGTCACTGAGAAAGGATGAAAGGGACTTATCAGGGGGACGATAAATGACCACTATTCAAAGAGGCAGAAGAGAGAAAAGGCGGATAGAGTGGACTTCAAAGGAGGAAAAACAGTGAGATTGAGGTGGAAGAAGGGGTTGAAATCTGGAGGAGGGAGAGAGAAGTAGTCCAACACCGCCCCCATGGCCAGCAGGGCTAGGAGTATGTGAAAATAGATAACCGCCATGGCACAGGGCTGCGACTGAAGCAGAGTCATCAGGGCAGAGCCAGGTTTCTGTTATGGCGAGCAGATGGAGGTGACGCGAGATAAAGAGGCCCTGGATATAGGCGAGTTTGTTACAGATAAAGCGGGCATTCCATAGGGTGCAAGAGAAGGGCAGAGAAGAGGAGGGGAGTAGAGAAATAGAGATGAGGTTAGAGAGGTCGCGGTGAGATCTGTAGAGTTGGGATAATAGTTGGTGAGGGGGGCCAGGATTGGGATTGATGTCACCGGCTGAGAGTAAGAGAAGGAGTAAAAGAGAGCGGAGGAGAGTAGGAGAGGTGTGGCCACGAAGGCGTCGAAGGCGAGAGGTATTTAGGTGGAATGGGGAAGGCAAAATGGACGGAAGAAAGAGACAGAGATTAAAAGCCAAGAGGGAGGAAGAGGGTAGAAGAGAAGGTGAGGTGATGAAGTCGATGGATGGGCAGTGAGTTCCTGTAGCGGAGAGAGATAGGGGGTGAGGGAAAATTTTAGGAAGGGACAGGACTAGGAAGAGAATGTGAATAGGGGCCATAAACGACTGAGGTACTTTAGCAACTGGGAAGAAGATTAGATGTAAAGAGAAAATACCCCGTGCGCCGTTAGGCACGCTGGGCACCTAGAGCGGAGGCCCTGAGTGGATCGGAGTGGACCTGTGTGTCACCCCGGAGAAGGCTGTAAGGATATGCAGATGAGCTGCAAGTCCTCTACAGCACCTGAAAGGCAGCCGGTGGTAGAGCTGGGCACCTCTCAGGGGTTAGGCCGAAGCCAGCATTCCTCCCCCTGAGGGTCGCCTGGGGCATCTCCGTGATTCGGGGCCTGGTTGAGCCCGGTGGAGGCGGTCGGGAAGGCTGCTGGGACAGTGAAGAGGTTTTCAGAGCCCGGGAACGGTTGGGAATGTTCCCGGGCAGGGTGAAGGGCACCGGGCGGGTGCAGCAAAGGAGAATTTTCCTGACTTCCGGGGACGATTGGGTACGTCCTCGGGAGTGAAGAGGTGTGCCTGTGCGGTACCCTGCTTGGGGCCGGTCGTGGTTGGCGGGGCGGCGCAGTGTGGCCCACGTGGTTTTAGGCTCCTGTTTGGAGCTGACGAGGACAAAAGGCAGCGGGTCTGGGATGTACCAGACGGTCCAGTGAGGGAGCGGCATAGTCGGGCGTCTGCCGCGATCATGCGGGGACGCTGAAGATGGAGGGTGGCCTGCATCCTGGCAGGGAGAAGAACCTGCGTGCGACCTGTCGGGTGAGAGGCGGAGGTGTGACGGAGGTGTGCGCACGCACGGAAGGGGGCAAGCTGACGTCCCAAATCTGGAGCTCCAGTGAGGCCTAGAAGCCTGGACCTCGATTTTTGCACCGGAGTTCCATCAAAATGGCGGTTTTCGGGGTGATTTTTATTTTGAGCTCCGTTTTTGATTTGGGACAAGCGGGATCGGATCCGATGGGAGTCATCGCGAGAAGGGAAATTCAGGAAACAGGTAAGGGTTTTTTTTAACCCAAAATTTTAATTTATTTTAAAATTGTGTAAATTGGGTTTTTGATTTTTAAAAAATCAGGGGTTAATGTGATTTAAATTTTGTTTGCGGATTTGGGGTCGGGGGATTTTACTTGATTTTTCTGGCGGGTTAGTTTTAGGATTTTAATATTTTTAATAGGGGTTTTTGAAGAGGGGCTTAATTAAGGGGTTCAGAAGGGGTTAAAATTATAAATTTGACGGGGTAGGTAAAAGATGGGTTAAATTATTTTTTGAAATTAGTTTTCATTGAATTTGGGGTTTTAGGGGGGATTTATGGGCGTTTATTATGGGGTGAGTCTTAAAAATGGGTATTTTTGAAATTTAAAAGCATAATTTAGTAGGGGAAGAGGGGATTAATTGGGATGGAAAATTTAATGCAGTTTGGTGTAAATTAGAGGTTAATTTTTGTAGCAAATACAGATTCTCCATTGATTTCTATGGGAAAATATAGAAAAAAATGGAGAACAAAACTTTGAAGCAAAATTCCACTAACCATACTATTAATCCACCACCGCTGTCCTAGATTCCAAGGTCAGTAACCTTCATAGACACCAGCAGGTTTCAGTGCAATAATCATTGCAGAACCCATCATACTAATGCTCATGTTTATTTTTATATTTATGTTTATTTAAAAACAATATATCACTTACCTTTTTTGAGATCAAAATGGTTCACAATATAAAATCAAGCATTAAAAAGTATTAAAAAAGAACTATAAAAATCTATTTTAAAAAAATCACACCAGAGACCCCATCTCTACCTTAATATCATACAAACATATAGATAATACTATTTCAAAAAAAAGTCCCCAGGAAGACACTGCATCCCATCTATCCTGTATGCTATGTTACATCAAAGGTTTGTTTAAAGAAATACATTTTTAACTGAATATTAAGTTTCTTATAAATGACTTCAGATCTAATTTCCTTACGTAAGCTATTCCAAAGTGTAGATGCAAGACAAAAAAAAAATGCTCACTCCCTTGTGACTTGTCAGTGGGCCCTAGAGAAATGTGGCAGACATTCTATGATTTTGTAAGGATCTAAGGGGGTTTTTTACTAAAGGTTAACTCGAGTTATCTGCAGCAGGGCACATTTTAATCCAATGGGTCCTGCTTCAGATAACTCAAGCTAACCTTTAGTAAAAGACCCCTGAAGGCATCTAATGGAAGTGTATGGAACTGTCAAATGGCTCAGCTAAGGTGGTTGTTGTTCATGTAATCATCTGTGTGCAATGCAAAGAATTTTTAATTTATTCTTTAATGAATAGGCAACCAATGAAATTTCATGAATAAAGGGGTAACATGATCAAACTGTTGAGCATATATACTAAAATTCTAATAGCTATATACTGTAGTGATTGTAGGTGCGTAAGCTGTATGTTAGGAAACTGGCATATACAATGTTCCCGCAGTCCAAATGTGAGATAAAAAGAACGTGGAGCAGAATGTGAAAACTGGGTTCATCAAAATATCTTCTAATGGAACACAATTGTCTCAAAGTATAAAAGCCTTTTCAAACCATGGAAGATATCTGATCAACAAAATTGAGTGAATGATGAATTAGTACCCTGAGATATCTAAAACTCCCAACAGGTACTATTGGTTTAACAAAGAAATTAGGGACTCCTGTAGGGCATTCGTTATGTCACAAAATTCAGCAGGCTGTGATCTTACGAACATCAATCAATGCTGCTCTAATCAATCAGCTACTGTGGCCAACCCCTTCTGTAAAGAGGATAAATAAAAAGTGGCTGTAGATAACCTTGCCAAAATGAGAACATTATTTGTATAGCAGTATACACTAAGACCATGGTTCTGTATCAGTCATTAGAGGAGTAATAAAGATATTGAACAGAATCAGTGAAAATGCAGAACCCTGTGATACACCACAATCTAACAGTATTATTCTTGATGTCTCTTCATCTCTAGGTTCACTATATAATATTTATCTGATAGAAATTAGTTCCATGTTAACACTTTACTCTTCTGGCCAATGAACTCATTCAATAGCTAAAGCATATACTGTCTTTAGCCTTTATGGAATTTATTAGACATGGGCAATATGCTGTCACATCATATTGGTTCTTTCCTGACATCCATATAGGTCTAATAACTGCTTTTTTAAATAATCTCCAGGTAAATAATCATCTACCAAAGACTGGATCCCTATTTCTGTAAGGGGCATAGTATATACTGAAGACATATCTCATAATCTGCACAGGTCATGAATCAATTCATCTACTATTACTACTAGATTCCATGCTACCAACCCCCAGAGATAAGCAGTGACTTTTCTGGGTCTACCTTAAGAAGTTTATGGACTTTACCTCCAGGTACTTATCCAAATCTTTTAAAACTCAGCTATATTAACTGTTTTTTAACACATCCTCCAGCAAAATGTTCTAGAGGTTATCTATGCATTAAGTGAAAACATTTTTCTTCTATTTGTTTTCATAATGTTACTAGGTAACTTCATGGTAAATCCCCTAGTCATTTTACATTTTGAAAGAGTGTTCAATTGATTAGGGTTTACTCGTTCCACTGCGCTCAGGCCCAGATGCACTAAACCTAACAATCCAACAACGTGGTTATTACACCAGTTCTAGCTGGTTTAATGAGCAAGGAGTACAATGAAACATGCACAAAAGAGTTCTCCAAGCTCTTTTTCTGTCACGGTAGCAGCTAATGAAAACCGTATGCAAAGCTATTATAATGAGCTAATTACTATGCAAATGTGCATGCAAGACAATGCACAGAAGCAGTTCCTACCATTACCATGGAAAATGTAATGGGTGGTCAGGAGCTGCCAGTACTGCTAGAATGACAGCTGTGGTTTAACAAATTCTAGTTAAGGAGAGCAAAGAAACTGGCAGGTGAACATAAGCTTTAAAGGCAATGTAATATAAATGCTCCCATGCTCTAGTAGCTTTCATTTCTGATTTTCGGCAAGAGGCAAGATCCCGAAACCACAGCCACTTTAACACCACCCTGCTACTAACACATAACTACATAATAGTGCTTGGCACAAGCTCCCGCTCTTGGCAGCGGTGTGTGATGACAAGGGATTTGAGAACTGGAGTGCCATCGCAAGTAAAGACTCTCACTCACTCACCCACAAGGAGCCGAGTAAAGTGTAGTTTCAATATGGATCTATACAAAAGCATTGTTATTCTTTGTTTTATTTTCTATTGATTCCTGAATAATTCCTAGTATTCTGTCTGCTTTTTTTTTATTCCACCACATACTGTACAGAAGATTTCAATGTATTGTCCATGTTGACCCCTGGATCTTTGCTTGAGTAGTGACTCTTAATGTGGAACTTAGCATCATATAGCCATACTTTGCATTATTCTTCCCAATATGCATCACTTGCACATGTCCTCGTTAACTTTTATTTGCCATAAATAATATAAAGCATGTCTTCCAGTCTTGTAATGCCCTCTCAATTCTCACAGTCCGCATGTCATTTGACAATTTAGAACAGTTTTGTGTCATTTGTAAATTTGATCACCTCACTCATGATTCCCATTTCCAGATCATTTATAAATATGTTAGAAAGCACTAGCTCCAGTACAAATCTCTGTGGCACTCCACCTTCCACCATTGAGAGGACTGGCCATTTAAACCAACTCTCTGTTTTCTATCTTTAATCAGTTCCCTATCTCATGGCTTTTTCATTTTCTCAGGAATCTCTCATGAGAGATTTTGTCAAAAGCTTTCCGAAACTCTTAATACTGGTTCTCCATTATCCAGATGTTTATTCATGTCTTCAAAAAAAGTAGCAAATTTATGAGGCAACAGTTTCCTTGTCAGAATCCATGCTGGCTCTGTCCCATTAAACCATGTTTATTTAAAAGTTCAATAATTTTGTTTTTTTTAATAATAGTTTCTACCATTTTGCTTAACACTGACATCAGACTTAAAGTTCTGAAATTTCATGGATCACTCCTGGAACTCTTTTAAAAATTGCTACCTTCCAATCTTCAAGTCAATGGATGACTTTAATGACAGGTTATGGATTATTAAGAATAGATTAGCAATTTCATGTTTGAGTTCTTTCTGTACTCCAGGGTGTATACCATCTGGTTCAGTTGATTTACCTGTCTTTAACTTGTCAATGTGGCTGATTACATCTGCCAGGTTTACCAAGGAAACCTTTTACTAAGCCACAGTAAAAAGTGGCATGCAGTAGTGTAGGCGCGGGTTTTGGGCACGAGCAGAATTATTTTTCAGCACGTCTGTAAAAAAGGCCTCTTTTTTCCCCCTAATAAATGGACATGCGGCAAAATCAAAATTGCCACGCATCCATTTTAGGTCTCAGACCTTACTGCTAGCCATAGACCTAGTGGTAAAGAATTTGGGTGGTAATGACTTATGTGCATCAGATGCTACTTGGCGCACATCCACTACGCGCACCAGAAAATAAAAAATATTTTCCAGATACACTTAGCGGACGCACACCAAAAATGAAATTACCGCAAGAGCCACGCAGTAGTCGGGTGGTAAGTCCATTTTGGTGCACGTTGGGCACGCATAGATGCTTACGCAGCTTAGTAAAAGGGGCCCCAAGATTGCTTCAGCTCTTCCGTATCATAATGTTTAAATACACAGATAGCTTCCTTACATCCTTCTCAATAAAGATTGAAGCAAAGAATTAAATTAGGGGCCCTTTTACAAAGTGACAGTAAGCCAAACATGGGCTTATCACTCGCTATTCAGGGACTACCGCCAGCACAACGCAGCCGCTGGTGGTAGTTCCAGGTCGAATGCAAATATTACTGGGGAAAAAATTAAAACCCCGAAAATGGTTAGTGCAGCAGTAACCCAGCAGTAATCAGGCACATGCTGCCCAGTTACCACCAAGTTACTGCTGGATCCCTTACCACCACCTCAATGGTGGTAAGTGCTCCCTGCTGCATGGCCATGAGGTAAGAGTTATCTTACCGTGTGGCCATTTTTTAGGGGGGATTTTTACCAGCTGTGGTAAAAAGGGTCCTGGCACATGGGAAAAATGGCCACTGCTGCTCCCACAGGGCCCTTTTTCCCATAGCTCGGTAAAAGGACCCCCCCCCCCCCCCCCCCCCCCCCCCCCCAGTTTCTCTGATATGGCGGTGCTAGGGAAGTGCATTCTTTTTGGATGAATGGTAAAATGCAAAAAATAAGGGCATTTTTGTTTGTTTACTTTTAATTGAACTGAATAATCATGGGGCCACTGTAAGCCAAATCTTCATTCCATTCATTGTCAGTGGCACAACATGCTTTTGTGTGCTGGGGGGAGGGAGGACTGAAGACAACACAAACTGGAGTCACTTTCGAAGGGGGAGAAAGCAATAACAAGAGTAATTAATCCATTTATGTTGAGCCTCTTTTGAGAAGCAGCCAAACAAGTGTATCCCTGCTTTTATTTTCCCAAATCACACTGATGTCATCAACATTTTAATAGGAAAATGAAGCAAGTGTGGCATGGCACCAGTTTGCTTTCTCCATACAGACAGTTAAGCTGCTTAGAAGTTTACTTCATGTTCAAAAACTTATTTTTTTTTTTTTAAACGGGGAAAGCATTATAACAGGACAGAGAAAGAATGAGAAAGGCAGTAGCAACCCCCTTTCTGAGTGGAGGAGTAGCCTAGTGGTTAGTGCACTGGACTTTGATCCTGGGGAACTGGCTTCAATTCCCACTGCAGCTCCTTGTGACTGTGGGCAAGTCACTTAACCCTCCATTGCCCCAGGTACAAAATAAGTACCTGAATATATGTAAACCACTTTGAACCTAGTTGCAAAATACCACACAAAGGCAGTATATCAAGTCCCATTTCCCTTTGCCTGGGCTTGCCTTTCTCCTTCCCAGGTTGCCTCTGGGCTTGCTATTCTTTTTCTGCTGTTCCACCCCTCCTGTCCCCTGGATTGGCTTGAAATTTGCGTCAATCTATGGGTCAGGCTGCCTCCTGCAACCTCATTGGTCCAAATTCATGTCTTTTAGCAGATCCTAGTTCCTACTGGCCCCCTGCCACACTGCCCCTCAGGCTTGCTTCACATGTCCCTCAAGCTCCCAGCTTTCCCTGGGGCATCAGACAGCCAATCAGGAAACTTGTAACAGACCTCCTGCACATCCCCCCACAGACAGTTACAAACTCATAACATTTAAATAGTAAAGCTCCTTTATCTGGCTCGTAAACCTCTCACACCATCTTACTGCTTCATTTAAACCCCAACCAGGAAACTCACAATTTGTAACATTTTATAGTTAAAACTTCAACAAAGAAAGTCAGAGTACACCTCTGGCATCTATGGGCACTTGAGTTCTTAGTTTTATAACAGTGCTGGAGTATTTTAAACATCTATATATATAAAACTCACCCTCAATGTTCTATTGGCTGCTGACATCTCTGAAGCCAAGGTTCGTATGTTCGAAGCTCTGAAGACTCGAAAATCACAGTCTTTGGGCCCCGCCCTCGCGTCAAACGTTATGACGTTGAGGGCGGAGCCGATTCTCACCTCCAACGTTCTCAGGCCACAAACTCCAGATTTCCACACTGTAGCTCTGCTCCGCCCTTGCGTCAAAACGCGATGACATGTAGGGCGGGGCACGAAAACCACCACCCACACAGAGCTACAACCGAAACAACAGCGGTGCACGCCACGAACCAGGTAAAACCGCGACGACCCATGCAGCCATGAAACCCTTGCTAGCGCCCGTTTCATTGCTCTCAGAAACGGGCCTTTCTTTACTAGTTTTAACTAAAAGGTGTCAGTGCTGTTTTTGGGCTGCCCTGAGCCCTCTGTACCTCCCAGTCCTCTGCAAGATGCCCACCTCTCTGGGAAAGGGGGGGGGGGGGCAAGGTAAGGACTTCTTTTTCTATATTTACATAAAAGTGAGCCAGTTGATATTTTATATCTGGATTTTCAAAAGGCATTTGACAAAGTTCCTCATGAAAGACTCCTGAGAAAATTAGAATATCATGGGATCGCAGGCAATGTACTATTGTGGATTAAAAACTGGTTAAACGATAGAAAACAGAGAGTACGGTTAAATGATCAGTATTCTCAATGGAAAAGGGTAGATAGTGGGGTTCCCCAAGGGGTCTGTGCTAGGACTGCTACTTTAAAATATATTTATAAATGATTTAGAGATGGGAATAACTAGTGAGGTAATTAAAATTGCTGATGACAAGTGGAGGGGCATAATCGAACGGGGCGCCCAGGTTTTCCTGGTGCCGTCCGTGAAGGGGCGGAGAAACCCGTATTATCGAGACAAGATGGGTGTCCATCTTTCATTTCGATAATACGGTCGGGGACACTCAAATCTCAACATTTAGGTCAATCTTAGAGATGGTTGTCCTTAGAGATGGTCGACCCCGGTTTTCAGCAATAATGGAAACCGAGGACGCCCATCTCAGAAACGACCAAATCCAAGCCATTTGGTCATGGGAGGAGCCAGCATTCGTACTGCACTGGTCCCCCTCACATTCCAGGACACCAACCGGGCATCCTAGGGGGCACTGCAGTGGACTTCAGAAACTGCTCCCAGGTGCATAACTCCATTACCTTGTGTGATGAGCCCCCCAAACCCCCCCAAACCCACTCCCCACAACTGTACTCCTCTACCATAGCCCTAAGGGGTGAAGAGGGGCACCTACATGTGGGTACAGTGGGTTTCTGGTGGGTTTTGAAGGGCTCACATTTACCACCACAAGAGTACAAGGTAGGGGGGATGGGCCTGGGTCCGCCTGCCTGAAGTGCACTGCACCCACTAAAACTGCACCAGGGACCTGCATACTGCTGTCATGGAGCTGGATATGACATTTGAGGCTGAGTAAGGGGAGGTCATCCCCCATTCCCTCCGGTGGTCATCTGGTCAGTTTGGGCACCTTTTTGAGGCTTGGTCGCAAGAAAAAATGGGCCAAGTAAAGTCGACCAAGTGCTCGTTAGGATGCCCTTCTTTTTTCCATTATCGGTTGAGGACGCCCATCTCTTAATCACGCCCCAGTCCCACCTTCGCTATGCTGCCGATACGCCCCCGTGAACTTTGGTCGTCCCCGGGATGGAAAGCAGTTGAGGCGCCCAAAATCGGCTGTCGATTTGTGTCGGAAGATGGACGCCCTTCTCTTTCGAAAATAAGCCTGATAGTTATTCAAAGTTGTTAAATCGCAAGAGGATTGTGAAAAATACCAAGAGTATTTTACAAGACTGGGAAACTGGGCATCATAATGGCAGATGGCTTTTAATATGAGCAAGTGTAAAGTGATGCATGTGGGAAAGAGGAACCCAAACTATACACATTAGGAGTCACGGCCAAGGAAAAGGATCTAGGTGTTATCTTTGATGATACATTGAAACCCTCTGCTCAGTGTGCAGTGGCGGCTAAGAAAGCAAATAGAATGTTATTATTAGGAAAGGAATGGAAAACAAAACTGAGAATGTGATAATGCCTTTGTATCGCTCCATGGTGCGACCACACCTCGAATACTATATGCAGTTCTGGTCACCGCATCTCAAAAAAGATATAGTGGAATTAGAAAAGGTACAGAGAAGGGTGATAATGATAAATAGAATGGGATGACTTCCCTATGAGGAAAGGCTAAAGTGGCTAGGGCTCTTCAGCTTGGAGAAGAGATGGCTGAGGGGAGATATGATAGAGGTATATAAAATACTGAGTGGAGTGGAACAGATAGATGTGAATCACTTGTTTACTCTGTCCAAAAAGTACTAGGACTAGAAGGCACACAAAGAAGCTACTAAGTTGTAAATTTAAAATGAATAGGGGATATTATTTCTTCTCTCAACGAGTAATTAAACTCTGGAATTTTTTGCCAGAAAATGTGTAAAAGCAGTTAGCTTTCCAGGGTTTAAAACATTGTTGGATAATTACCTAAAAGTCCATAAACCATTATTAAGATGGACTTCGGAAAATCCACTGCATATTCTAGGATAAGCAGAATAAAATCTGTTTTACTGTTCTGGGTTCTTGCCAGGTACTTGTTTGGCTTGATGGACCTTCGGTCTGTCCCAGTTTGGTAATGTTTATGTACTTATGTTCTTAATCCTCCTTGGATTATGGTACCTGGTTTAAGAATCTATATATATAAAAGGCACCACTGAAGCCTCCAGCCGGAAGTGTGAAGCGCCAGAGATATCCGGTTTCCCCATGAATGAAGGAAAACAGCACAGCAGGAAATCCCACGAAACAGTGAAGGACTCAGAGGGGGAGGGGAGAGAGATGCCCTCACTCTCTCTTTAACAAAAACACAGAACAGCAGGAAACAACACTGAAGGACTGGACTCGGAGGGGGGAGGGAAAGAGGGCAGAGGGCAGGTCACACACACTCCCACATGCACACTCTGAAGAAAACCTTGCTAGCCCCCCCCCCCCCCCCCCCCCCCCGTTTCATTTGCATCAGAAACGGGTTTTTTTTACTAATATTTTATAAAGAAAAGTAGAGCCCTTTTTTTCATCATAGAATCCTAGTGCAGGTGGCTGAAAACATGTTAACATTTAAGGTACTGGTATAAATAACCATGCCTAGTTATGAACTAGAATGCATATAAATTATAGTGGTCTACAATTTATATGCATACTTGTGCCCTTCACCCAAACTCTGCCCATATGCATGCCCATTGGGAAATCATGGTGCACATACTCCTCCATTAGTCAGTATTCTATGAGGTCATTCATGTGCATAAGTGGACATATACGTTCACAAATGACTAAAGTATCACAAATAGGCAGCAGATTATAGAATTATCCTGCACATGTACATGATGTCTGGAAAAAAAGGGACCCTCAACAATTTACCAAATAACCCAAAAACGTTCTACTGCAGCAGAAAATTTGAGACTACTACTACTACTATAAATAAAGTTCTCAGATTGTAAGCTCTTTCTTCTTCATGTTCACTTCTATAACGCTACCAGTCGTACGCAGCGCTTTACAATTGAACATGAAGAAGAAAGAGCTTACAATCTGAGAACTTTATTTTTGAACAGGGTGGAGCTCCAGCACATGAAGCTCGTAAAACAGTTGAGCTCCTAATTAATGAAACCTCAGAATTCATTGAGCCAACAGCTCAGTGAAGCTCTTAATTAATGAAACAGCTCAGTGGCATCAAAGACTTTGTGAATATGTCAAGTTTGAAGGTGGACACTGAATATAAATCATGAATTCATTAAGAAAAAAGACCCCATTATAGTAATGCAATTTTAATGGCCATACTAAATGTTTAAACAAATGCAAGAACTTTTGAAACTATGTAAGGGATCCCGTTTTTTCTGACCATCGTGTATAAATTCACATATCTTATTTGTCTCACACATAACAAGGAATCAGGTTCTATGTTTCTTTGTTGTTTTTACTCTGTCTTAATCTCAGTGCTCTTCAAGGCTCCAAGGACTCTTCCAGGGGTCCTTACATGCAATATAAAACCATCTGTACAATTCAAGATCAAGACATTAGAGACAGACACGAGTAGAGACTTTCATGAACAGGTATGTGAGAGATCTGTAAGAAGTAATGTAGCTTTATTAAGTATCTTTTCTTCTACACTATAAAAGAACAAGGTATTGATCCTTAAGCAACACACAACAATTTATATAAAACCCAAAAACATGAAAAGAGAAAGAGTGACTGTTAATGTTATTATCAAGTACATATGGCATAGGATTAAGATCAAAGTAGTGAAAACTTTGTATCATAGTGATGCAAAAGTTAATATATCATTCTTCTGTGCAATAATTGGTTCAGTAGCCATGTTAGTCAACTTTTAAAGGTAATAAATATAAATTAAAGACAAAAGAAAATAAGATGATACTTTTTTATGGGACTAACAATATATATATTTTGATGTGCTTTCGAAGGTAACCCTTCTTCGGATCAAAAATTCAGTACTGAGCAAATGATGACATATATCAGCAAATAAAATTCTAGGTATTATTAGGAAAGGAATGGAAATCAAAAGTGAGGATATTATAATGCCTTTGTATCGCTCCATGGTGCTGCCGCACCTCAAATATTGTGTGCAGTTCTGGTCACCAAATCTCAACAAGATGGTTGTCATTCGAATGAATAAAGCCATTGGTTTATGTTTCAATGTCGAGACACAACCCCTGAAGAAGTCGTTTAGAGTGAAATGGGTCTGGCCGATGTCGGGTGTCAGTTAAGTGCTTGACGTTTTTGTTGCAATTTATAAAATATAAGAATAAGGAACAAGAATAGAGTTCAACTATTGCTGCTTTGAGAAATATGTGTCATATTTGAACAGAAATTTGAAAAATTAAATACAAAAAGTTTTTAGAAAAAGATTAATAGCTAGTACAGTTATACTCAAAATTACATAAGTACCTAAGTATTGCCATACTGGGACAGACCAAAGGTCCATCAAACCATCATCCTGTTTCCAACAGTGGCCAATCCAGGTCACAAATACCTGGCAAGATCCCAAAAATGTACAAAACATTTTATGCTGCTTAAATCAAATATAAGCAGTGGATTTTCCCCCCAAGTCCATTTTAATAATGGTCTATGGACTTTCCTTTAGGAAGCCATCTAAACCTTTTTAAAACCCTCCTAAGCTAACTGCTTTTACCACATTCTCTGGCAACAAATTGCAGAGTTTAATTACACGTTGAGTGAAGAAAAAATTTCTCCAATTCGTTTTAAATTTACTACTTTGTAACTTCATCGAATGCCCCTTAGCACTAGTATTTTTGGAAAGAGTAAACAGACGCTTCACGTCTACCTTTTCCACTCAACTCATTATTTTATATACCTCTATCATATCTCCCCTCAGCCGTCTTTTCTCCAAGCTGAAGAGCCCTAGTCGCTTTAGCCTTTCCGCATAGGAAAGTCAACCCATCCCCTTTATCATTTTTGTCACCCTTCTCTGCACCTTTTCTAATTCCACTGTATCTTTTTTGAGATGCGGTGATCAGAATTGAACACAATATTCGAGGTGCAGTCGCACCATGGAGTGATAGAAAGGCATTGTAACATCCTCACTTTTGTTTTCCATTCCTTTCCTAATAATGACTAACATTCTATTCGCTTTTTATTAGCCGCCGCAGCACACTGAGCAGAAGGTTTCAACATATCATCAACAATGACACCTAGATCCTATCATGGAACCTTGCATAATGTAGCTATAATTCAGGTTCCTCTTTCCCACGTGCATCACTTTGCATTTGCTCACATTAAACATCATCTTGCCATTTAGATGCCCAGTCTCCCAGTCTTGTAAGGTCCTCTTGTAAGTTTTCAGAGTCCTCTTGCGAATTAACAACTTTGAATAACTTTGTGTAGTTAGCAAATTTAATTACCTCACTAATTACTCCCATCTCTAGGTCATTTATAAATATGTTAAAAAGCAGAAGTCCCAGCACAGACCCCTGGGGAATCCCACTAACTACCCTTCTCCATTGAGAATACTAACCATTTAACCCTACTCTCTGTTTTCTATCTTTTAACCAGTTTTTAATCCACAATACGACATTACCTCCTATCCCATGACTCTTTCATGAGGTACTTTGTCAAACGCCTTTTGAAAATCCAGATACACAATATCAACCGGCTCCCCTTTATCCACATGTTTGTTCACCCCTTCAAAGAAATGTAATAGGTGAGGCACGATTTCCCTTCACTAAATCCATGTTGGCTTTATCTCATTAATCCATGCTTTTAAATATGCTATGTAATTTAGTTCTTTATAATTGTCTCTACTATTGTACACGGCACCAAAGTCAGGCTCACCGGTGTATAATTTCTAGAATCTTTTTTAAAAATCATCAATACGTTGGCCACCCTCCAATCTTCCGGTACCACACTCAATTTTAAAGATAAATTACATATTACTAACAATAGTTCTGCAAGTTCATTTTTCAATTCTATCAGTACTCGGGGATGGATACCATCCGGTACAGGAGAACTGCTATTCTTCAATTTGTCAAATTGCCCCATTACATCCTCCAAGTTTATACAGATTTTATTCAGTTTCTCTGACTCATTAGCTTTGAATACCATTTCTGGCACTCTTATCTCTCCCAAATCTTCCTCAGTGAAGACCGAAGCAAAGAATTCATTTAACCTCTCTGTTTTGGCTTTGTCTTTCCTGATCGCCCCTTTACCCCTCAGTCATCTAGGGTTCCAACCCATTCTTTTGCTAGATTCCTGCTTTTAATATACCTAAAAAAAATTTTACTATGTGTTTTTGCCTCCAATGCAATCTTTTTTTCAAAGTCCCTCTTTGCCTTCCTTATCAGCGCTTTGCATTTGACTTGACATTCCTCATGCTGTTTCTTATTATTTTCAGTTGGTTCCTTCCATTTTCTGAAGGATTTTCTTTTAGCTCTAATAGCTTCCTTCACCTCACTTTTTAACCATGCTGGCTGTCGTTTGGTCTTCCTTCCTCCTTTTTAAATACATGGAATATATTTAGCCTGTGCTTCCAGGATGGTATTTTTGAACAGCAACCACGCCTGATGTAAATTTTTGACCCTCACAGCCACGCCTCTAAGTTTTTTTTTCACCGTTCTTCTCATTTTATCATAGTCTCCTTACACCAAAGCTAATATCAAATCTGATCATATTATGATCACTGTTATCAAGCAGCCCCAGCACCTTTACCTCCTGCACCAGATCATGTGCTCCACTAA
Source organism: Microcaecilia unicolor (assembly GCF_901765095.1). NCBI lineage: Eukaryota > Metazoa > Chordata > Amphibia > Gymnophiona > Siphonopidae > Microcaecilia > Microcaecilia unicolor. The sequence goes on from NC_044031.1 coordinate 643,818,011, forward strand.
GAACTAGGTCTAGAATTTCTCCTTCTCCTGTCTGCTCCTGTACCAGCTGCTCCATAAAGCAGTCCTTGATTTTGTCAAGAAATTTTACCTCCATAGCATGCCCCGATGTTACATTTACCTAGTCAGTATCGGGGTAATTGAAATCACCCTTTATTATTGTGTTGCCCAGTTTGTTAGCCTCCCAAATTTCCTTTAACATTTCTACATCTGTCTGTTCATACTGACCAGGCGGATGGTAGTACACTCCTATCACTATCATTTTCCCCTTTACACATGGAATTTCTATCCATAGGGATTCAAAGATGTGTTTTGTTTCATGCAGAATTTTCAGTCTATTTGATTCAAGGCCCTCCTTAACATACAGTGCTACCTCTCCACCAATTCGATCCACCCTATCACTACGATATAATTTGTACCCCGGTATGACAGTGTCCCACTGGGTATTCTCCTTCCACTAGGTCTCAGAGATGCCTATTGTATCTAATTTTTCATTTAGTGCAATGTATTCTAACTCTCCCATCTTATTTCTTAGGCTTTTGGCATTTGCATATAGACATTTCAAACTATGTTGTTCCTATTTACATCATCATGGTTAGTACTCGACAGTATTAATTTGCAATCTTTTGTCTGATTTTTATTTTTATTTAAGGACACCTGATCTACTATGGTCTCTTTTGCAACCTCACTATCGGGAAACACTTTCTTCCCTGTTTTGGTGATATCTTTGAAAGATACCTTATTCCGAACCATGCGCTTTTGAGTGACTGTCGACCTTACCCCAGTTTCTATTTTAAAAGCTGCTCTATCTCCTTTTTAAATGCCGATGCCAGAAGCCTGGTCCCACCCTGGTTGAGGTGGAGCCCATCCTTTCAGAATAGGCTCCCCCTTCCCCAGAATGTTGCCCAGTTCCTAACAAATCTAAAACCCTCCTCCCTGCACCATCGTCTCATTCACGCATTGAGACTCCGGAGCTCCGCCTGTCTCTTGGGCCCTGTGCAAGGAATGGGTAGCACTTCAGAAAATGCTACCTTAGAGGTTCTGGATTTGAGCTTTCTACCTACGAGCCTAAATTTGGCTTCCAGAATCTCCCACATTTTCCTATGTCATTGGTATCCACATGTACCAAGACAGCCAGCTCCTCCCCAGCACTATCTAAAATCCTATTTAGGTGATGTGTGAGGTCTGCCACCTTCGCACCAGGCAGGCAAGTCACCAGGCGATGCTCATGTCCACCTGACACCCAGCTATCTACTGTATATGCCTAATGATCGAATCACCAACTACAACAGCTGTCCTAACCCTTCCCTAACAAGGTTTTTTAGACCAATGATGAATAATACAACCCCAGTGAAAGATGCTGAAATTCTAGTAAGTGTTTGGGTGTTTTGAGGTCTTTTCCTCGTGTTTTATTAGATCATTGAGACCATATATTATTGAGTTATTTGTTGGGTAATTGATTATATTCTTAAGAATTAGAAAAGGTACAGAGAAGGGCAACGAAAATGATAAATGGGATGGACTTTCCTATGAGGAAAGCCTAAAGTGGCCAGGGCTCTTCAGCTTGGAGAAGAGACTGCTGAGGGGAGATATGATAGAGGTCTATAAAATAATGAGTGGAGTGGAACAGGTAGATGTGTATCGCTTGTTCACTCTTTCCAAAAATGCTAGGACAAGGGGACATGCAATGTTTATTTATTTATTTGTAGCATTTGTATCCCACACTTTCCCACCAATTTGCAGGCTCAATGTGGCTTACATTTGCCGTCATAGCAGTTGCCATTTCCGGGTAATAGAATTACAAATGGAATTGCGTTATGAATCAGAGAAAATATTTCTTCACTCAACATGCAATTAAGCTCTGGAATTAGTTGCCAGAGAATGTGGTTAAGCAGTTAGCTTAGCAGGGTTTTTAAAAAAGTTTGGATAGCTTCCTAAAAGAAAAGTCCATAAGCCATTATTAAAATGACTTGAGGAAAAACCACTGCTTATTTCTAGGATAAGCAGCATAAAATGTTTGTACTGTTTTGGGATATTGCCAGATACTTGTGACTGGATTGGCCACTGTTGGAAACAGGATGCTGGGCTTCATGGACCTTCGGTCTGTCCCTGTATGGCAATACTGATATAGCTATGTACTTATGTGGTTTTGGTGTTCCTTTCTTATTATGATTTTCCTAGTTTTATATAAACTGTAAACCACTCTGCTGCTCCACCTGTATATCAAAATATATAAACCACAAACTACTAACTTGTACTATTTTGGCACAGGTCTCACATTAGATAAAGAGACCTAGCTAATAACTGGGCTTAACATAAAATAACACTTCTTAATAGTAGCCCACATTGACAATGCTCCTATTTAATTGGTGATAGTTTTCAAATGTGTTCATGCTTCCCACTTGCTGGAGACATGTTTGTGGGCATAGAGTGAGCATGCCCAGAGCTAATCGGTTAGTCAAGCTATATCACCTCGTGCTAACCAGTGGCGTAGCCAGACCTGACATTTTGGGTGGGCCCAGAGCTAATATGGGTGGGCACCATGTATATATAGGTGTGAGTAGTGTTTCTTGGGATACTCCTAAATAATGCCTTATAGTGCACTTGATGATGGATTTTTAATATACAGTCTGGCCAACAGCTGTCCTACATCAACATAAACCACATACATATTCGGAATCTATGTTGTAAACCTTAACACCACCAATTCTGAACACTCAAATACCAATAACTGCACCTTTAAAAAGGCAGCAGTGAATGTACACAATAGCAATACATGTCCCATTGAAAAGCCAGACAAGTCAAAGGCAGACAAATATAGATCCACACACACACCACATGCCAGCAGAATCTCTTACCTTGGTCAAATACAGAACACAGATCAACCATCATTAATTGCAGAATAAAGGTCCAAACTTTTGCCTGGCATCAGCCCTACCCTTCCCTACCCCCCATCCATCCCTGTAGCCCAGCATCAGCCTTACCCTTCCCGTCCTACCTCTCTAATCAGGAATCTGCCCTACACTTCCCTACCCCCCACTCCTCCCAGTAGACTAGCATTAGCCCTGCCCTGCCCCCTACCTGTACCCCCTAGTGTGGCATCTACTACTATATCTCCCCTGCCCTTTCCAATCTCTCTCCCCACATCCTGATGCACACCAGCATTAAATACAAAACCTTTTTTTTTTAAACACGTCCTGGGTACTACAGAACCCACCCCATCCAGAAACCCACCATCATTTATATTTAATGTTGGTGGATTTCTGGGTGGGAGTGAGCTCTGCAATGCCCAGGTTAAAAAAAGTTTTATATTTAAATATTTTTTTGAAACCTGGTTAGTGCAGAGCCCACCCCCCACACAGCAGCGCAGCAGCAATACACATACTAAAAAAAATTTTCTGTTACCTGGTTTTGAGCTTCATATAGAAATCTACTGCCCTGATGATTGTGCACGTGGGAGTCAGTGTTCCGGGAGCACACTCCTCGGTGCGCTTTGTCTGCCTGGTATGGGGAAGACCCAAGCTGTGGCAGACCAGTGTCCACGGGCTGCGGGGGGGGGGGGGGTGACAGTGTGTGTGTGCAGGCCGAGAAAGGCAGTGTGTGTGCGGGCTGCAGAGGGCGAGACAGATGCTGTGTGCGCTGGCCATGGAGATCAGGTGCTGTGTGCATGGGCCAGAGGATGGGGGGCAAGGCATTGTGTGCACGGGCCGCAGGTCTGGGGGCAGGCTCCAGCTAGAAGCTGCATACCAGAGCAGGTCCTGGTGCCCGATTTCCCGAATGCTGCAGCAACAATAAAAAGGCAGGTAAGAATGCTTCTCTTTGCTTGCTACCACAGCGCTGGAGGCTTCCACGTGGCTGCATGCTGCTGTGCAGCCTAACCAGCTCTTAAGAAGACAAGTACCGATTGGCGGTTCAGAGAGACAAGACAGGTACTGACTGGTGGGTCAAAGAGACTGGGTGGGCCTGAACTGAGATTGGGTGGCCTGGGCCCACCCAGGCCCACCCATAGCTACGCCCCTGGAACTGATTAACGCTTGGTTAGTGCAGGAGCCCTTACTGCCTACAAAACAATTGGAGGTAGTGGGTTTTGGGTAGGTTTTAGGGAGCTCAGCAGACAAGATAAGGGAGCAATGGTGAGATGTCTACTTGGCAGCACTTATTTGAAGTCCATTGCTGTGCCCCCTAGAGTGCCCCGTTGTTCTCCCGGGATTTCTGTGTGGTCAGCCTACTAAGAATGCAGGCTCCTCCTACAACCCAATGGCTTGATTTTGTGCGTTTTTCATTTGGACATTTTTTTGGGGGGGGAGGTTCCAAAAATGGACCAAAAAGATAAGCACACAGTGCACAAAAGCATCTAGCAAATTGGCCATTTAAAAATAGTACAGAGAATAAAAACATCTAGCAAATAGCCATTTTTTAAAAAAAGATGGGCGTTTTTCTGTTTTGAAAATGGCTATATTCCGCACTTGAATTTTGGACATTTTTAGCAAAACGTCCACAGTTGGACTTAGATGTCATATCAAAAATGCTCCTCTTTGTTACTATGCTCCAAATGGTAGAATGATGTGGATCTGATTAATTTGTTCATGTTACCCTTTTGTATGAAAAGGATAACATGGGCATGAGGGTCCTTTTACTAAGGTGCTCACTAATGATTAGAACACGCTAAATGATAAGACACCCATAGGAACATCATAGGCATCTTATCATTTACTATACTCTAATCAGTAGTGTGCACTAAATCCATTAGGGAAAGGGAAGGGAAATGGAACTTGATATACTGCCTTTCTGTGGTTTTTGGAATTACACTCAACAGCAGTTTACATAGTATAAACAGGTACTTACTTGTACCTGGGGCCATGGAGTGTTATGTGACTTGCCCACACCTTAGTAAAAGTATCCCATGGTGAAAAACGCAATAGGAATATTTCAATAGTGTAAAAATATCATCAAATGCACCTGAAATTGAAAGTCTGAGTTTTACACATTGTTACTTAAAAGAACAATGAAAAAAGAAAAAAGAAATCCAGTTTGTTCTCGAATACTAATCATCTTGTTTATTCATTTCATATAAGAGTGAATAAAGTTTAGCAAAAAAAAGTAGGATTAACAACACATTTCTATTTGAGCTTTCAGGAACTATATTCCTTTGACAGTATTTTGAGATTGGCTAACAGCAGAATTATGTCTGGAAGTGGCCGATGGAGTCCCTGTTTCTGTTAAGCCTTCTATGTCTGTTCTTAAGTGTCAACACTACCTGGACCAGAGGGAGAGCTGATATTAAATACCAAAGAATGGAGAAGAACAATCAGACCTCAGTAACTGAATTCATTCTCTTGGGTCTCACAGATGATCCAGAACTGCAGATTCTCCTCTTCCTGTTGTTTTTAGTGATCTATGTTATCACCCTGATAGGAAACACTGGATTAATTGCATTAACCATGTTGGATCATAAACTTCAGACCCCCATGTACTTTTTTCTTCGTTACTTGTCATTGTCTGATCTCTGCTATTCCTCAGTTATCACCCCCAGAATGTTGGTTGCCTTCCTGACCAAATGGAAATCTATCTCCTTCCAGGGATGCAGAGCTCAACTCTTCTTCTTTGTTATGTTTGCGTCCTCCGGAACATTTCTACTGTCAGTGATGGCATATGACCGTTACGTGGCGATATGTAACCCTTTGCTTTATACAAGTATCATGAATCCAGGTGTTTGCTATCAGCTGTTGGCTGCTGTATATGCAGGGGGATTATTTAGTTCAAGTGTAATTTTAGGATTTATGTGTAGTTTAACTTTCTGTGGGCCAAATGTCATCGATCATTTTTATTGTGATATTCCTCCACTGCTAACTCTGTCCTGCTCTGGGACCTTCGTTAGTAAAACAGTCTTTTTTCTTTTAGTTCTCTGTTTTGGCATGAACTCCTTCCTAATAACATCAGCCTCTTATGTATCCATCTTTTCCACCATCCTGAAGATACGTAGTGCAGAAGGGAGACGTAAAGCTTTCTCTACCTGTGCCTCCCACCTCACTGCCGTCTCCTTGTTTTATGGGACAGCCCTTTTTACGTATATGAGACCAGCTTCTGGCTATTCTGAAAGTCAGAATAAAGTGACTTCTGTGTTTTACACAACTGTCATTCCTATGCTGAACCCACTGATTTACAGCCTCAGGAACAAGGATGTCAAAAGAGCCATAAGAAAAATAATGGAAAGGAGAATAGTTAAAACTAATTCACATTGACTGGGGATATACCGGGGGGGGGGGGGGGGGGGGGCGTTTACAGATCTACATAGTCATTCTTCCAGAGCTTTATTAATGTATTTATTGAAAGTTATCAGCCACCAAATTTCAAAAGAGTTGTGGGCAATATATAAAACATAGAGAACATTCCAAATGAATTCCCTATTTGCCACATACAGGCTATGACATAATGTATAATATTTTGATGCACCCATAAAATATTAAATCCTACGTAATCACCACTGAACAGCACTCAATAAAATGTCACTGAATTCTTAATTTCTGCTAAAGTCAGTAACTTGTTGATTTTGTCCTAAGGAACAAGATGGCAAGCGATCTGCAAAATCCAACATGGAGACAAACAAAGCAGATCAATCAGTGATATGGTTCAAAACTTTATTTTCAGAGATTCGCAGACTGTGTTTCGCCCACAAGGGCTGCGTCAGGGGCTCTTTTTTCTGCAAAGAATTCTAGAAGTATTCTTTCTTGACAAACGTAGGCTCAAATGTAGTACTGAAAAGGCATCTTCATTTTTGAAACAGGAATTAACCATGGAGTATTATATAAAAGCATACCATAACATACCATAAAAGCATACCATAATATAATTTTTTTTTTTCAAGTAGTACAGGATAAAGGTTACTTATTTGTCTCCTTGAGGCGACAAATAAGAAACCTTTATCCTGTACTACTTGAAAAAAAAATCCCTGAAGTAAAAACGAACAGAGGGAAACAGTTATGGTATGCTTTTATATAATACTCCATGGTTAATTCCTGTTTCAAAAATGAAGATGCCTTTTCAGTACTACATTTGAGCCTACGTTTGTCAAGAAAGAATACTTCTAGAATTCTTTGCAGAAAAAAGAGCCCCTGACGCAGCCCTTGTGGGCGAAACACAGTCTGTGTCGGGTGAATCTCTGAAAATAAAGTTTTGAACCATATCACTGATTGATCTGCTTTGTCTCCACTTGTTGATTTTGTGTCATTATCCTTGTCTAATTAAATATTATATGATTATGTGGAATGCTGTGACATAACATTGACATTCACACATCATCCAGTCCTCATCTTAAAATCTAATTACTTTATAATTAATAAAACAACTACTAACTATATATATATATATATATATATATATATATATATATATATATATATATATATATATATATACACAGTGTGTTTTTTCTAGCAAAAAAGGTGCCAGTACTCAAATGCAAGATCACCCTTCAGGGGTGAGATGATCACTGTGGGACCTACCCCACAATAGCCAGGTCCCCTGCAACCAATCACAAAACCTGAGCTCTTTCATTAAAATTTAGGGTCTCTGGGTCAATTTTAGCAGACAATGGAAAGGGTGCCAGTACTCAGTACCCCCTCAAGAAAAGCCCTGTATATATATATATATATATATATATATATATATATATATATATATATATATATATATATATAAAAGTCAATTCTACAACTTAACTTTTACTCAATACATTAAATTCTTCCATCCCCATGTTAGCATTCCCAGAGCGGTTTAACAGTTCCGAGCCATTCAGTAATGAAACTGGCTCTCTGACTTTCCCAAAATTACTCCCTTTAGACCATGTGACTCACGGTGCCATCAAGCCACTTCTTACTCGTGGCGGTTCCGCCCACGAGTTACTTTTTCCATCAGAATATCTTTTTAACAAATATCGACTTAACCGCATCTGGTGCCTCTGTATCCCCATATATCCGGATGACTCAAAAGCTGCTACCGACCTCCCATTCTCCACCCAAAATCACCCACCCAATTACCATACCACCCCATCACACTATACCATAACCCATAACATATCACCAACTATCATTGAAATTAAAGACAAACCACACAACACAGGGCGGGTAGGGAAGGGCACAAAAATTCCTAACCCCGTATCCACCCTCACCCGCTCTTGCCCACCCAAATAATGATTTTGAAGTACCAAAACCCTTCTGTTTATCCCATCCGTTTCTATAACAACCACCAATCCTCACCTCTCCTCATCTTCCAATCACACTTCCCCTCCTGTTACTACCCTACTCATAGATTTGTCTAGACATCTTGATGTTCTGCCAAATGTTACATATTTCAGGGAAGGTTGGATTAGAGCTGCTGCAGGGGATGAGACATAACTTATATAGGTAGTGACAATATTCGGCCACTATGCAAAATGTTATTTGTGTAAGGAAACCATGTAAATAACAATCATAAGAAGATAATTTATCCATTTAAATTTAGAACTCAATATTCAGCGATCCTATTTAAATGGATAGGGAAATGTAATATGAAGCATAAAAATAAGCAGATTAGTTAGGGTGATATCTTTGAATATTGCCATATTAGTCATTATTACTCAGATTCTATTTATCACGCTGAGATTTCTGCGTGGAAATCAAAGCGTATTCTATAATAATGTGTGTAACTTAGTTAATCTAATCAACACTGAAAATTAAATGTTAACAAGCAATTATCAGAACTAATTATTATTTAGAATTTATGCGCACTACATGTTAAGCGTATTTTGCAAAGTGGTGCGCATAAATTCTAATATGTGCTGCTGAAAAGGGGGTGTGTCTATGGGCATTGAATGGGTGGGTCATAGGTGTTCTAAAAAACTGCATGCAGGGTTATAGAATACACCTGCTCTGTGCCTAACTTAGGTGCTGGTATTTACACTAAGTTTTACTTCACGTAAATAGCATGCAGAAATTTAGCCTTAATCTATAAAGTACACCTCAATTAAGGCATACTATATAGAATGCACTTAGGTGAAATTCATTTCGATGCCAACTTTTTAGACATGATAAATAGAATCTAGTCCTAATGGGGTAATTCTATAAGACGGTGCCTATATGTAGGTGCCAGCTATATGCATATTATACTAGAATAATGACATATAGAGAAGTATTGTGCACATATAGAAAATTCTATAAAAATACACATTTAATAAATAGTGAATTGCATTTTCGAAAGGACATCCAAGTCAGAAAATGTATGTACAACTATGGGCATACCAAAAATTTACCCGATAACAGAAATAGAGCAATGAATGTTCCTACGCTTTCTAAAGTCATCACAGAGCTGTCCATTTTTGGACATTTCCAACACAGACTTGGTCATCTGAAGGTAGTTATCCATACTTTCTGAAATATTTTTCCATAGCTGTAGATAGTAAGGATGACCCAGTGTGGTAGTGGATGTCTACCAGATGGGCTGCGTGGGCCATGATGAGCCTGGATGTCCATCAGGAGGGAGCCAAATTTTAGTTCAGAGTAGAGTAACCTCCTTGCTATGTCCTGTAAGATACACAGGAGGCAGCTATTTAAGTGGCATTGAATACTTCCCCCACAAGACTCAGCCATACAGGGACACATCAGGTGTTGCTATGTGCCCAATATCAACGACGGGCAATCATTATACATTGCTATGTTCACCTGTATATTCAGAGTTGGTAGGATTGCCATGAGGCTTCTCCCATGGCACTACGGCTCCCATGCTCAGGGAAGGGCAACATATGTCCTCCAACCTCATATGGAACCCCCCCCCCCCCCCCCCAGCTTGCAAGTCTGAAATTATGGCCTATACATCTCTGAGACACTCCCCATAAACTCAGGCCTGCCTCTGCAAACCTAAATATATATATATGGTTTAATCGCAGGATTGGTCCTGATTAAAGTTGTCATGTGATTAATCGCATAAAGCTCCCCTCACATTTCCTCCTGTACAGTGCAATATATAGACAGCAGATGTAAAGTCTAACAACTGACATATTTCAATTACTAAACTACAAATAAATATTTCTCTCACTTTTGTTGTCTGGTGATTTTTATATCTTGTTCACTGTCTCTGGTTCTGCTTCCCTGTGCTTTGAACTGTTTCCTGGACCTCCTGTCTAGTCATCATTTTTGGGGGGGTTTTTCTCTTCCTTCACTTCCTGCTCTATATCTATCTTTCATAATCAGCTTTCTTCCATTTTTCTTTCTTACTCAAATCTATCTACTTTCTATCTATTCACATCCCTCCATGGACACCATCTCCTCCCATCTCTCTTCTCTCCTTTTCCACTTTTCTACTCCCCTCCCTTCCACGAATACCATCTCCTCCCTTCTTTCTCGCCTCCCCTCCATGGGAACCATCTTTCTTTCCCTCCATTTCATGGTCACCATTTCTCCTCTGCTATCCCCTCCCCTTCCTGGACACCATCTCTTCCCTCCCCTTCCTGGGTACCATCTCTTCCTTTTCCTTTCCCTCTCTCCTCCATGGGTATCATCTCTTCCTTTCCCTCCATCCCAAGGGTACCATTTTCCACTCCAGTCCATGGGCACCATCTCACGTTTTGGTTTTTTCCATTCCCTATATCTAGCGGCATCTATCCCTCTGAAGCACCATCACACACACACACGCTATCAACATTTATCCTTCTGAAGCACACCCCCCACACACACACACAGTCTGTATCTATCCCTCTCAAGCACACTTCCCCCACAGACAGTATCTGTTCCTCTCAAGCACACTCCCCTCCCCAGAGTCCACATCTATCTCTTCCTGCAATCCTCCCCAGTCCAACACAATCCGCATGTCTTTCTCTCACTCCTGATGCTGCCTCTACCTTCTCCTCTCATTCCTCTGACCTTGCCTTTAATGCTAAAGGCTGGCTGCTTCTCTCATTCGCCCAAGCATCTCTCCATAGCATCCTGCCCAAAACCAAGAAGTTCTTTCAGAAGAGGCAAGACGCTACGGAAAGAGGCTTGGGAGGATGAGAGAAGCAGCTTGCCTTCAGTGTTAAAGGCAAGGTTAGAGGAATGAGAGGAGCAGGTAGAGGCAGCAGAGGAGTGAGAGATTGCAGGCCACCCCTTCTGGACCCCAGTACTCCTGCCAGAGCCTCTCTTGTCTTGTAAGTTGCACCTGTCCCAAAGTGCCATGGACTCGTACCTCTGCGGTCACTTCCTGGTCACAGATGCACAGCCCTGCTTCCTCCCTCCACATGTCCGCTGGCAGCTGCCTCTTCCTAGCAGTTCTGTTGAGACTCTTTTTTTTAATGCTGGATGCTTGTGGGTGGGGAAAGGAGCCCTGCAGTTAAAGTGTATTAAAATTTTAACACACATTAATCATTTAACGCATTAATTGCATTATTAGCACATTAAAGTTACAGCCCTAATATATATACATGTTGGCAGCAGCCTAGAAATGCAGAGATAGCCACCTTAAGTCCCACATTACATGACCACTTCCTTGCCACAGTGCAGATATCAACAATGAAGAAGCAATGCCTCCAAGATATGAATGCTCAAAGCCATTCTCAATCACCATGTGCAGACTGCTCACATAGTAGTAGTAGCCAGAAATTCTGGCTATGAAGTGACCGCACACTCTACAGAAACACCCAAAATGGCTGAGCTGCCTGTCACAGCCTGTCTGGGGAGCATAGCCAAGTATATTATATGGGAAGCAGGTCAATAAAGCTAAGAAGCGTCACTACATGAACTCTGTCCTCTCAAACTTTGTTCTACAGACACGTTGGGGTACATCAAGACTTGGAGGCACTAAGGTGGCACTTCCAGTGTGTATAGTGAGAAAATAGGCCTGTCATTCAGTGCATCAGTCAGTGTTTAGCAGAGAAAGGTAACAACTACTTGTTACTCACCTTGTTGCTTTGCATCACATTAAAATCCATTTCCAGAAACAATGAACGCGTATGCAGTAACCTTCAACTACAGTATGGCCATAACCCCTACATAACATTAAAATGTGTTGGGGCTAAGACAAAACCATTGATAAGACATGTAAAGGACAGGGAGATGGGATGTGCCCTACCATCCTTCTGTGGTCAAAATCAAAAGCACTGATACATATCTCATAGCAGTCACATTGAATTGAAGTTCTTTGGAAAATGTGGGATATAAGTACCAATAAATAAATAAATACAAAACATAATATACATGGGTCATAGGGTTGTATCCAGGCACTGGCATCACTGAGGGACCCAATGAACTAGCCATGGTGATACCACAGCAGCATCCTCCCAAACATATGTATCCCACCTCCAGTCCAGTACTATGACAGTATTAAAGAGGTTCCTGCAGAGATGGCTAGAAGGCATGGAAGGACATTTAGGGTCTGGTGACCCCACCCATTCCTCTGTAGGCAGGACCTGTTACCATGTCACCATCACAGGTACAACACATGAGCACTTAACATCTAAGCCAGTGGTTTCCCATTCCCAGCACCTCTAGCATACCAAAACCTGATCTCTCACTCGTTTGCTGATCAAAACTCAACACATCAGTGGCTACACTGTCCTTTTCCATGGCATATCACTGCACAGCCCACCACACTGCCCATAATTGTCCCAGAACCTTCCTAGTGCTGGCCAGCTACACTGGTTTGCTGGTCAGGTTGCTACTTGCAGCCCTGGGTGTCTCAAAATTACATCTGCACAGCTCTGCCACATGGAAGGTTTGCACTGAGGCACCTGTCCTGGGTAACATAAGAACACAGAAATCAGATACCTCAACGTCCTCCCATGTATTGCATCATGACACACATGGCATATTCCTCTCAGAATTGTAGCCCAATTCCCATGTACAGTGTGTGTTACTGATATGTGCTCCATGATCATATACAGGTATTTTTCCAGCAAGTGATGGAGCTAGGCAGGAGGTACAAGTCCAAGGAGCAATAAAGCCTTGAACATGAGGAGGAGGTCATTGAGAAGGGCGCGGAGCTGAAAATCCCTGAAGGGGAGAGGAAGAAGATAAGGAGGAGGGAGAGGCTGCACAAGCACTGCAGGATGTGCCTTAGCCCCATGTGCAGGAGACCCTCAGGGAGAAGGAAATGGTGGAGAAGCCAGTGCTGTGGAGGTTCTAAAGGCACCTATACTGGGGTCCGCCCTAATAGGGGAGTACATCATCAACCACAGGAACAGATGGAGGAGATGTACATGGACATGCCTCCCCTGGAGAACCTTGGCGAAGAGGAAGAGGGCGAGGAAGGCATGTATACAGAATCTATCAACAGCAGAATCATCACAAGCTCCATCACCTCAGGGCCACAGCAGGAAGAAACCTCTGATGGAAGGTGCAGCTACAGAGCAGTCAACCTTGGAAGCAGCCATGGCAGCCACTCTGGCAGAGGTCCTGAGACATGTCACAGAAATGCAGCATGACATGCATTAGAGACTCACCAAAATTAAGGTGTCATTGGTTCACCTTGCAACAGAGGTGCGGATGCTGTGGGAACAGTGTCAGAGATCACAGTGAGTTTCCAAAGGCCACAGATGGAACAAACCCTCCACACAATGCCTCAAGGTGTTTCATGATACCTGAAGGTGCAGTGTGTTGTGCTATGCTTGGGAAGGCTCAACTGTGTTCTCATACTAAAGTAGAAAAAATATGATATGGAGGCATACATAAAATGTAAATAGTATTAACACAATTTTATTGTTACTCACATGCAAAATTATACAAAGTTCACCTTTCTGAAATACAGCTCTGTGAATTCATTATTACATATATATGCCTATCATGTGATGACAACAGCTGCTGTTCCAACAGTGATAGCACATCACAGGGAGGAGGAGATGGCCGGGTTAGAAGAAAAGGGGTATAGGATGTGTCATACTGGCCTTCTGTGGTCACAATCCAAGCAGTTTACTTATTAGTGACAGGTGCTCATTCTGTACCCAAGCTAATAGAGGGTGATATTACTTGCCCAGAGTCACAGGGAGCTGCAGTGAGAATTGAACCTGGCTCCCCTTGATTTCCAGACCACTGCCCTACACATTAGGTTATGCCTCTATTTGTTAATCATGGTGGCTGGGAATGGATGCAGCAGTAGCATTAATACATTGTGTCACCACTGCAGCACCTGACACAGGTGGGATGTATATGTGATCAGCTAGTAGGTTCTACACTATGGGTGATAATGCATCACTGCAGTCTCCTTTCCCAGTCCCTTCTCCAAGTTAATGGGTATAGGTTAAGGGTAATATTTTTCCTAATGCACACAAGACATTGGTTTAGCTCTAGTCAGATGAAAGCCCTCACAGCTGGCAAAAAAATACAGTGCCAAAGGTGGGTGGGAGAGGATGACCAGGTACAATGAGAAATGCTACATCACCATTTAGTTTGTACATATATATGGACATAATCAGGAACATCTGTTGATATATACAGCATTATGGGTAACAGAGAAGAGGTGAATGGTCATCAACATCATGTATCATCTCTGTAGTCATCTGCCCCATGAAGACTCACAAACTGTGCGTACGCTAGGCCTATGCTGGCTGAATGTATCTGGCCTGTGCCACAAGTTGTGTCACTGAGATAGAAATGTTTCTCACATAACCATGTGACTACTATCATCATTTATTGTTTATCGTTTATTTACTACACAATTACTTCTTACATAGCAAATCAGAACAGTTTACATCTTTAAAAATACAAATAACATGTAATGCACGGCCAACACTATCACTCCATGGAAAGCCATGAAAAAGTCCCCACCATAGGTGTCCCATTACATACAGATAGGTAGACAGCAATGTCATGGTGCCCTCATCAGGGGATCTTCAACTCATGTTGAAGGCCATTTATTGCAACTTCTGTGCATTTTTCTGTGCCCAATAGCATGCAGCAAAAGCTAAGTGCAGTACAGACCATGCCACATGATGGCCAACACAGTTTGGTCACTGTATCATTCCACAATAACTCACTTGACTGTTACCAGGTATCAATCAGCAAGCATCCATTATCAGTAACATGAGTATTGGATTCTGTGTGTTATGCAGGCAGACATCTGATTCCAGATAATTGCATTTTCTATTGTTGATAATCAGTTATATTACTGAAGGACTCAGTGCAATGATAGAGAACAGTGGCCATCAGATTGGTTGAGGTCACATTTGGGTTTTTTTTCTGAGAACTATCAAATTTTATTTATTTATTTATTTATTTATTCATTTATTTGTTTAAAGAATAAAAAGGAAATGTATTTCTTATCTGAATGTAACATTATACTTGGTCATGCAGGGTAAATAGTTAGTGGTAGAGTCATTCTGGAACAATCTTATCCTAAATTGCTGCTCGAAAAGAGATGATGACCAGGAAGGGAAACTTCAGTAAAGGTGGAACTGCTGGTTAAAGAGGTGGGTTTTCATCACTTCAGCCTGTTCGCCCCTGCAGGCCAGCATATGTGTCTACACAAAACAGCAGTGTGTAACAATATGCCATCATTAAAATGCAGTCTTCCACAATAACCAAGATGTGGAAGACTGGAAAAGAAACTGGCGACAATTCCATAGAGATGTTAAAAATGAGGAAGATGACAATACCACCCTCATGCCTGTGGAGCAAGTGATCTTACAAACTATCCCCCTGGGAGGCCATACATGGAGTGGGCAGCCAGGACACCTCTGCACATACTAATTCTTAGAATTTTAAAACTATTACAAACCATCTCAAACTTAACCCTCAAGTCTGAAAGAATCCTGCCGACTATGCCACAAATTTTGTTATCCTCACTATTCTGGAGGCTGCCCAGCTCTACTATACCTGATGTTTTTAGTCGTGGCCAATACCTCAAGCTGGACCTTCAAAATATCCCTCTAACTCAAAATTAGGAGACGGAAATGAAAATAAGTTTAGGATTCCCCTGGAAATAACAGTCCACAATCAATAGATGATTTATCAAAATTTATTACAACTTTATACAGGGGGTATATTCATAAACACCCCCCCACCAAAAAAAAAATAGACAATATAATGCTTAAGCCCCAAATATAATTTTCCCTTCACTAAATCCATGTTGACTTTGTCTCATTAATCCATGCTTTTGAATATGCTCTGTAATTTTGTTCTTTATAATAGTCTCTACCATTTTGTCCGGCACCGACGTCAGACTCACCGGTCTATAATTTCCAGGATCACGTCTGGAACCTTTTTTAAAAATTGGCATTACATTGGCCACCCTCCAATCTTCTGGTACCATGCTCGATTTTAAATATAATTTACATATTACTAACAATAGCTCCACAAGTTCATTTTTCAGTTCTATCAGTACTCTGGGATGAATACTATCCGGTCCAGGAGATTTGCGACTCTTCAATTTGTAGAACTGCCCCATTACATCCTTCAGGTTTATAGAGAATTCATTTAGTTTCTCCGACTTTGTCAGCTTCGAATACCATTTCTGGCACCGGTATCTCACCCAAATCTTCCTCGGTGAAGACCGAAGCAAAGAATTCATTTAATCTCTCTGCTATGGTTTTGTCTTCCCTGATCGCCCCTTTTACTCCTAGGTCATCTAGTGGTCCAACCAATTCTTTTGCTGGCTTTCTGCTTTTAATATATCTAAAAAAAACATTTTACTATATGTTTTTGCCTCCAATACAATCTTTTTTTTTTTTCGAAGTCCCTCTTAGCCTTCCTTATCAGCGCTTTGCATTTGACTTGACATTCCTTATGCTGTTTCTTATTATTTTCAGTTGGTTCCTTCTTCCATTTTCTGAAGGATTTTCTTTTAGCTCTAACAGCTTCCTTCACCTCACTTTTTAACCATGCTGCCTATAGTTTGGTCTTCCGTCCTCCTTTTTTAATAAGCGGAATATATTTGGCCTGGGCTTCCAGGATGGTGTTTTTGAACAGCATCCATGCCTGATGTCAATTTTTGACCCTCGCAGCCGCTCCTCTAAGTTTTTTTTTCACCGTTCTTCTCATTTTATCATACTCTCCTTTTTTAAAGTTAAACACTAACGTATTTGATTTCCTATCGGCCTTATTTTCGAAAGCGATGGGCGCCCATATTTTGACCCAAATCGGAAGATGGGTGCCCATCTCGCAAAGGCACCCAAATCGATATAATCGAAAGCCGATTTTGGGCGTCTTCAACTGCACTGTCGCGGGAATGAACAAAGTTGACGGGGGCGTGTGGGAGGCATGGTGAAGGCGGGACTGGGGTGTGTTTATCGGCCGAGGAGAGATGAGCACCTTCGGCCAATAATTGAAAAAAAAGGGCACCAGAAGCGAGAATTTGGGTCGCTTTTGCTGGACCCTTTTTTTTCACGACCCAAGTTCTAAAAAAGTGCCCCAACTGGCCGGACGACCACCGGAGGGAATCGGGGATGACCTCCCCTGACTCCCCCAGTGGTCACTAACCCCCTCCCACCACAACAAAGAACTTTAAAACCTTTTTTTGACAGCCTGTATGCGAGCCTCAAATGTCATACCCAGCTCCCTGACAGCAGTATGCAGGTCCCTTGGAGCAGTTGTTAGTGGGTGCAGTGGACGTCAGGCAGGTGGGCCCAGGCCCATCCCCCCCTACCCATTCCACTTGTTCTGGTTAATGTTGAGCCCTCCACCCCCCCCCAAAACCCACTGTACCCATATGTAGGTGCCCCCCTGCACCCCTTAGGGCTATGGTAATGGTGTAGACTTGTGGGCAGTGGGTTTTGGGGGGATTTGGGGGGCTCAGCACACAAGGGAAGGGTGCTATGCACCTGCGAGCTATTTTAATTTTTTTTTTTAATTTTTATAAGTGCCCCCTAGGGTGCCCAGTTGGTGTCCTGGCATGTGAGGGGGACCAGTGCACTACGAATCCTGGCCCCTCCCATGACCCAATACCTTGGATTTGTTCGTTTTTGAGCTGGGCGCCTTCGGTTTCCATTATCGCTGAAAACCGATAGCGCCCAGCTCAAAAACGCCCAAATCCTAGGCATTTGCCCCGCACAACCCGTATTATCGAAAATAAGATGGGCGCCCATCTTTTTTCGAAAATATGGTTTGTCCCGCCCCTTCGCATGGCCGCCCATGAAGATGGGCACCCACTTTCGATTATGCCCCTCTATGTATACTTACTTCAAAGCTAATATCAAATTCAATCATATTATGATCACTGAAAAAATTAGTGCTCAAAAAAATTAATGCTAAGGGTTAGATTCTATATATCATGCCTAAAAATTTGGCACCGGAATGAAATTCACTTAAGCGCATTCTATAAAGTGCACCTTAATTTAGGCATACCTTACAGAATAAGCCTAAATTTCCACGCAGTTTATAAAATGCTGACGCCTAAATTAGATGCAGACTTGGTGAGTTCTATAACAACACGCATAGATTTTAGAAATGTCCATGACCCACCCATTCCACACCCATGGCCATGTTCCCTTTTCAAGTATGTGATTTGGAATTTGCGCGGAACAGTTACAGAATACTCCTAGACAGTTCTATGCATAAATTCTAATTAATACCAATTAGTGACAATAATTGCTTGTCTTTCATACTTTGGTTCAATCCCTTGTCGTCACCAAATTCGACTTGCAATTCTATCTATGATGGACTTAAAGGTGGTCCTCTCAAAAAATTACAACCAGCTCAAAATACTGCTGCTCATCTTATATGTAGATCTCCTCGCTTCGCCAAAGCCACTCCTCTTTTATATGAGCTACATTGGTTATCAATAAGAGATAGAATATCTTTCAAATTATGTGTTTTCATTCACTAAATTCTGTTTGGTCAAGCCTCATCATATATGAATAATCTTTTTGAAATACCCCCTCGCAATGCTGTTTCATCATCTAGAGAATATCTTGTCTTACATTTCCCTATCTGTAAGAATGTGATTTATTTATTTATTTATTATTAGGATTTATTTACCGCCTTTTTTGAAGGAATTCACTCAAGGCGGTGCATTCACTCTGCTAATTTCTCCTTTCAAGGCACAAGAATTTGGAATTCTCTTCCTAAATCAATCAAGTTTACGGATGATTACCTAACTTTTAGAAATCTTCAAAAAAGCACATTTCTTCAGTCTGGCCTTTCTGAATACAAAGAAATCTATTTGAGTTTTGCCCACACCCTTTTCTTAATCTCGTTTCTCATCTAGTCCTGCTTAATTATGCTTTCACCTATCCACCCTTAACTATTTGTTTGTCCTTGAGATAGTCTAAATCCCTGGTTACTTACAGCACATGTATCAATTTGCTTCTTGAACTTATTGTAATTTGTGTTATATTCTGTACATTATTATGTTTTATTCACTTAATTGTTTGTAAGCCACATTGAACTTGAGTCTATTTTGGGCTAATGTGGGGTATAAATGTCATGAATAAATAAATAAATTGGAAATTATCAGCACTGATTGGCTTGTTAACCAGCTAGGTTATATGCATTGTTATAAAATACACTTCAATTTTCATGTGGAAATCTCAGCACGATATATCAAATCCGGAGGTAAGTGATATTCTATAAACAAGATCCGAGTTGGGTGCCATCTACAGAATAGTGCCTAGTATATGCATACCACAGAAAGACAGTGTATCAAGAATCTAATAAACATAAGCATAAATATAAATGTATGTATTTTGTTTTCCTTACAGATAACAAGGAATAAAACTTGGAAACAGCTTTGTTTGTTGTGTTTTTTATCGTGTCTTAATGCCAGTGCTCTCTTTCTCCCAGAGGTCCTTACAGATAATATAAAACCCTCTGTACAATCCAAGGCCAAGACAGTAGAGACAGATGTGAGAAGACAGTTTTATCTGCAGGTATGTGAGAGATCTTTGATATCTGACTAAATGCTTCATTGTTTGCATCTTACAAGAGCCAGGAATAATGTCGCTTTTTTGAGCATGTTTTCTTCTACACCATGAAAGAAAATTGCTTTCACCTGGACCTAAAAGCCATATATTTAACTGAATGACATAAAGTGCATCACTGTGACACTTTAGACCTACGGCTCTTCTGCTGTTGATTTTAGGTTACCTAAGGTTGAAGGGGAAAGCGGGGAAGAAAAGGACAATATTTGCAGCATGAGTGGAAAATGGATGGTGAGAGATGCTGCAGAGAGCAGATCAGCACTATTTAAAGCCTGTAAGTAAGGAGACTGGAGATGTGGGCACCCTAAAACAATGTCTCCAAATCTTATCAAATATACAGCGCATTTATGTTGTCCGCCACATCATTCTCCACCTAGCAGGCAGTGGGAACTTGAGAGAAGACCAAATAAAAGTAAAAGCGATCTTTTACAAAGCCACGCTAGCGTCTTTCGTTCACAGTAAAAATCAGCTGGTGGTCAATGCTGAGATACCCAATTGTATCAAACCAACAAGACTGTATTCACCCAGGGCCCCTTTTACCATACTGCGGCAAAAGGAGGCCTGAGTTGGTGTCAGCATGTGTTTTTCA
The DNA here is from genome assembly GCF_901765095.1 of Microcaecilia unicolor. Lineage (NCBI taxonomy): Eukaryota > Metazoa > Chordata > Amphibia > Gymnophiona > Siphonopidae > Microcaecilia > Microcaecilia unicolor. The sequence goes on from NC_044031.1 coordinate 643,838,449, forward strand.
CGCGCACCGAGGCCCCCTTTTACTACAGTGGGTAAAAGGGAAGTTTCTCTTTCCTGCAGGAAATGGCTATGCGGCAAGTAAAGTATTTGCCACGTGACCATTTTGGGAGGATCCCTTACCGCCACCCATTGAGGGCTCCTGCACTAACCCGGATATAACTGAGCAATGCGCAGCACTGCCCGATTACCACTGGGTACACTCCGGCACCACAAAAATAAATATAATTTTGTGGTGCCTGGTCTGACAGCATGCTAGGGATGGGAAGAACTGCCGGGCCGAGTTATTGAATTGTTCCCATGGTGAAATAAATTCATCAGCACTTGGTGAAAAATTCACCCAAATGGACATGAAATCAGAAGTCTGAGTTTTATGCATCCTCTCTCTCTCTCTCTCTCTCTCTCTCTCTCTCTCTCTCTCTCTCTCTCTCTCTCTCTCTCTCTCACTCACACACACACACATTTTGCATATTTGTTTATCAGAGTGAATAAAGGTCAGCAAAAAAAGGTAGGTGATACATATCATATCTTGACTACCATTCAAGGTTCTTTAACATTTGCTATACCTCCCATCAGGGTCTGTCTGAGTGGTTTCCACATACGCGAAGGGGCATTTTCGAAAGGGACTTCCAAGTTGCAATTTGGACGTCCTTACAAAATGGTAAAATCCAGGGGCGGGGAACCCCATGTTTTCGAAACAAGATGGACATCCATCTTTCATTTCGAAAATACCATCAGGGATGTCCAAATCCTTAAATTTCGCCGTTCCTAGATTTGGACGTCCCTAGAAATGGATGTTTCTGACTTGGTGATTTTCGAAACCAAAGACATCCATGTCAAAAACAACTAAATACAAGCCATTTGGTCATGGGAGGAGCCAGCATTTGTAGTGCACTGGTCCCCCTGACATGCCAGGACACCAACTGTGCACTCACTGCAGTGGACTTCATAAAATGCTCCCAGGTACATAGCTCCCTTACTTTGTGTGCTGAGCCCCCTAACCCCCACCCAAAATCCACTAACCCCAACTGTACACCACTACCATAGCCCTTATGGGTGAAGGGGGCACCTAGATGTGGGTACAGTGGGTTTGTGGTGGGTTTTGGAGAGCTTACTGTTTCCTCGGCTTGCTGTTTCCTCCACAAACATAACAGGTAGGGGGAGATGGGGCTGCGTCCACCTGTCTGAAGTGCACCGCACCCTCTAAAAATGCTCCAGGGACCTGCATGCGCTGTCATGGACCTAAGTATGACATCAGAGGCTGGCATAGGGGCTGGCATGACATATTTTGAAAGATGTTTTTTGAGGGTGGGAGGGGGTTAGTGACCACTGGCGGAGTAATGGGAGGCTATCCCCAATTCCCTCCGGTGGTCATCTGGTCATTTCGGCCACCTTTTTGTGCCTTAATCGTAAGAAAAACAGGTCCGGGTGAAAACGTCCAAGTGTTCGTCAGGGACGTCCTTCGCTATGCCTCTGAAATGCCCCCTTGAACTTTGGCCATCCTTGCAACAGAGTGCAGTTGGAGACGTCCTAAATTGGGTTATGATTATACCGATTTGGACGTCCCTAGGAGAAGGACCTCCGTCTTCCGATTTATGTTGAAAGATGGACATCCTTCTCTTATGAAAATGAGCCCAATATTGATCAATAAAGAAATATTGACAAAAATTCCATTAGGACAGGAAAACGTAGAGAGATATAGACATCATAGCAACTCAGTAGTGCCATCAGGAGCCATATGCCTTTGATGAGGTTAAAACTGAATGAATATGCCAAGACAAAGATGATTCCTGAATATACATCATTATTCATTCTTCTATAATTTACATCACATTATCTCAATTTACACATTCTTCCCACTCCTTCCTCTACCGCCTTCCTCCCTTACCCATCTTACTTACCCACTTTTATTGTCCACCTCTTTATATCCTATATTTAGCTATTTTATCCTTTTTGTTATCTTGTATACCTGTTATATTATGTAAGCAGCTTTGAGCCTGCTATTAAGTGGGAAAGGGCGGGTTATAAAAGTTACATTACATTACATGTGAATTATGCACTTCATTACAGTGGCAGTGTGAAGGGAGAGATGGGAGATAATAAATTATGGGTATTTTGAGAAGACTGGCAAAGAACAGAATTATGTCTGGTCATTGCCAAGGGAGTCCATATCTCTAAGTCATTTTATGTTTATTTTTAAGTTCCAACACTACTTGCACCAGAGGGAGAAACGATATTAAATACCAAAGAATGGAAGAGAACAATCAGACCTCAGTGACTGAATTCATTCTCTTGGGTATCACAGATGATCCAGAACTACAGATTCTCTTTTTTCTGTTGTTTTTAGTGATCTATATTATTACCTTGCTGGGAAACACTGGAATAATTACATTAACCATGTTGGATCTTAAACTTCAGACTCCCATGTACTTTTTTCTCCGTAATTTGTCATTTTCTGATCTCTGCTATTCCTCAGTTATCACCCCCAGAATGTTGGTTGCCTTCCTGAACAAAAGGAAATCTATCTCCTTCCAGGGGTGCAGAGCACAACTCTTTTTCTTTGCCATGTTTGCATCATCAGGTACATTCCTCCTATCAGTGATGGCATATGACCGTTATGTGGCGATATGTAACCCTTTGCTTTATACAAGTATCATGAATCCAGGTGTTTGCTATCAGCTGTTGGCTGCTGTATATGCAGGGGGATTATTTCTTTCAAGTGTAACCTTAGGATTTATGTGTAGTTTAACTTTCTGTGGGCCAAATGTCATCGATCATTTTTATTGTGATATTCCTCCACTGCTAACTCTGTCCTGCTCTGGGACCTTCGTTAGTAAAACAGTTTTTTTTCTTTTAGTTCTCTGTTTTGGCATGAACTCCTTCCTAATAACATCAGCCTCTTATGTATCCATCTTTTCCACCATCCTGAAGATACATAGTGCAGAAGGGAGACGTAAAGCTTTCTCTACCTGTGCCTCCCACCTCACTGCCGTCTCCTTGTTTTATGGGACAGCCCTTTTTACGTATATGAGACCAGCTTCTGGCTATTCTGAAAGTCAGAATAAAGTGACTTCTGTGTTTTATACAATTGTCATTCCTATGCTGAACCCACTGATCTACAGCCTCAGGAACAAGGATGTCAAAAGAGCCATAAGAAAAATAATGGAAAGGAGAATAGTTAAAACTAATTCATGTTGACTGGGGAAATACTGGGGAGGGGGAAGGAGGGCAGGGTCAGGTGTATGTAGTCATTTCTCCAGTGATTCATTAATTTATTTATTGAAAGTTATCAGCCACCAAATTTCAAAAGAGTTGTGGGCAATATATAAAACAGAGAACATTCCAAATGAATTCCCTATTTGCCACGTGCAGGCTGTGACATAATGTATAATATTTTGATGCACCCATAAAATATTAAATCCTACGTAATCACCACTGAACAGCACTCAATAAAATGTCACTGAATACTTAATTTCTCTTCTGCTAAAGTCAGTAACATATGTTGATGTTGTGTTAATATCCTTTGTCAAATGAAATATTATATGATTATTTGCATGGTATGACAATATTGTGTTTCTGTGTTAACTCATTGTATAATATTATACCTGTGAAAAAACTAAAAATTCTCTTTCTTTCTTAAAATATCCTAGAGCAGTGGTTCCCAAACTTGGTCCCGGTGGCACCTGAACCCAATCAGGTTTTCAGGATATCTACAATGAATATTTATGAGAGAGATTTGCATGCAGTGGAGGCAATATATGCAAATCTCTCTCATGAATATTAATTGTAGATATCCTGAAAACCTGACTGGCCGGGGTGCCTCCAGGACCAGGTTTGGGATCCACTGCACTAAAACAGATGTCTTTTCAACTCAGAGAGTGGCACTTCCTGACTATCAATATAAAGCTGGAGTTCAGTATTTGACAGGAGATACGCAGTCAGCATTGTCTCTTGTTTCAACTGGGCAATGCATAGATTTGTCTAGACATCTTGATGTTCAGCCAAATATTGCATATTTCAGGGAAGGTTGGATTAGAGCTGTTGCAGGGGAGGAGACATAATTTATATAGATAGATAGTGACAATATTCAGCCACTATGTAAAATGTTATTTGTGTAGGGAAACCATGCAAATAACAATCATAAGAAAATAATTTAGCCATTTAAATTTAGAACTCAATATTCAGTGATCCTATTTAAATGGATAGGGAAATTTAAGGCATAAAAATAAGCAGATTAGTTAGGGTGATATCTTTGAATATTGCCATCTTAGTCATTATCAACCAGATTCTATATATCATACTGAGATTTCTGCATGGAAATCAAAGCGTATTCTATAGCAATGTGCATAACTTAGTTAAGAAGCTAATCAACACTGATAATTAGATGTTAACAAGCAATTATCTGCACTAATTAGCATTATTAGAATTTATGTGCACTACCCGTTAAGCGTATTCTGCAAAGTGGTGCGCATAAATTCTAATATGTGTTGCTGAAAAGGGGGTGTGGCTATGGGCATTGAATGGGTGGGTCATATGTGTTCTAAAAAACTACATGTAGGGTTATAGAATACACCTGCTCTGTGCCTAACTTAGGCGCTAGTATTTACACTAAGTTTTACTTCACATAAATATCGTGCAGAAATTTAGGCTTAGTCTATAAAGTATATCTCAATTAAGGTGTATAGAATGCACTTACGTGAATTTAATTTCAGTGCTGAATTTTTAGATATGATAAATAGAATCTAGTCCTACAGGAGTAATTCTATAAGAAAGTGCCTATATGTAGGTGCCAGATATGTGCATATTATACTAGAGTAATGGCATATAGAGAAGCATTGTGCACATATAGAAAATTCAGTAAAAATACACATTTCATACATTGTGACATCAAAAGGACATCCAAGTCATAAAATGTACGTACAACTATGGGCATGCCAAGAAATGACCCGATAACAGAAATAGAGCAATAAATATTCCTACACTTTCTACAGTTGTCATAGAGCTGTCCATATTTGGTCATTTCCAACACAGACTTGCTCAACTGAAGTCATCTATACCTTCTAAAATATTTTCCCATAGCCATAGATAGTAAGGATGGCTCAGTGTGATAGTGCATGTCTACCAGATGGGCTGCATGGGCCATGATAAGCCTGAATGTCCAGATTACTGTACACATGGAACAGCATCCTCTACAATCCACGCATAGAGCACAAGAATGTCCATTAGGAGGGTGCCAAATTTTAGTTCAAAGCAGAGTAATCTCCTTGCTATGCCCTGTAAGATACACAGGAGGCAGCTATTCAAGTGGCATTGAATACCTCCCTCACAAGACTCAAGCATGCAAGTACAGAAACACATCAGGTGCAGTTATGTGCCCAATATCAATGACAGGCAATCATTATACATTCCTATTTTGACTTGTATATTCAGAGTTGGTAGGATCACCATGAGGCTTCTCCCCTGGCACTATCCCCCCCCCCCCCTGCTCAGGAAAGGCAAAATAAATCCTCTTACCCCTTATGGAACCCCAAGCATACAAGCCTGAAAGTATGGCCTATATTTCTCTGAGACACTCCCCATAAACTCAGGCCTGCTGCTCCAAACCTAAGTTTATATATACATGTTGTCAGCAGCCTAGAAATGCAGACAGCCACCATAAGTCCCACATTACATGACCACTTGCCACAGTGCAGATGTCAACAACAGTGATAGTAAATCACAAAACCAAAGACCTTAACTTGATGTCTGCCAACAGCAATACCTTTGCTTTCTTTATTTATACACACTCTATATACGTGCAGACTTCTTATTGTTATTATATATTTAAAGAGAGCCCTCGGTAAACACCACTTATAGAGGCAAGATCATTGATTACTTTGCCTAGTGGCATAGCATCTCTTCATCGGGCTAACTCTTAATTGTGAATTTTTTAAAAGGTGCTATTACAAACACACAAGAGTGCTCAAACTGAATGTGCTCGGTATAAAATAAACCAAACTTATCTTTAATCCATATCCATGTCTCTGAAGTTTACAGTCCACATAGGCTTCCCCTGTTTACGCCATGTCGTCATTTTGATGGCCAGAACTGATTCTGCTCCCAACAATATTCCCCTGAAGAATCCAATAACTTTGAAACCTGGATCCAAGTCGGGATGGACATTGGAGGATTGGTTGAGGTCACATTTGTTTTTTTCAGAGAACTATCAGGCTTTATTTATTTATTTGTTTAAAGAATAAAAAATAAATGTATTTCTTACCTGAATGTGAGACTATAGAATTGTGTTAAACCTTGGTCATTCAGGTAAAATAGTTAGTGCATAAGTACATAAGTATTGCCATACTGGGAAAGACCAAAGGTCCATCAAGCCCAGCATCCTGTTTCCAACAGTGGCCAATCCAAGTCACAAATACCTGCAAGATCCCAAAACAGTACAAAACATTCTATACTGCTTATCCCAGAAATAGTGGATTTTTCCCAAATCCATTTAATAATGGTCTATGGAGTTTTTCTTTAGGAAGCCGTCCAAACCTTTTTAAAACTCCGCTAAGCTAACCACCTTTACCACATTCTCTGGCAACGAATTCCAGAGTTTAATTACACATTGAGTGAAGAAAGATTTTCTCTGATTCATTTTAAATTTACTACATTGTAGCTTCATCGCATGCCCCCTAGTCCTAGTATTTTTGGAAAGCGTAAACAGATGCTTCACATCTACCACTTCACTCATTATTTTATAGACCTCTATCATATCTCCCCTCAGCCACCTTTTCTCCAAGCTGAAGAGCCATAGCCGCTTTAGCCTTTCCTCATAGGGAAGTTCTCCCATCCCCTTTATCATTTTCATCGCCCTTCTCTGCACCTTTTCTAATTCCACTATATCTTTTTTGAGATACGGCAACCAGAATTGAACACAATATTCGAGGTGTGGTCGGACCATGGTGCGATACAAAGGCATTATAACATCCTCATTTTTGTTTTCCATTCCTTTCCTAATACATTCTATTTGCTTTCTTAGCCGCAGCAGCACACTGAGCAGAAGGTTTCAACGTTTCATCAACGACGACACCTAGATCCCTTTCTTGGTCTGTGACTCCTAACGTGGAACCTTGCATGACATAGTGGTTGATTTATTTAAACCCCAATATATATAGTTTTATAGAGTCATTTTGGAACAGCCATATCCCAGTGTCCAAACTGCTGCTCGAAAAGAGATGCTGACCAGAAGAGAAACTTCAGTGTAGGTGGAACTGCTGGTTTCTTTCTTCAGCCTGTTTGCCCCTGCAAGCCAGTATATAAGTGCCTACACGAAACAGGTATGGGTAACAATATGCCATCATTTAAATGCAGTCTTCCACAATAACCAAGACGTGGAAGACTGGAAAAGAAACTGGTGGCGACTCCATAGAGATGTTAAAAATAAGGCCAGAGGAAGATGACAATACCACCCTCATGCCTGTGGAACAAATGATCTTACAAACTATCCCCTGAGAAGCCATAGATGGAGTGGGCAGCCAGGACACCTTTGCACATACTGACAGAACAGATAAGATTATCCCTCACATGCAATGATTGTAGGCTTATGTATCAAACTATCTATATTGAGCACTGCAGGGAAGGAATTACTCGGTCTGTTCATGCCGTATCATCCTTTGCAATCTGTCTCCTGGGGGAATGTATACTGCATTTCAGTTATAGCTATTTGCAAAATGATTGTACAACAGTGGCAGGCTACATGGAGTGCAGGAATATTTCTGGAGTGCAGTAGTATTTCTGATGGCATTGGTCTGGAGCAGAGGATAACATACCTGTTTGGACAATGGTCTATGAACCTAGTGGAACCAAATTCAGTTTTCACAGCATCTCCCAATGACACTTCCAGCACCTTTCTCCCCCCCCCCCCCCCCCCCCCCCCCTCCCCACACACACACACTCCCTTACTCCAGGTGCAAGCACAGTCTCTTTAAACACTATTTAAATTTCTGGGACAGTAAACAACAAAAGTGGTGAAGCTGTTCACTTCCCCCTATCCTTTTACCTTTACCCACCTGACAGTGGTCATGTGTTGAAGGCAAGGTTATGAGGTATGCAGTGCAGGATATCCATCTCCTGCTCTACTTTGGGTTAATATGCTATAGATAGGGGCACTATAATTCCAAAAATAAGAGAGTCCAAAGTAATTCCCACTATAAAGAAGAATCAACAAAATTGGGTGGAAACTAATAAAAAATACAAACATGTGCAAGCATACTATATTATATTATAAGTGGGCATCAGTGATTGGTAGAGAAAGGTCAAAGGACTTCACTCAGGGAAAAGCCCTTTAACAATCGTCCAGACCTAATGCACTCACACATTATCATCATATGCTCCCAAATGTGTGTAACCATAACACCATAATGTGAAAAAAAATCGTAGAATTTTTTAAGCAATTGCAAAACAACTCAAACTGGAAGAATCCTACCTACTATGCCACAACTTTTGTTACCCTCACTCTGTTCTGGAGGCTGCCCAGCTCTACTGTATGTGATGTTTGTAGTCGTGGTCAATGCCTCGAGCTGGACCTCCAAAATACGTGGGGACAAATAAACTAACCTTGTCTCCCTAACTCAAAGTTAAGAGGAAAAGAAAAGTTTAGGATTCCCCCAGAAATAACAGTCCAGAATCAACAGATGATTTATCAAACTTTATTACAACTTTATACATGGTGTATATTCATAAACACCCCCCCCCCAAAAAAAAAAAAACCAAAAAACTAGTCAATATAATGCTGGATGTCCGCAACTTAAGCCCGAAATATAATTTTTAGGAAATTGTGTGTTCAATTAACTTAGTTCACATTTTTCCCTTTCCCCACAGTATAATTCTATGGCCTTAATGATGAAATTTCAAGTAAGAACAACATGGAATATCAGATAAGTAATAAATTTAACTTTATGTCTAATCTTGTATAATAATTCAAACCTTTAGACATTCCATTATCACAGTGCAAAACGCCCAAATCAAGGATGCCCAAAGTATAGTTAAAAGGACGCCCATCTTCCAGAACTGCAAAAGGACGTCCCTAAAACTTGCCAATTTGTCATATCAACGTCCTTCGCCGGTTCTATGAGAAAGGCGTACTTATTACTATACTAATGCAAATTAGACATCTGCCCTACTAGCCTAATAAGATCTGTCCCTAAACAATTCAAAACAGACCTCATGAACCACATAAACCACAGGCTTCAAAATGGTCTCTTCCCCATGGATAAAGGAAACATCCTACTTACCCCTTTGCCTAAAGACAATAAGAAAAGTACAATGGACCTAACCAATTATCGCCCAGTAGTATCTATTCCGCTCATAACCAAACTCATGGAGGGCATAGTGACGAAACAACTCACTGAATACCTAAATAAACACTCAATCCTATACGAGTCTTAATCGAGATTTTGGACGGATCACAGCACTGAAACTGTTCTAGTGTCTGCAATGAACTCATTCAAACAAGCAATTGCAACTGGCAACAACATACTCCTCTTACAATTCGACATGTCCAGGTAAGCCATGAATCAAAGTGTAGTCATGAGTTGCCACTGAGGTCTTTTCTTAAACACTTTAAAAAAAAATTAAACATTACCCCCTCCCCCCTCCCATTTACTAAGCCGCACTAGCAGCTGCCGCGTGGCAATGCTGACACAGCCCGTTCAAAGTGAACGGGCTGTGTCGGCATTACGCACAGCAGCTGCTAGCATGGCTTAGTAAACAGGGGGTAAGTTTCAAGTTTATTAATCGCTTGATATCTGCTCAGGGCAGTTTACCTATTAAGGGCCCTGTTTCCTAAGATGCGCTAGTGTTTTTAGCTAAATGCTAGAGACACATGTATATTCCTATGGGTGCCTCTACCGTTAGTGCATGCTAATGATTAGCGTGTACTAAAAACGCTAGCACGCCTATAGCATGACTTAGTAAACAGGGCCATTCGAATCTATAATAAACAATCAGAGCTGAAAAGAACTCCATTCAATAAAGGGAAGAAACAGAGATACAGTGAGAGGGGAGGAAAAGTCAACAGGTGCTAATGAAAGAAGGTAAACAGCAGAGAATAGTATCATCTGCTGGTAAAAAAAAAATCAAACATTTAACATCCAAAAATGAATATTAAATACAAAATTTTGGAAGGGATGTATACGCCTTTAAAATCATCCCATCCAGTATCCTCTCATTCTCTGCAGAACAGGCCCTTTTTGTATGTATGCATTTCTTAATGTCATTTCCAATACAGATGTACATTATCCCTCTTTTTTTGAAAAACAGGAAATACAAGCCCTCTGTATGCAAGAGTAAATGCAATTTCTACATTCGTACTTTGTGTATATCCTGTATAAAATTACCCATCTAGGACTAAATTCAATAAATGGTGTCCAAATTTGGGTGCTGAAAAAAATGACTACTAATGACTAGATTCTATATATCACGCATAAAAATTTGGCGTTGAAACAAAATTCTCTTAAGTGCATTCAATAAAGTGCACTTTAATTTAGGCATACTTTATAGAATAAGCCTAAATTTCCATACAGTTTATAGAATACACCGAGCATCCATATGTACCTGGTACAAATGCTGATGCCTCAATTAGGCACAGACTAGGTGAGTTATATAGCAACATGCATAGATTTTAGAAATGTCCATTACCCACCCATTCCACACCCATGGCCTTGCCTCCTTTTCAAGTATGTAACTTGGAATTTACAAGTTATAGAATACACCTAGACAGTTCTATGCATAAATTCTAATTAATACCAATTAGTGGCAATAATTGCTTGTCTTTCGTACTTTGGTTCAATCCATTGTCCTCACCAAATTCCACTATTGCAATTCCATCTATGCTGGACTTAAGGGTGGTCTTCTTAAAAAATACAGCTCAAAATACTGCTGCTCATCTTATATGTAGATCTCCCTTCGCCAAAGCCACTCCTCTTTTATATGAGCTACATTGGTTACCAATAAGAGATATATCTTTCAAATTATATATTTTCTTTCACCAAATTCTGTTTGGTCAAGCCCCATCATGTATGAATAATCTTAGGGGCCCTTTTAATAAGCCACGTAAGCGTCTATGTACACCCAATGTGTGCCAAAATGGAGTTACTGCCTGGCTAACGTGTGGCCCTTGTGGTACTTTCAATTTTGGTGCGTGCCCGATACATGTGTCCGAAAAATAATTTTTATTATCCGGCGCGCGTATCGGACAAACGCCAAGTGGAATTTGGTGCATGTAGGTCATTACCGCCCGGTTACCATGTGAGATTCTACCACTAGGTCAATGGCTGGCGGTAAGGTCTCAGACACAAAATAAACACACGTTCATTTTCATCAAAAATTTTAAAAGGCATTTTTTGTAGGAGTGCTGAAAAATAATTCTGCACACACCGAAAACACACATCTACACGACTGCAGGCCATTTTTCAGAGCACCTTAGTAAAAGGACCCCTTATTGAATTACCCCCTCGTAATGCTGTTTCATCATCTTCAGAATATCTTGTCTTACATTTCCTTATACTACTACTACTACTACTATTAAACATTTCTATAGCGCTACTAGACTTACCTGTAAGAATGTGATATATAAAACAATTCACGCTGCTAATTTCTCCTATCAAGGCACCATAATTTGGAATTCTCTTTCTAAATCAATCAAGTTTACTGATGATTACCTAACTTTTAGAAATCTTCTAAAAACGCATTTCTTCAGGCTGGCCTTTCTGAATACAAAGAAATCTATTTGAGTTTTGCCCACACCCTTTTCTTAATCTCGTTTCTCATCTAGTCCTGCTTAATTATGCTTTCACCTATCCACCCTTAATTATTTGTTTGTCCTTGAGATAGTCTAAATCCCTGGTTACTTACAGCACACGTATCAATTTGGTTCTTGAACTTATTGTAATTTGTGTTATATTCTGTACATTATTATGTTTTATTCACTTAATTGTTTGTAAGCCACATTGAACTTGAGTCTATTTTGGGCTAATGTGGGGTATAAATGTCATGAATAAATAAATAAATTGGAAATTATCAGCACTGATTAGCTTGTTAACCAGCTAGGTTATATGCATTGTTATAAAATACACTTCAATTTTCATGTGGAAATCTCAGCACGATATATCAAATCCGGAGGTAAGTGATATTCTATAAACAAGCTTCGAGTTGGGTGCCATCTACAGAATAGTGCCTAGTATATGCATCCCACAGAAAGACAGTGTATCAAGAATCTAATAAACATAAGCATAAATATAAATTTACGTATTTTGTTTTCCTTACAGATAACAAGGAATAAAACTTGGAAACAGCTTTGTTTGTTGTGTTTTTTATCGTGTCTTAATGCCAGTGCTCTCTTTCTCCCAGAGGTCCTTACAGATAATATAAAACCCTCTGTACAATCCAAGGCCAAGACAGTAGAGACAGATGTGAGAAGACAGTTTTATCTGCAGGTATGTGAGAGATCTTTGATATCTGACAGAATGCTTCATTGTTTGCATCTTACAAGAGCCAGGAATAATGTCGCTTTATTGAGCATGTTTTCTTCTACACCATGAAAGAAAATTGCTTTCATCTGGACCTAAAAGCCATATATTTAAGTGAATGACATAAAGTGCATCACTGTGACACTTTAGACCTACTGCTCTTCTGCTGTTGATTTTAGGTTTCCTAAGGTTGAAGGGGAAAGTGGGAAAGAAAAGGACAATATTTGCAGCATGAGTGGAAAATGGATGGTGAGAGATGCTGCAGAGAGCAGATCAGCACTATTTAAAGCCTGTAAGTAAGGAGACTGGAGATGTGGACACCCTAGAACAAACTCTCTTGCGGACATATGTTGTCTGCTATATCATTCTCCACCTAGCAGGCAGTGGGAACTTGGGAAAAGACCAAATAAAAGCTAAGGTGGTTTTTTACAAAGCCTCGATAGCTTTTTTAGCTCACAGTAAAAATCAGCTGATGGTCAATGCTGAGACACCCAACTGTATCTAACCAACAAAACTGTATTCACCCAGGGCCCCTTTTATCAAGTTGTGGCAAAAGGGGGCCTGCGCTGGCATCGGTGTGTGTTTTTCACATGCGCAGAGGCCCTCTTTTACCGAAGCGGGTAAAAGGGAAGTCTCTCTTTCCTGCAGGAAATGGCCGTACAGCAAGTAAAGCACTTGCCATGCAGCCATTTCTGGGGAGATCCCTTACCGCCACCCATTAATGTAACGGTAAGGGCTCCCACGCTAACCCAGCAGTAACTGGGCAGTGCGCAGCACTGCCTGATTACCGCTGGGTACACTCTGGCACTATATATTTATATAGTGCTGGATATGACTGGACGCTAGGAGTGAGATGTACCACCGGGCTGCTGGTGTGGCCATTTAGGAGGGGGCCCTTACCACCATCTTAATGGCAGTAACTGCCTGATTACCACTGGGTACATTCTGGTGCCCTACAAAAATTAACATAGTTTTGTAGCACCAGATATGACAGTACACTAGGGGTGAGAAGTACCGCCGGGCTCCTGCAGTAGCCTGACAGTATTTCCTGTTTAGCGAGTGATAAGCCCATGTTGGGCTTACTGTCGCTTAGTAAAAGGAGCCCCCAATGTCCTGCTCATAATATTGTACCAACCTCTGACTCGCTGATGATGTAAACCGCACTGAACCCTAAACAGGGGATAGCGGTATATAAGACCTGAATTGAATTGAATTGAATATTCACAGCTGATTTTTACTGTGTTTAAACTAGAGGGTGGGGTAGCAAACAGAATCAGGTAAGTTCAAGAAGTCACCCACAGCAAAAACAAAAGTTGGACAACAGTGGGAAAAGCAATAAAATAAATCATCTTAGCAAATCATTTATCAGTAATCTAGCGGAAGAGGAGACTAGACAAAAAGTTATGCAAAAGGTGAGAGCATCAATAAAATATAGCTAGAAAGCAATGAGCATGAGTGCTCACAGTCAGAGCAACAAAGTACAGGATCTGCAAGCACTGATGTTGGAGGCAGACTGATCTCATTGCTATCACAGAGACATGGTTTAATGACTCCCCGCAATAATTTCTTTATTAAAGATAGAGCTGACTGAAAAGGTGAAGGAGTAGCACTGTATGCGAAAAAATACGTAAAAGCACCTGACATTCAGGGTAACTGAGGAAACAAGGAAGTGATATGGATTGTCTTGGAGAGAGAAGATAGAATCTCTGTTCACACAGGTTTCATCTACAGACCTCTGACGCAAACCGAAATCTGGACACAGATCTAGTTATAGATAATCCAAAGGTGAGATGCTGTTGCAGGGAGATTTCAACTTACTGGATGTAGATTGGAGTGTTCCATCTACAGAATTGGAAGTGCTCTCCTCTTGCAAATGGTGACAAAACCCACCAGAGAAGAGTTGATACTGGATCTTGTGCTTACAAATGGGGAAGATGTGTCTAATGTTCGGGTGGATGCCCTCATCTGCAGAAATGATCATTGAACCGATACACAAAACTCAAAGTTCTAGAATTCAAACATGCAAAGTTTAGTAAAATGAGGGAGTACCTGAGGAAAAGCTGACAGTATGGGAGGATTTAAGATAAGTGGAAAGTTAGTGGTCCAAGCAGAAAAGTACTCTAAAAATGGCAGCTGGTCTTTATGTAAGGAAAGTAAATAAAAGGAAAAGGAAACCTATATGGATCATCAAACAAGTGTCTGAAGGAATAAAGGCAAAACAGGAGGCATTTATGAAGTACAGAGGAACACAGAGAGAAGAACATAGAAAAGAATACCACAGTATGGCAATTCATATGTTCTTACGTATGTTCTTATCATCTAGAAAGAGGCCAGTAACGATTCCACAGCTTACATATATTCCATTTATCAATTAACATATTCTATTCTTTTCCTGTAATAGATTTTAGATTACCATGAGAGACTTCACGTTGGCTGAATCTTTCCAAATAGTTGTACCAGGAGGAATGAAAGGCTATGTAACGTGATCAGCGGTCAATTTTCTGCATTACATTAGAGCCTATGCTTACAAGGTCTCTTTATGAATAAATAGTCATTTCTGAGAAAAATAGTCTTTTGTTAATTAGTTACAAAAAACATCCCTCCCTATCTCAGACTGGTTTAAAAATTTCCATCTGCTGCTTCCATTTCCCTTTTTGTGAGACAAAAAAATAATCATTCAAATACCGCATAAATTATGATTGGCTATTAGTGATTTCAACAAATGCCTGAGGGGAAAGATGGAAATACAAACCCTTATTTTGCTCTTTTGGGCAGAAGTCCATGTTGGGGATTGGGAATTGACTTCATTTTGTAAACCTAGCAGGCACATGAACTGTTTTTGTAGATATGTAGTGAATTCGCTTTAAGCTATTGTCTTTTATATGTATGGTTTTAACTACTTTTGGTTTTGTTCTTCAGACCTATATTTCTAATATTTTGTTTTCACTACTTTTGGCACCTATAGAAAATATATGTTATGCAATGATTATAATCAGAAGAGGCATGACTTACTGGTACAGTGTCATCTCAATGCCATCTCATTATGAGCACAATTATAACATATTTTTGCAATTGATTTAAATCTTTCAATTAAATTTTGTGGAGGCTCCTTACTTTTGTTATTGTTATATTATCCTCCCAATAAATTCATGTGGATTGTGAAAAATTGCAGCAAGACCTTAGGAAGCTGGAAGACTGGGAATCCAAATGGCAGTTGAAATTTAATGTGGACAAATGCAAAGTGATGCACATTGGGAAGAATAATCTGAATCATAGTTACATGATGGTAGGGTCCACCTTAGGAGTCAGCACTCAAGAAAAAAAATCTAGGTGTCATTGCAGAAAATATGCAGAAATCTTCTGCTCAGTGTGAATCAGCAGTCAAAAAAGCAAACAGGATGCTAGAAATTATTAGGAAAGGGATGCAAAATAAGACCAAGAATATTATAATGCCTCTATATCGCTCCATGGTGCAACCTCACCTCGGTGATATATAACATATCTTGACTAATACTCAAAGTTCTTTAACATTTGCTATACCTCCCATCAGAGTCTGTCTGAGTGGTTTACACATACATATTGATCAATAAAGAAATATTGACAAGAATTCCGTTAGGATAGGAAAAGGTAGAGAGATTGACACCATAGCAACTCAGTAGTGCCATCAGGAGCCATATGCCTTTGATGAGGTTAAAACTGAATGATTATGCCAAGAAAAAGATGATTCCTGATATTACATGTGAATTATGCACTTCATTACAGTGGCGGTGTGAAGGGAGGGATGAGAGATAATGCATTAGGGGTATTTTGAGAAGACTAGCAAAGAACAAAAATATGTCTGGTCATTGTCGAGGGAGTCCATATCTCTAAGATATTTTATGTTTATTTTTAAGTTCCAACACTACTTGGACCGGAGGGAGAAACAATATTAAATACCAAAGAATGGAAGAGAACAATCAGACTTCAGTGACTGAATTCATTCTCTTGGGTCTCACAGATGATCCGGGACTGCAGATCCTCTTCTTTCTGTTGTTTTTAGTGATCTATATTATTACCTTGCTGGGAAACACTGGAATAATTACATTAACCATGTTGGATCTTAAACTTCAGACCCCCATGTACTTTTTTCTCCGTAATTTGTCATTGTCTGATCTCTGCTATTCCTCAGTTATCACCCCCAGAATGTTGGTTGCCTTCCTGACCAAATGGAAATCTATCTCCTTCCAGGGATGCAGAGCTCAACTCTTTTTCTTTGTTATGTTTGCAGGCACAGGGACATTCCTCCTGTCAGTGATGGCATATGACCGTTATGTGGCAATATGTAACCCTTTGCTTTATACAAGTATCATGAATCCAGGTGTTTGCTATCAGCTGTTGGCTGCTGTATATGCAGGGGGATTATTTCTTTCAAGTGTAACCTTAGGATTTATGTGTACTTTAACTTTCTGTGGGCCAAATGTCATCGATCATTTTTATTGTGATATTCCTCCACTGCTAACTCTGTCCTGCTCCGGGACTTTCATTAGTAAAACAGCCTTTTTTCTTTTAGTTCTCTGTTTTGGCATGAACTCCTTCCTAATAACATCAGCCTCTTATGTATCCATCTTTTCCACCATCCTGAAGATACGTAGTGCAGAAGGGAGACGTAAAGCTTTCTCTACCTGTGCCTCCCACCTCACTGCCGTCTCCTTGTTTTATGGGACAGCCCTTTTTACGTATATGAGACCAGCTTCTGGCTATTCTGAAAGTCAGAATAAAGTGACTTCTGTGTTTTATACAATTGTCATTCCTATGCTGAACCCACTGATCTACAGCCTCAGGAATAAGGATGTCAAAAAAGCCTTAAGAAAAATAATAGAAGGGAGAACAGTTAAATCTAATTCTCATTGATCAGGAGTATACCAGAAGGGATTCAATGTATTTATTTCTCTAGAGCTTTATTTATGTATTCAAATTTATCAACCACCATCTTTCAAGAGAATGTTAGGTGATATAACAAACACAGAATATATACAAAATAAATGTTCTGCTTACTTACAGCAGGATGTGACCCGAAAAGGCCACTTTAGATAGATGAGATTGGAATTGAGACATCCAGTTTGGGACATACTCAGTTCACTCTGTATCTTTTTTATTTAAAAGCTTTTTATACCCTCTTCATGGGTAGAACCCAAACTAGATGGTGAACAGATAAAAAAAGAAATAAAGAGATATTGGAAAGGTATTAAGAATAGTATGAAATCAGCAAAAACAATAGTGAGAGGTTGACCAAGGTCAGTAAAATGGGTCAGTATAAATCAGCATTAGGATGAGAACAGAGGGCCCGATATTTAGCCCCATGGTGATTTATAGCATCAGAGCTGCTCTTAGTCACGTTCTGACCTGACCCCAGATATTCCATGCAGTTACTTAGCTGGTTAGCAGACTGAAAATAGACGCTAACCAGCTAAATAGGCACTCCACCCACACTCTGCCCCCAGCCCGCCCCTAACCTAACCAGTTAGATGGCTGGTTAGTGGCGATACTCAGTGGCATAAGCAGTTAAGTGCCTCCGAATATTATGTGCTGGGTCACTCAGGATGGAGACTTTGAGCCAGTCCTGAATTTCTAACCACACCATCCTGGTGCATTATGGAACTTGCAGCACTGATTTCAATGGGCATTGGACGCTACAAATCCCACCCTGCTTTGGAATGGAAGTTCAAAACCAGGACTGGCCCCAAATCTCCAGCCTGGAACTGGGTAACTTGACATCTCTGAGACCCTAGCCCACCAAAAGGAGCTACCATAGCAACCATTGGTATGCTAGAGGGTCTTTGGGTAGGAGGAATGCTCAGTAGCTCCTGCCCAGTCCTGTACTATCCTCAAAATGAAGCCCTTAGTAGTAGTAGTTGCATGAGACTACTGCTAAGGACACTATTTTGAGGGTGGTGCCAGACTGGGCAGGAGGGACTGGGAATTGCTCCTGCCCAAAGACCTCCTGGACCACCAATGATTGCTATGGGGTCTAGGGCTTTTGAGGGGTAAGAGGGTCTAGGGCCTTTTGGGGTGGGAGATGAGGGATGGGAGAAGCTTGAGCCTTTTAGGGGTGGTCTGGAGCCAGAGGGGCTGGGCTTTAAGCTGGGGGTGCCTGCTCCTTCGGTCCAAGAGCATGCTGCTAGGAAGCTGAAATAACACTGCTTGCAGGCAGCGTTTTACTTTCGTCACTGAATTCAGCAGTCTGCAAGACAGAGATACCACAGGTTGCTAAATCCCTTGGTCTATCAGAGTGCAGTAAAAGATTGCCTTTTAGCACACCTTGATAACTTCTTACCTCAATCTCTCTTATTAACTGATTCTCTCCTCAAATGCAGATTCTTAAATTTCTTTAACTCAAGGCAATTTTCAAGCCACTTACACCAATAAATTTGATTTGCTGCTTTAAATTTGATTGCTGAAAGTTGACCTTTCCAAGTTCAACTAGGACTATGTACAGTGCTTTTTTTGTAGGAAAAATGGTGCCAGTAATCTTACAGGGCAGCCTTAGGGGCTGGGTCACTATGGTTCTGCCCCTATAGTAGCCACAGTCATTTTACCAGCTATATTTTCAATAAAAAGGCAGTATTGAAAATATTACACCAGTATAGGAGATGAAAAATAACATGATTTTGTTTCATTATAAATAATTTCTTTAGGCTGTTACAGTTCTAGTACACCCAAAATGACACAAACCAAATTAGCACACAGACCAGGAATTAGGAGAACACTAAAATGAAAATAAAATGATTTTTTTTCTACCTTTGTTGTCTGGTGACTTTGTTTTTCTGATAATGTTGGTCCCAGTCTCTGGTTCTGCTGCTCTTTATCTGTTCTCTTAACTCCATTTTCAGAGCCTCCTGTCCATTTATTTCTTTACTCTCCTCATTTCTTCTCTACTTCGTGCCCTATGTCCATAAGTAAAAGCTGGGTCCTCCACAGACTAGACTGGAGGAAGTATAGAGTGGATCCAGTTTTTGCCTATTTTCTCCATCCATGTCCTGCATTTTACCTCTCTCCCCTCCCCTCCCCTCCATCCATGTCCAGCATTTCTACTCTCTTCCCTCTCCTCCTCTCCATGTCTACCAATCCTCCTCTCTTCCCTCCACTCCATTCGTGTCCAGCATTTGTCCCCTCTTCCCTCCCCTCCCCTCCATCCATGTCCAGCATTTCTCCTCTCCCCTCCCCTCTATCCATGCCCAGCATTTCACCTCTCTCCCCTCCCCGCTATCCATGTCTAGCATTTCTCCTCCCTCACCTACCCTCCATCCATATCCATCATTTCATCTCTTTCCCCTCCTCTTTCCATATTCAGCATTTCTCCTCTCTGTCAACCCCTCCTTCCATGTCCAGCATTTCTCCTCTCTTCCCTCCCCTCTTCTCCCCTCCATATTCAGCATTCCTCCTCTCTTTCCTCTATTCCCCTCCATCCATGTCCAGGATTTCTCTCTTCCCTCCCCTCCCCTGCTCTCCATCCATGTCTAACATTTCTCCTCCCTCTCCTACTCTCCATCCATATCCAGCATTTCATCTCTCTCCCCCTCCCCTCCATCGATGTCCAGCATTTCTCCTCTCTTTCCTCCCTTTCCCTCTATCCATGTCCAGCATTTCTCCTCTCTCCCCCCTCCCCTGCATCCATATTTATCATTTCTCCTCTCTTCCATCTCCTCTATCCATGTCCAGCATTTCTCCTCTCTGCCCTTCTCTCCTCCATCCATGTCCAGCATTTCTCCTCTCTGCCCATCCCTCTCACCTACCCCTCCAACCTCATCCACTTTCTCTATTTTTTCACCTCCCTGGGTTTAACATCAACCGCCCTCCCATCCAGTATTTCTCCTCAAACCTTCCTCCCTCTCCCACTGCCTGCCTCTGAGAGTCTGGACCTCTGGCAGTAATTAGAGACTAGGCCCGGCACCAGTGCTAACTTCAGCAGTGAGGATCCTTTACACTCACATGCTTGGTAAGGCCATGTTGGTTTTGTCCTCTATGACACATATGCATCAGAGGTGCGGTACCAACAAGGCCTCCAGGAGCAGATAGGCTCGAAAGTTCCTCACCGCTGAACTTAGTGCTGGTGCCGGGCCTAGTCCTATGTGACTAATGCTGGGGGCCCAGAGTCTCAGCAGCAGGCATCAGGAGAGGGAAATGGGATCAGCTCCATAGCAACACCTGTAACAAGGAGCATGTAAAAAAGGTTATGGTATGCTGTACCGTCATGTACTGGCACAAAAAAAGCCCTGATAATGCATGAACTGTACAACATGCATAGTTTTGACTGAATTTTAAAAAGCTAGAAACATTTTCAACTCTATGTACATGCCTTTTCAGCAAAACGCTATTTGTAGAAAAAAAAGCAGACCCAGGAATCCATGTGTCCTTTCTATCTGTAACAAGTTTTAAAGTGAAAGTATATACATACTTCTACCTGGAACTTTCGGCAAAGTTCACAGCTAAAAAATATCCAGCTTTTTTGTACTATAATTGATCATTTGAAAATTGCCCTATTGCGATCAAATCTTTTTCAGAGACGGGGAAGTGGTGAACAGGATGGTAGACATCAGGAAATATTTTTGCATGGAGAGGGTGGTGGATCTCTAGAATACCCTCCCAGTGGACATGGTGGGGACAAAAAACAGTGACAGAATTCAAAAACATGTGGGATAAACACTGAGGATTCCTATATAGAAAAAGGGTAGAATCAAAGCAAAAGGCATAGAAGGGTGTAACCAGGGCCGCCAAGGGGGGGTAGGGGGGACAAACCTCCCTGGGCCCGGGCCTCCAAGGGGGGCCCGGCACCGCAGTCCCCAGTCTCACCCGCCCGCCCTGGGGTCTGTCAACCGTCTGCCACTGGGCCAGACCCCCTGCATTCAAATCACAGTGCCTCACCTCCGTGTGAAAGCACAGCAGTGGCAGATCGCCTCTCTTCGGGCCTTCCCTCCCTGTGTCTGTGTCCCGCCCTCATTTCCGCAAGGGGGCCTGGCCCTGTGGCGGATGGAGGGGGACTGTCGACGGGGCCGGGGTGGGCGGGTGGAGACTGGGGACTGCGGTGCGGCAGCCTCAGGGGGGCAGCAGCGGCGAACTCAGGAGGCAGCCTTGCCCCAGGCCCAGCCCAGTCTTTCAGCGGCCCTGGGTGTAACCTGCATAGAGTGGAAGGTACAACTCTGGCTGCCTTGTTGGGCAGACTGGATGAATCATACAGGCCTTTGTTTGTTGTTCTTGGCTATACTACCATGTTACTATGATTCTAACCTACTTTTCCTTTCTATAGGGATATGAATTCATCTAAAACTGGGAAGTTTTAACAAGAATTCCAATTTTTCAGTTCAGTTTTTCAGAGAAAGAGGGACTATACAGACTGTGGTTTTGGACCTCTCCGTCACCGACCAATGTTATGACTTTTCCATTTGAACCTAAGAAACTTTTACCTTTGTTTTCCTGCCCCTGTGAAGTAACAGGCCTCAGTTTTCAATTAATAAAGTGCTTATCTTAATTTTGCAACCTTGTCTGGCTGTGTCATTTGAAGGCCCACCCTTAACCCTCACTCACGGTATTACATACCAAAAATTTGAAAACATTTAAAACTGTATTTCTTCTTTCAAGAATTTGATGTATGAGATGTTTCAGATGAAGGGACAGCCTGAATGTGGGTATCTGTGAAAATCATTTGTTTTTTTGTTTGTTTTGTTTTATTTTTTTTCCTCACTTGTATATTGGGGAGGGGTGAGGATGGATGTATGGCTCTGGAGTGACTGAATAGGTCTAACCTATAAATATGTGAAGTTCTTTCTTTTTATATTGTTTTTATTGTACGTACAATCTGCCAAGATCACAAATGTCCAGGCAGTATAGCAAATCTTAAATGATAAGCAATAATGTATTTTGCCCTTATTCTTTTGTGAGAGATAGAGCTAGGAAGCTTGGAAGAGCAAGGACATCATTGAGCAGGGATGATCCACTTTCAGAGGGACATGCAAGATATTTGCTGTTTACCTCAGTATCCCAGTGTTACAGAAGAAGGACTATTGCAGCTAAAGGAGAGTGCCTGGTGTAATTTCTCTGGTTGGTACGAGTTGAGTCCTTAATCCCTCAGCTCTGAAGGGCTGGTGACTGATCTTTGTGACAGGTACTTGTCACATACCCCTCAGCCTTGGAGTTTGGATGGGACCTTGAACAGTACCTAACTGACAGCAGCTAGGTAAGAACATTTACACCAGCTATTGAGCTAGCATGGATGAGCCTAAAGTTAGGTGCTATAGTGACAGTTGCACGTGTAATTCCGATATGGATTTTGTGCTTAGCATGTACCACCTTGGCACCTAACTTTAGACCACCTATAGAGAATGCAAAACCTTACTGTGGTTTAGTAAAATGGCCCTTTCTTAGTTAAGTGGGTATTTGCAGAATAGTTCTTAGGCTCAATACTAGCATTTACATACATAAATATAGGTCACCAAATTTGGGCTCAAATTTGAGATCTGCGAGTATGATCAATTAAGCTAAAAATAATCAATTATTGGAGTTGCCAAGAACCTAATTGGCAGTAATTAGAAGATCTGTTTATACCTTATTAGGCATTACCTGAATACTCTCTTAATTCTATTCTTTATATAAGCGAGAAGTGTACAGTGAATACAACTTTGCTTGGAAATTAAAGTATGGCTTTTATTTGACTCAAATTAGTAGGCACACAGATTAATTAACAATTTTAATTAAGGTCTGATTAAAGAAATATGTAGGCACTTACAATCTCTGTGTTTCAATAAGATGTTATGTTTAATGTTTCCATACAGAGTTAATACCACATATTTAATCTAGCTTACCCCCTGTTTGCTCGAATAGACTTAGGTTGTGCTATCTGCTGTCAGGCTAGTACTGTTCCAAAAAGAGTGATTTAAAAACAGCATTTCACTGTAGCAGCATTTCTGATGTTAGCTCAATTTGAATAGTAATTTCTCATCTCTTTCCAGGGAGAGATCCTTGCTTCCGCCCCCCCCCCCCCCCCCCCCCCCCCACCTTGGTAAGACATCTTTCTCCATGGCACATCTTTCTAGTCCATCTGTGGGGCTGGAGTCTACATTTTGTAACATAATTAAACTCACTCACAGACTTTTAATCTCACACTCCCCTCCTCACACTCACTCACTCTTACTCACTCTGGCTAATATCCAGGAAATACCATGTTATATTGGATTTTTCTCCATATCCATTAATGGTATATCCTGTCATTGGCTGTTGACAGGCTAATATGGAAGTAAAGGAGTTTGGCAATTCATGAATGGATCTTAATGAGCATTATGACATGGAAATTGGACCTATGATGCAATGGCCTAGCCAGCTTAATCATACACAACCAATTCTCTGATAGGCCCATCAAAGAGGAGTCTCTGTAGGCATAATTGGGATTGGGTTGTCAATGTCCTTGATTGTACCCAGGTCACCTAGTACATCTCGATTCTTCTGTCCCATGATCTCACCTAGAGTAAACATCCAGATTCATCTTGCAAGCTCTTTGGTACACCAGCTTGGATCAATAATGCTGCCAACTTAATTCTCCTAAAAATATAGTTTAGGCCTGGTCTGTAAACCTAGGAAGCAAAGTCTAATTTGACCTAACTTCCCTATACCCTGCAAGCCCAAAGCCACCCCAAAACTAACCATAACACCCTAATTTATCATATGCGTGCCTAAATGTCAGAGCATGCAACTCAAAAGGGGGTGTGGCCATAGGTGGGGCATGGGCAGGTCAGGAGCATTCCCAGAACTTAGGTGTCATTTTATAGAATACCTACATTTGCGTGTCTAACTGCCAAAGGTTGGGCACGAGCATTTACACCAGCTTTTGGAAGGCGAGAAGTGTGCTAAGCTAGAATTCTGTAAAGGGCACTGTGCGCAGAGCACCCTGTACAAAATACCAACTTAGCATGGATCATAACTGTACCTCTTTGGGTGCCATTTACTGAATCTGGCCCATAATGTACATGTAAACATGAGCACCTAGGTTAAAGAATTGCCCTTCATCTGTTTACTCTTAGAAACCTCAACTTGCTTAAAAAGGATCAGTCCTGCTTCTTTCCTCATACTCCACGTGGCTCCAGACTGTTTGAGTTTAAAAATAAACAAGCAGGGCTTTTAATACCAAATGAAACTAATCATTTCCTGTCACTGTTATTTTGTTTTAAAATGAACCAAAAGAGCCTTTTTATTGCATTTTCAAACAAATGCATATCCTTGATCTATTCCAGCATTTTCTAACTCATTCCTGTCACTGGAATGCTTTGATGTTTCACTTATATATACTGTCATCTACCAACATTTGCTTATTTCCGATCTGACGAAGAAGGGCAACCTTCGAAAGCTAATCAAGAAATGTATTAGGTTATGTCCAATAAAAAAGGAATCATCTTATTTTCTTTTCCATGTTTTCTTTTATTTCTATTGATTACCTTTAAAAGTGGACTAACATGGCTACCACACCTCTCTAACTCATTCCTGGAAGTGCACCTAGCCAATTGCCACAATGCCTATGCACTAGACAATGAGTGATGGCAAATTCATCTCATACATATTCATTGTTGTAGTACTGAAAACCTGATAGGATAGGTGTGCCTCCAAATCAGGATTAAGAACCTACTGTAGACTAGCAATAGTTTATTTATTTATTTGTTGCATTTGTACCCCACATTTTCCCACCTATTTGCAGGCTCAGTGTGGCTTACATAGTACCGTCAAAGGCATTTGCCCAGTCGGTGGATAACAAATACAAAGTTGGGTCAGAATGGACGAAGATTGCATGATGCCCTGTTCGATCATAGTCATGCTGTGTTGGTAGGTGAAGAGGGTTATGTGGGGTCATTGGGGTAGGCCTTTTTGAAGTTGAGAAAAATATGCTGGATTTATTTCTTATGCAAAACAAAAAATATTAGCTACAAAAAAAAATTTTCTTTATTGCTTTTGGGAGTTGCTACATCCTCTGCTTTTCGTTTTGCACAAGAGAATTTTATGTGACCAATGTTGTATGTATTCTCTGTATAG
Organism: Microcaecilia unicolor; assembly: GCF_901765095.1. Classification (NCBI taxonomy): domain Eukaryota; kingdom Metazoa; phylum Chordata; class Amphibia; order Gymnophiona; family Siphonopidae; genus Microcaecilia; species Microcaecilia unicolor. The sequence continues at coordinate 643,863,998 of NC_044031.1, forward strand.
TAGTTTGTTTATTTTTTGGATTTATTTCTTAGACAGAAGCTAATATGGCATAAATGAAATACATATATCAGTTCATGTATCTAAACTGCATTACAAACATCAGGGACAAAACTGAATCACCTTTGTTGTTTGTACTTTGGCTCACTCTTGGAGCTCTTAGGAGCTGTGAGGATTGTTTCCCATAGGTGTTTGCACATAATTAAAAAAAACCCTCCCATATAATTATAACACAGAGACAATAGAGCAGGAGAGAGAAGAAATTTTTACTCACAGGTACAGGGAACATCTTTTAGCTTTGAAATATAATTTATAGTTTGTATCATTTAGCAGCCACGATTAATGTAGTACTGTTTGTTTGTTTGTTTATTTATTTATCTATCTATTTATTTTTTTATTTATTTATTTATTTATTTGCATTCAACTCATCCCAATTTGTCCAAAGATGCTCTTCTACATAGTTAATTTTCTCATATGCAGGACATGCCTTCAAAGTCTGAGGCTTTTGTCCTGGGCCTTCAAATATTTTGAGGTAAGACAACCTCGTCTGTTTTTTAGTTCACTGTTCTCTCCCCTTCCCCTTACCACCACTAAAATGAACTATCTGGTGACCACTAACCATAAAAGGGTAAATTATTGCAGATTCACCCACCAGAAATGTAACCTTACCCACTTCTCCATTCTAAAGGCTGGAGGAAATCAGAATGGCTGACCTGTTCATGTCCCCTCTGTCTGTTTTAATCTGATAACTGAATGTGTGAAGTTCTGTACTATATTAGGATTTGCTGGTGCTGTATGTTCAAATGTAAGGCTGAATGAGACAATGGATACAAATGCTGCTTTCCAGTTGGCTGGTGGGAGAGAGATAGATAGATAAGGATCATGTGAAATGTGGAGGTATGCCATCAAATAGTTGAGGAACAAAGCTGTAGGGGGTGGAATAGAATTAAGATTGGGATTTAAATATCACCCTTTATAATTCTTCTCCAAGGGTGTCATTTCTGGGAGAAAGTTGTGTTTAGTTTAATGCAAATAATTTAATTACCTGGACTGGGGGATAGTTGAGATTGCTGAAATGATGAGGTGTATGGGCGCTCCATGGGATAGTAGAGGAGGGAGCTGGAGTGGGGTGTTGTGGTAACAATGAGAATAATGGCACAAGGTGAATCACTATCCTTGAATGTGATGTAGCAAAAGAAACACACGTATACTGCGCTACACAAATATGTTTTGCAAATAAGTATATGAGTCATATTAAGGTGAAAAAAGGATCTGTACTACCCTGATGCCATTTGCTCTTCCAATAATAGTGACATCTTATCCGGGTGCTAGTGTAAATCATTGACCCTTTAAAAACCTCCATGATGTGTCTTACAGAAGAGGGGTCATACTGGGAAAGCAAGAGGCTGTACTAGACTCATTGATAGTGCATACATGCCTGGGTTCTCCACATCAGTCTACTATACCCTGGAGGAAAGGAAAGGCAGGAATGATATGATAGGAGTGGAGGAGTAGCCTAGTGGTTAGTGCAGTGGCCTGAGTACCTGGAGAACTGGGTTCAATTCCCACTGCAGCTCCTTGTGACTCTGGGCAAATCACTTAACCCTCCATTGCCCCAAGTACAAAAGAAGTACCTGTATGTAATATGTAAACTGCTTTGATTGTAACCACAAAAAGGCAGCATATCAAGTCCCATACAGACATTGAAATATTTGAAAGGTATTACCCTACAAACAAACCTTTCCCAAAGACAGGAATGTGGTAGAACTAGAGGACATGATTTGAGGTTGCATGGGGCTGACTCAGGAATAATGTCTGGAAGTACGTTTCATGGAGAGGGTGGGGAATTCCCTCCTGTGAGAGGTGGTGGAGATGAAAACCATAATGGAATTCAAGCATGGGATAAACACAAAGAAATTCTATATAGAGGGCATGGAGCAAAACAAGTTTAGCTGTGATTAGATGGCAACACCAGTAATTGAGAAGCAAAGACAGTGCTGGATAGACTTCTACTGTCTGTGCTCTGATCATGGCTGGACAAATTTGGACAGGCTGGAGAGGGATTTAAAGACAAGGTCAGAAGTTGAAGAACAATGCTATGAGTTTATCTTGTTGGGCAGGCTGGGTGGACTATACAAGTCTTTATATGTTGTCATCTACTATGTTCCTATGTTACCGTCAGTGAGGCAGAGCATTCAAGTTGCAGTAGTTTGTAGCGAGAGATGTGGAGAAGCTCCTCCTGCTGGTAGACAATACTGGGGGACTGAATGTTGGTGGTGAGCTACAAAACCATTGGGGCTGCAGTGGAACAACTGTGCATTATTAAAAAGAGTGAAAGGGAAGCAGAATCCCTTGGTCTGTATCTAAATTGTTCCCTCTGCCCTGTAAAAACAGCTGAATAAAGGCTTAAGCTGGAGAAGGGAAGAGCTCAAGGTGAGTGTCCATTAAGAAGAGATAGTTGGAGAATTGAAGACTGGACATTGGGAAGGGGTCTGTGTTATTTACAGCTGCTACTCTTTGAACTAATTTTAATAGTTTATGAAAAATAGGTTGATAAGTAGTCTGAACTTTAAAATCTTTTGGGTCAGTATTCAGCCACTGCAGCTGGTGATTTTTTTTTCAATGCCAGTCATAGAAGTCAAAAATATCCAGATATTCAGTACCACTATCCTAAAAGTAGACAGCACTGAACATCTGGATAATGCAGTCAGCACCAGACTGTATCCACATAGCGGCATTATGCAGTACAGTATCCAGATAACTTTTTCCCCATAAGTCTGAAATGAAACATTAATAAGACTCAGATTTTGTTGTTGACAACATATGACTCACCTGATAACCCTACAATGTTTTAGTATAAAAATGAATCTATTCTCATTGTTCGAAAGCTGAGAGATTTAGGTTTGATGCTTGGTGATGGTTTTACAATGAAAGTACATGTATCTAAGATTATTAGCAATATGTATTTTAGATTATGATTGGTAAGAAGGTTGAAGAATTTGTTAAAATAACAACATTTTAGAATGGTTGTACAGAGTTTAATTACGCCATGTTTTGACTATACAAATGTTTTGTTATTGGGGCTTCAGAAGACTTAGTTAAAAGCTTTACAAATAGCACAACATTTTGTGGCCAGGGTCTTGACAGGTACTGCTAGGTTTGAGCATATTACACCAATATTGAAAAGCTTGCATTGGTTACCTATAGAGTATAGGGTAAATTTCAAAGTTGCTCGCTTCATTTTTAAGGTTCTTACGCAACAAGTTTCAGAGATATTGGCAACGAGGCTTCATATATACCAACCAAATCGATTGTTCAGATCAGCTACTCAGAAATTACTTGCTATTCCATCTCATCATGCAATATGTTCTGATGAATATAGAAGTAAGATTTTTATATTGCTGGCCCAGTTTACTGGATGGAATAAGTTGTCAATATGAATAAGGAATAATACAGATTTCAAGGAATTTAAAAAAGAGCTCAAGACATTATTATTTATGCAGGCCTACAGCTGGGGTGATGAGCAATGGTTTAGTATCTGTTTTAGAATTTTGATTTCTAAAATATCTTGTGCTGTTGTTTGAATGATTAGTTTGTTTTATATTATGTATGAGATTATGTGATCTGCTGAGAACTTTGGATCAAGCGGAATAAAGGTTTTTTAAATAAATAAATAAAATTACAGCACCAAAACCGTATAAACAAGTATCCTTAGTAAAATACATGCCCATTTAGACAAGGGGCACTATGTGTTAGCCATTTCTCTCAACCTCTCCGCAGCTTTTGATCTTATCCATCATGCTCTTCTTATTTCATGGTGGTTTCACTCAGGATCTCAGGAACTGTGCTTCAATGGTTTTCTTCTTTTCTCTCAGCTCGGTCTTTCAAAGTTTTGGCTCCTTCTGCAGAATCTACTCCTCAGTCCCTTCACTATGGAGTTCCACAGGAATTAGTACTCTCCCCACTTTTATTTAATCTTTACCTGAGCCCCTAGCCTCCTTTATTCAAAGTTTCAACATTTCTGTGTATATTTACACGGATGATATTCTCTTGCTTTACAATACTAACCCCACTTTGTCAGGTATAACTCAGCTGCAATTTTGCCTTCAGGCTTTACCACACTGGCTTTTCTCACATCTTATGATGTTAAGCCCTGAAAAATATGTTGCCTGTTGGTTCACAGGCCACCAAACTAGCCATACTGAAGAGCTCTGGCTTCTTGGAAAATCTGTTAAACCAGTTACTTCTCTTCGCTATTTGGGAGTAATAATTGACTCCCAACTTTCTCAGTTCACGTATCCCATGACAACTGCAATCAGTCTGCAAATTTTTGACATGATACCTTTCATGGCCTGATTGTCTCCCTATTCATGTCAAAGATCAATTACTGTAACATCATTTTTTCAGGAATCACACAGGCTTCCATCAAAACACTACTATTAGATTATTATGCCATGCAGAGAAGTATGATAGTGTATCCTATCTTCTTAAAGATCAGCATTGGCTCCCAGTTGCATATTGGGTGAAATATAAGATCATTTTATTAGCATTTCAAGCTTCTCATATTGGTCTTCCACCTTACCTTGCTTCTCTCACCATTCCTTACTCCCTGCCCATTTACTGCGCTCCCTGAATGATCACCTTATGGTCTTGCATAACCCTAGGCAACTCAGTATGAAAGCACCAGGCATAATGCCTTTTATTTTCTTGTCCCTGCTTCCTGGAATAGTCTTCTTAGAAATTAGGGCAGATTCATCACTACCTAAATTTAAAACTGCCATTAAGACCTGGCTGTTCAAGCAAGCTTTCGGCACATAAGCAGAGTGGCCGTGAGCACAGAAATCTTTTTTTTCTTTCTGTTCTCGCTCTACTCTCTTTTTTCTTTTCTTTTCTTTTCCTTTAAGCAAAGTTATGTTTGCTTGATTGTTTACTTTCCTGTCAACATTATGGAGTTCCTTTCTTGCTGTTATTATTCTGTAAACTGCTTAGCTCTGTACTCAGGAATAGCGGTACAGTAAATTGAAATAAAGAATAAAGCACTATACTGATGGCATTTCTGTATATCTGAATACCCAGTCAGCAGCTGATATTCAGATAAGTGTTTTTTGAATATTTTCATTTTGTCTAGTTTTCTACGTTGTTTCAATAGTACTACTACTATGAAAGTACTTTTCTGTCCCTAGAGGGCTCACAATCTAAGTTTTTGTACCTTATGCACATTTGCATATTATTTCTGTATGTATGTACCATCGAGAAATAGTATAAAACTGACTATCAATTTTTCTGTTCTTTGTATGAATGACAAAGTGATAGCAAACAGTAAAATAAGGTGTGGAATTGAGGAAAAATGAAGTCACACAATAACTTGATTAAACTAAATGAATTTGCCATAAAATCAAGCTGTCTTTAACCTTATCAGTCTAAAGAACAAAAACTCAGTGATGTTAGTGTTGTTAAATATGAATAAATTAGGCATTATTTTATTGTGGGAAGTTCTTGAAAAAAAATTGAATAGAAACAGATGGAATAATGACCAGCATCTGGGAACCCACCTTCCTGTTAGCAATTCTTTTCTGAAAAGAAAAGGTTAGTAGGATGCTAATGATGTAGAGAATTGTCAAGTTGAATTATCTGTCACCTACATCTTCTAAGTAATTCCAGCAGGCAGTAAAGATAAAATAAATGTTGGCAACAAAAAATATAGGGGGTCTCTTACAAAGATGCGGTAGCGTTTTTAACATGTGCTAATCATTAGCAAGTGCTAAACGCTAGAGACATCTATAGGAATATGGGTATCTCTAGTATTTAGCACACATTTATTTTTACTGTGCTCTAAAAACACAAGCATTCCTTTGTAAAAGGTCCACATAGAGAAGGATGACATAGGTAAGGCCACACCTTAGTAAACAGGACCCTTAGTATTTTTTGAGAAACAATTGAATTTAAGACTAGATTGTGTTTAACAGAAGAGTTTGGGAATGTTTGGGGATTTTTAATACCCTATACTGGTTTCTTCAGAGGTGGGTTTTTCTCCTGGTTTGGGAGTTTTTTTCCCACCGTTGTTGTTGTTTGTTTTTTTTCAGTCAGGTTCAAGCCAATGACAGAAAGCCCATAGAGGTTTTGTTGAAAAGTCTATGACTCTCTTTGGGGTAGTTGAGGCTTCTGTTTAAATGATAGCCCTTTACCACACCTTCTGTTTACATAATCAATAGAGCAGAAAGAACATTTTTATAGTGTTGGAATTGCTCTCCAAAATTAATTATATCTTTAAAAATATTGATGCCTGATTAAATTTCTTACCTTTACAGATGTTTCTTGTAGCACTTGTTAATCATTTTCCTCATTTTGTTGAAGTTGCACTTTTGAAAATTAAATGCTGACACATTAAATGCTGTGTTTCTCCTTTTTTTTTTTGTTGGTGTGATGTTTAGATGTTCCAGAATGACAAGACTAAGCAAACTTAGGGGCCCTTCTACCAAACAGTGGTATAAAGTGGCCTTAGTACAGCCTTATGTGGGTTATTACAGCTCGCTAAGGCCATTTTAGCACTGGAGTAAAACAATCGATTTGTCTATTTTCTTATTAATGGCCTCATGCTAATTTTCCTATTAGTGTGTGGCCATTAGTACATAAGCCTCTACCACCACCTATTTTGTAGACGATAGAGATTCACACCAGTGGCGTAGCAAGGGCGGGGTGGTGGGGGCGGTCTGCCCCGGGTGCACACTGCTGGGGGGGTGTCAGCTCCACTGGTTTCCTGCTCCCTCTGCCCCGGAACAGGTTACTTCCTGTTCCAGGGCAGAGGGAGCAGGGAACCAGCGGAACCGACACCCCCCCAGGGCGTGCACACGGCAGGCAAGAATGCAATCGGAGGGGGCTTGGGTGATGTGCCGAGGGGGGGGCTGATGCGCCGAGGGGGGTTGATGCGCCAAGGGGGGGGCTTGGGTGATGCGCCGAGGGGGGGGTTGATGCACCGAGGAGGGGGTGTCATGCTGCACCTGGGGGGGTGCGCAGCGGCGAACCGCCCCGGGTGGCAGCCGCCCTCGCTACGCCACTGATTCACTCACTAAACCTGTGGTAATCAGTTACCATACAGAAATACTCACTCTCCACCCCAGACTCGCCCCAGTGCTAAAAAATTAATTTTATTTCCTAGCAGGGTGGTAACGCAGACACATCCCAAAATTACTGCAGGATGTCTCAGTGCACCCTGCAGTAGGCAATTTTTTGCACATTAGTGCATACCGTAGCTTTGTAAAAGTACCACTTACAAAAGCTACACTTACCTCAAAGCACTTATAACTTTGTGCATTAGAAGGCGGCAGCCCTATAAGGCACATGGGTACATGTGTTGTCTTTATAAAATACCAATCCAAAAAGATTTTCACTGTACCTAATTCAGGCAGTGTCATAAGCACGGGTGGGCCCAGTTGAGCAGGGGGAGAGGCCATTTGGGCTCAGGCTCACCCAGCAGCCATGCACAGCTGCTGTAGCTGGTGAGGATCCTCAAAGACTAGCCAGCTAAAGACGTCTTACATCCAAAACTCCTACCAAGCTTAGCAGTTTGCAGCAATGTCTCTGGGCTGACATCAGTGCCAGAATGCTGCACATGCTCAGTTTTTGTGCATGCACAAAAACTGAGCATCGGCAGGCTGCAGCAGTGGCAGCTCAGGACAGAGAGTTGATACTGAACATAGGGGAAGGGAGAGTGACACTAAGTGGCCCTTTAACAAAGCAGCAGTAAGTCCACCGTGGGTTTAGCGTGTGGCAATCCAGAACTACCACCGGCCCAAAATGGACACTGGTGGTAATTTCATCAACAGCATGTGGTATTTCCAGCACTAGAAAAATATTTGAAAAATATTTCTGCAGAGAGTTACCTGGTGGTAATCGGGCAGCGCCGGGTGCTAGCCGGTTACCGCTGGGTTAATGTGGAAGCCCTTACCGGCACCTCAGTGGGTGGTGGTAAATGCTCCCCCCCTGCATGGCCACACAATAAGCACAATCTTACAGCATGGCCATTTCTTTTTTCAGCCTTTTTACCCGCTGTGGTAAAAAGAGCCTCAGCGCACAACAAAAACAGCCATTGCTGCTAGTGCATGGCCCCTTTTACCTCAGCTTAGTAAAAGGGCCCCTAATAGGGCAGACCCTGAACATTGGAGGAGGTTAGGGCAGGGGCACACAGAAGAGATGCTGTACAGAGTAAGATAGGTACACAGAGGAAGAGATGCTGAGCATGGGGGGAAGATAGGGACAGAGACCTAGAAAGGGAATGTTGGACAGGATGGATAGAAGTATAGAGGAAAGATGGATAATGGCCATAGAGAGAAAAAATGTCAAAAGGACTTTAGTTTATTTAGGGCCCTTTTACTAAGCCATGGCAAAAAGCGGCCTGCGGCAGTGCAAGCACGTCTTTTGGGCATGAGCCAGGCAAGTTTTTGCCATGTTCTGGAAAAAAGGGCCTTTTTTAAGGGGCCGGAAAATAGATGTGTGGCAAAATAAAATCCAGCACATGTCCATTTTTGGCCTGAGACCTTACCACCATCCATTTACTTACATAAGTACACGCTACCCGGGCGATAGGCATGCAGAACACGTCCACTGCTGTTTACTGCTGGCTAGGCGCCACGTGGTAGAAAACAAAAATATTTTTTACTGCATGTTTTCGGCACACACCAAATTCAGAATTACTGCTCAGGGCACACGGTAGGTAGGCAGTAATACTGATTTGACACGTGCTGGACATGTATAGGCCCTTACGCACCTTTGTAAAAAGGCCCCTCAGTCCTTTTGTACACCCTCATTCAATCCAGATGGACAAAAAAAAGTGCTTTACAAACTTTTTAAAAATAAATTAATAATAATGATAATAGTAAAGAGCAAAAAAAAAAAAAAATAAGGACCTGTAGCTCAATTGCCTGACCCAGGCTACAGCCCAGGGGATCCATATGATAATACTGTATAAGCCACAACAAATTAATGTGTTTTAGAATGGACTTAAAGCGAGGCCTAGTGAGGCCGAAAGATCTCTCTATTCTCAAGGCATGGGGCACAGCATTCCACAAATATGAAACAACATAGCTGAAATCTAAGCATCATGTAGTATTCAAAAGGATTGACATTGTACTTGGAAAGAACAGTTGACTCATAGTCTGGGAACACAAAGTGCAGCCAGTGGAAAAAGAAGATATATGCCCTGCTGAGTATGCAGGGATACCTGAGTGAAAATTATGTACATCAGAAGTAGGATCTTGTATCTGATTTTGAAAATAATGGGCAGCCAATGAAGTTCAAAAGTCTCAGAAACTGAAAAAGGTCTGGTCTTCTTGACTGATTTAGGACATAAAATGAGAATTTTTTTAAGAGGTGAAGGAATATCCAGTAGTGGGAGATGGTCGACCATTCACTCTAAAATTTGGCCCACGTTGAAGATGAAGTCACAGAGGTTTGAGCAAAGTCCATGGACTGCATCGTGCATATGCTTATGATGCTGCTCTATGGTATTAGTTAGAGCATGCGCCTCTCAAATGAAGCCTGCCATTTTCTCTTGCAGTTAACCATTCTTCTGGGACATAATCTCTGCCTAGTGCACCACAGGGTTTTCTGTCTTGATAAGTTCATGGACCTCTATGACCCAAGGCTGACATTGCTTTGCTACTGGCTCCTCTACATTGAGTAGTATCACTTCAGCACCTGAATGCCTTGACAGCTCTTCATCTTCCTTGTCCTCCTCAATATCATCTTACTCCACTGAAGGACCTGAAAGTATACTCATATGTGGCTATGGTGATAGTGGTTGCCCTGTAGCTACGTTTGAAGGACCAACTTGCTCTTCCATGTGGCTCTTTTCTTCTGCCTATTCCTATGCCTCTGCTACATCAACTGGAAGATGGAAAATAGCAAATGCTGCCTAATGACTAAACTCTGACAGGCAAGAATCTTTAGCCTTGGAATAATATATAGACATACAGACTGAAATCCTAGAGCCTCTGATTGGCTATAGCAACAACACAATGCTATTTACAGGTATGTGGCCCCTCCTAGATTAATGGCCTGTACCCCAGAATGGGGATCCCATTTCACTACAATGGAAACAGTGGCTAGGCTACAGTGGGAATGGTAATGCTGAAAGTGGTCAAACAGAGCAGTGTAAACTTTTGCGGGTCAATATTCAGCCAACAATGGTAAACAATACTGACTGATAACAGCTGTTATGTTATGAAATTACAGTATTTTTATACTGCCTTTCAAATTACAGTCAAAGCGGTTTATAATAAAGCAGAAATGATCTACAAAAATAGTACAGAGGAAAGAAAGTACAGTTAGAGAGAAGAAACAAACACAGAGAACCATTAATTCATAAAATAAAATACTGCAATTACCAGAGCAGACCGAGACCCAGAAGTCCACAAGTCATATAGGGCCAGATTCTATAAAAACTCCTCCCAGTAAACATTTCCGCCTAAGCATATTCTATAAACAGCGCCTAGATTTAGGCACGGTATATAGAATGTGCTTAGTTGATATCCCAGCACCTAAAACTATGTGCCTCCAGTTATACCAATGAAAACATGGTGTAAATCCCTGCATGTAGACTTACGTGCGCTGGGCTATTTTCTATAACTACTGTAAGGAGGCTGGGGATCTAAGCAGGATAGGATAAGGTATGGGTCAAGACTACATCCCCCACAAGACCCTGAGAGAAGGAATCAGGGTGGTAGGATTAAAAACCTGTTAGGGACTCCACATGGAAGGGAGAGTGGTAAAGACTGGAAAGAGCAACTGATATGGCAGACAAGGGCCAGAAGGGGGAGCAGTGATGAAAAAGCTCAATTTCCGTGGGTTAAAAATCAGTACAAGATTCCTCCCACCTGGGAGGAAGGAGAGAGATTAAACCAACAAACTGCCAGAGAAGCAGAGTTAATGGAGTGCTTGGAGGACGGAGAGTCAGGGGCTTCCAGCACACCAGGTTTGGAGGAACAGATGGACTGTAATTCTACACTAGTGCAAGGTTGCAGGGGATTGAAGGCAGCGGGTAGTCACAGGAGTCAAGTTGCTGTGTAGAGAGAGGTGAACTGCAAACCTGTAACCACCTAATAGGAAAGACTTTAAAACGGAAAGCCAGGAGGCATGGACTTTTGGGGGGGAGGGTTTCAAAAGAAAGGAAGTTTTGGGGTTTTGATTTTTCTTTTTTGCAGTGAATGGGGCTGTTGCCTGTTTGGGACTGATTTTTGAACCTGGGATATTCAGGGAATGGACATTTGGGGCGAGAGAAAGATAATAGAAAAAGGGAATAAACAGTTTTGGTACTAAAAGCTGTGCTGTCGTGAGAGACTTTGTGGGTTGGCTGTTGGATGGAGAAGCTGAAGTGGTGAAACAGTTGTTAGCAGCAATTGGAAAGGAGGGAAGAGGACTGAAGCCTGCCACCATTACCAGACGGACCTTTGCGGCCTTGTTACACTACGCGCGTAAATTTTGGAACACCCATAAGATGCCCATTTCCCCGCCCATAGCCATGCCCCTTTTGACCTGTGTGCATTAGTATTTAGGTGCAGTTCATTACAGAATACTCTTAGCAAGTTGTGCATGTAAATTCTAATTGTTGCCAATTAATGCTCGTTATAAGTGCTGTTATCAGTGCTAATTAGCATGTTAAGCTAATTAAGTTACGCACATTGTTATAGAATACACTTGGATTTTTGGCATGGAACGCTAGGCACAATATATAGAATCCAGGGGATAGCGCTAATTAGTGAAGGCTTGAGAAAACAAATGAGCTTTAACAAGATAGTTCTGCATGAATGTCAAGGGAAAGAGAGTTCCAGAGAAAAGGTGCAACAGAGAAAAAAACTGAATGGCATATGAATTTGATTCTAGTTAAATACAAATGAGGGGTGTTAAGTTGATGACCCAAAGAAGAGCAAAGTGCAAAACTCACATAGGTAACAGGACAAAGTTAAAACTGCTACGTTAGTGGTCCTGCTTACCCGGTTAGTTATGCAGGCACCGGCACTGAATACAGCTGGTACCTGTATAACTTCCAGTACTGCCCCTGGACCACTCTGGTGCTACCTGCATTGTACCATGGTGATCAGAGGGGATATTCAGTGTCATTGCCTGGCTCAATGCCATTGAACAACTCCTCTTGAGGAGCTCAGTGTAGTTTAACTGAGCAGGAGACTCTTCAGCCCAGTTAAATTGTTTTAAATGTCAGCCCTTCAGTAGTTTGCTTGCCCATAGTGGACAATTTTAACAAGAGCTGGGACCCATTGCACCTGTTTTTAACCTGTGTATTTTACAGTACTATGTTGCAGCTGTACTAATCTCTTGGTTTTAAAAGTATGGAGGCAGGATTACAGACATATACTGCTGAAAGGGCATAACAGTCCCCAGCACCAGTTGGAAATAAGCAGGTTGCATCTCAGAATGTTATTAACCTGGTTGCCTAAAGCAGTGTTTCCCAAGTCCGGTCCTGGAGTACCCATTGCCAGTCAGGTTTTCAGGATATCCACAATGAATATGCATGAAAGAGATTTGCATATAATGGAGGCAGTGTATGCAAATCAAGTACTCCAGGACTGGACTTAGGAAACACTGGCCTAGAGGTATCCTCTTAGCCGATCCCAGAAATGGTGGTGTCATCAGCAGTACCTGAGACCTGACAATGTATAACTGTGAGGAACCTCTGGCTGCCAAATCCCACTGTGGCATGGGCTGTATGTTTGCATTTGACTTTCTTATATAAGTCACATCACTTTTTCTCAAGTTCTTCGTCTCTACTATCATGATAGATTCTGTTGAGCTTCCAGCAACTTATGAATTTGGTTTTATGCAGCCTTCAATAAGACTGTTTCTATACTGTGGCCACTCAAGTTTAGGCAAATGATGTGGCTCTTAGGTTACAGAAACATGATACTGGATTCCAGTTCCTGATGGTCAAATCTTACTGCTATGGTGCTAAACCTCCTCACTGTATATGTTACTCTCCCCCCCCCCCCCCCCACCCCCACCCCACACCCAAATGTTTCCTCTTTATTTCTCAGAAGAATGCAAACACACATATAGCTCTGGTGACTGAAGGATTAGGAAAAGAAGCTACACCAAGCAGGCTTAGAGGTAAGTCACAGTACTGGTATCAGAGCTATAAAATGCTAATTTATACTGCTTTACTTGTGGCCCTTCAACTTCATCAGATTCCATGAAAGCATTTGTGTGTACACCATGCAAGAATTCTGCATCTATAAACATGGCCATGTTGATGGGGAAGGATGTGTGCCTCTGTGGATCCTTAACAGAACTGCATCTTAGAACATACTACAATCCCTGTTTCAATTCTCTAGTCATCGGTTTGCTCAACAGAGTGCCTCCATTTCACAGCTTGCTTCTTCAGGAGACAAACCACCCAGCATACATTCTTTGTGTGTTAGTTTGGGGACACAAAGAATGTATGCCGGGCGGTGCAGTGGACTGTAGGGAAATGGACCCATGCCTATATCTCATTCTACCTGTCACACTTATGGTGGAAGTGTGATCCTTCCAAAACTGATCAAAAACTTACTGTACTCACATATATTTGACCCCTTCACCTATAAGGACTATTGTATGGTGTATAGTTGGGGGCATCGGGTTTTGGAGTGCTCAGCAGACAAGATAATGGGGTAATGGTGGGATGTGCACCTGGGAGCTTTTATATGATGTCCAGAGCAGTGCTCCCATGGGTGCCCCATTGCTCTTCTGGGATGTCTGTGTGGCCAGTCTACTAAGAAGGCTGGCTCCTCCTACATCCCAATGGCTTGATTTTGTGCATTTTGCACTTGGACATTTTTTTTTTTTTCGAAAATGGACCAAAAAGATTAATGCACAGAGCACAAAACCATCTAGCAAGTGACCATTAAAAAAAAAAGATAAACATTTTGCTGTTTCAAAAATGGCCATATTTCTTAATCGGATTTGGGATGTTTTGTGCAAAACGTCCAAAGTCTGACTTAGATGTCACATTGAAAATGCCCTTCCACATCACTTTTGCTAGTGAAGAAGACCATTTGAAATCATGAAGTGTGATGCTAGAGGGTTAATAATCCTCGGATCTTCTTGGGGGAGAAGGGTCATTTTTGGATCTTGCAAATGTGTCCACCAGACAGTCTTCTCAGGATAAAGGGTGGGGATGGTGTAATCCTCTTTGGAAGATCTATCCAAGCTGTTTTGATTAAGAGATAAGGGGGATGGCATTGCCAACTCAGGAGGAAGGAGGGAATGATTACAATTAAGAAAAGAAATTCAAGGAGGGGTGAGAATGAGGCAAAACCTAGGGTCTCAAGGATGACAAAAATCTATGTGAATAAACTACTTGCAGAAATTTTGAAAATTTACTTGGTTCCTTCCTGACCTTTCCCAATCAAGATAATTAATGCTTCTATTTTGATCTATTAAATATGACCATTCTGAGAAACAATTTGCAACTCATGTGATCTAAAAGGATAACTCCTGAGATTACTGGTTAGATTTCTGAAGAAATGTTGCTACTGATAAATAAAGATTTGGCAGAATGCATGAAAACTGTAATAATCACCTTTTCATTATAATTGCAATTTGGCTTCTTCTTGTCATTCTTTTTCAAACGGTAAAATGTTGGGGAGTTGGTGAATTTTGTTTCCACCTTTTGAAAGGGAATACTTCATTTCACAAAACTCTGAAGTAAAGAGATTTTTTTTCAGTAACTTATTCTGAAATAATGTTCTCTTTTTCTGTTTATTTAAGATGAGGCCACAGGGAGAAACGATATTAAATACCAAAGAATGGATGAGAACAATCAGACCTCAGTGACTGAATTCATTCTCTTGGGTCTCACAGATGATCCAAAACTGCAGATTCTCCTCTTCCTGTTGTTTTTAGTGATCTATGTCATTACCCTGCTGGGGAACACTGCAATAATTATATTAACCAGGGTGGATTCTAAGCTTCAGACACCTATGTACTTTTTCCTGTGCAACTTGTCATTCTCTGATCTCTGTTATTCCTCAGCTGTCACTCCCAGAATGTTGGTTGATCTCCTGTCAAAGAGGAAAGCCATCTCTTTCCTTGGCTGTACTGCACAAATGTATTTCTTTGCTGTCTTTACATGTACAGAGGTTATGCTACTCTCAGTGATGGCATATGATCGTTACATAGCCATATGCAACCCTCTGCTTTATACAACCATCATGAATCCGAGTCTTTGCTACAAGCTAGTCGCTAGTGTATTTACAGGAGGATTCCTTATTGCAGTTGTACACCCAGCCTGCATGTTCAGTTTATCCTTCTGTGGTCCCAATGTGATTGATCATTTTTATTGTGATATTCCTCCACTGTTAAATCTCTCCTGCTCCAGGACCTTCATTAGTAAAACAGTCATATTTATTTTAGTTATGTCTTTTGGAATGAGCTCCTTCCTAATAACACTCTCTTCTTATGCTTCCATCTTCTCCACCATCTTGAAAATGCACAGTGCAGAAGGGAGACGTAAAGCCTTCTCCACCTGTGCCTCCCACCTCACTGCCGTCTCCTTGTTTTATGGGACAGTACTTTTCATGTATATGAGACCAGCGTCTGGCTATTCCACAAGTCAGAATAAAGTGTCATCTGTGTTTTACACAGTTGTGATTCCGATGTTGAACCCGCTGATCTACAGCCTCAGAAACAAAGATGTCAAAAATGCCTTTAAAAAAATAATACAAGGCTGTCATTGTAGTAAGTTGAACACGTAAAGTAGTGTTTAATTAAATACATATATCAAGGGTCCTTTTACTAAAGTGCGCTGAAAAATGGCTTGCAGTAGTGTAGACGTGAGTTTTGGGCGCGTGCCGATCCATTTTTTAGCGCGCCTGTAAAAAAGGCCTTTTATTTTATTTTTTTGCTGAAAATGGACATGTGGCAAAATCAAAATTGCCACATGTCCATTTTGGGTCTGAGACCTTACTTCCAGCCATTAATCTAGTGGTAAAGAATCCTGGCGGTAATGACCTACGTGTGTCAAATGCCACTTGGCGCACTTTCATTACACGCACCCGAAAATAAAAACTTTTTCAGACACGCGTATTGGACACACACCAAAAATGAAATTACCACAAGAGCCACGGGGTAGTCGGGTGGTAACTCCATTTTGGCATGCATTGGGTGCACGTAGACGCTTACGCAGCTTAGTAAATCTATGGGCTAGATTCAGTAAATGGTGCTCAGAATTCAGCACCGAAAAAAATTAGTGCTAAGCATCATTCTATAAAGGGCACATGCCCATTATAGAATCATGATTATCACCTATTCCTGTCCCTAACTTTAGGCACAAGACTTACGCCTGGTGAAAATTGGTATAAGAGCAGGTACCCAAGATAGACACTGACCCCCAAATTTTATATATCATGCCTTAATTTCTGCGTAGAAATCAAAGCATATTATGTAACAATGTGTGTAACTTAATTGGTTAACTAGCCAATCACCGCTGTTAATTGAATGTTAACAAGCAATTATCAGCATTAATTGGCATTAATTATGATTTACGCGCACAGCTCCTTAAGTGTATTATGTAACATGGTGCGTGTAAATTCCAAGTTGCATAGTTGAAAAGGGGATGTGGGTATATATGTGGAATTATAAAATACATCCGCTCTGCACCTAATATATGTGTTGGGATTCATGCCAAGTAAAAGATGGCCTAAATGGATGCGACCAAATTTGGTCACTTGGAGAGGCGCTCGGCATATTCTATATACCTTGCAGAAATTTAAGCCTAAGCTATAAAATTTAGGCATACTATAAAGAATACGCCTAGGCGTATTTTTTTCGGCACGGATTTTTCAGGCACCATATATAGAATCTAGCCTTGAGACTGTATTCTATAATTGCACATGCAACATTATGGAATGCCCCTGACATGCCCATGCTTCCTTTTTAATTATGCACTAGCAGAATTAGGCACCAAGCCTTATAGAATTTTGCACAGCCAAATGCGTGCACAAATTTTAATAAATGCTAATTAACATCAATTATTGGTTGTTAGCACCAATTATTGATGTTAATTGGCTAGTTACTAAATTTGTTCATGCATCTTGGGCATACACTCAAATTTGGATGGGTGATTCTGGATGCCATATATAGGATCTGGAGGTATCTGTGTAAGTAGTAGGGAGACAAAAATAATCTATATAAAACTGTATAAAGGCTATAATTTCAGCCACAGATAATAATGTGATGTAGGTGTACCACAGTAATTTTTGGATGTGCCTGTGTTATTCCCAGGTTAAAAAATAAAGGGGTCCCTTTGGTAAGTTGGCTTCCCATTCAATATCAGATCAAATACAAAATTCTCACGATGACATATACAATTCTGCACACAGCTACCCTTCCCTACTTAGTAACTCGTATTGTTCCTTACACACCTTCTCATATACTTTGTTTCCTAACTGATAACAGGCTGGTCCTACCACCTCCTTCAAAAACATGATGGGAATCAACACGCTCATCTGTTTTTGATTCTTGCCCCTGCCTTTTGGAATTCATTTCCTCAGTACCTGAGGCTTGATTTTCATATAAGTCTTTCCAAGTACTACTGAAAACCTTTTTCCAGTTTGGCTTTTGGAGAATAAACTGTCCTCAGTCTGGCTTCTGAGTGTTATTCTGTGTTTCTGATCGATTTTCTGCAACAGGAAAAGGAAAATGCAGTTGATGATTCTATAAATGTTTGTGACTGGTTTGAATCTGGAGAATGTTTGTGCCAGTGTTGACTGGTCTTGAGTGTCTGAGCTTTACTATCGAACTATGGTGCTCCTTTTGCTTTATTTTTTGTTGTTTTAATTTGTTTTATTTTTATATTGTAAATCGTTTTGGTTTGATTACAAGAGAAATGGTATACCAAGTGAAAAAAATGATAAACAATTACCACAGATTAAAAAGTACTACCATGAGGAGCTCAGGCATCCCTCAGAAGTTTTGGGATTAGCACACTCCCCAGGCGCTAAAAATAGAATTTATTTTTTAGCACTGGGGGCATGTCTGGGGCAAAGAGTAGGTGTGTTCTGTGCTGATCGGATAGCAGAACTACATCGCCACATGCTAACCGATTAGCATGTGGCTAGCATGTGAGCCCTTACCGCCTAGAAAAAAGGTGTTGGTAAATGCTCACATACTAATGGCCACACCCTAGCGGGAAAATTAGCATATGGCCATTAATGGGAATAATGGAAAATGGGGTCATTTTACAGCTGTGCTAAAATAAGTACATAAGTACATAAGTATTGCCATACTGGGACAGACTGAAGGTCCATCAAGCCAAGCAACCTGTTTCCAACAGTGGCCAATCCAGAACACAAGCACTTGGCAAGATCCCAAAACAGTACAATACATTTCATGCTGCTTATTCTAGAAATAACCAATGGATTTTCCCTAAGTCCATTTTAATAATGGCTTATGGACTTTTCTTTTAGGAAGTTATCCAAACCTTTCTTAAACCCCACTAAGTTAACTGCTTTTACTACATTCTCTGGAAACAAATTCCAGAGTTTACATACACATAGAGTGAAGAAATATTTTATCCGATTCATTTTAAATTTACAGCTTTGTAGCTTCATTGTGTGCCCCCTAGTCCTAATATTTTTGGAAAGTGTAAACAAGTGATTCACGTCTATTCATTCCACTCCACTCACTATTTTATAGACCTCTATCATGTCTCCTCTCAGCCATCTCTTTTGCAAGCTGAAGAGCCCTAGCTGCTTTAGCCTTTCCTCATAGGGAAGTCGTCCCATCCCCTTTATCATTTTTGTTGCCCTTCTCTGTACCTTCTCTAATTCCACCATATCTTTTTTGAGATGCGGTGACCAGAATTGAACACAATATTCAAGGTGCTGTAGCACCATGGAGCGATACAAAGGCATTGTAATATCCTCATTTTTGTTTTTCATTCCTTTCTTAATTATACCTAACATTCTATTTGCTTTCTTAGCCGCACACTGAGCAGAGGGTTTCAATGTATCTTCAGTGATGAAACCTAGATTCCTTTCATGGGCGGTGACTCCTAACGTGGAACCTTGCATTACATAGCTATAGTTCGGGTTCCTCTGTCCCACATACATCACTTTGCTCTTGCGCACATTAAACGTCATCTGCAGGGCCGTGCCGATGCGGTAAGCGAGGTAAGCGCCGCAGGGGGGCGCCCACCTCTGGAGGGCGCCGCCGCGGTGCTTACCCTCACCCCGGCGCCCCAGCCCAATCGTCGACTTCGGATGTCCCTGCTGCCCTCACAAGCGTAGCGCTTTTGCGAGGCAGCTCGGGCTCTCCCTCCTTCCTTCCTTAGTTCCCGCTCTGGCTCCCCGATCAGCAGCCCCCCCCCGCGTGTTTTAACCTTTACGCGATGTCAATCAATGAAGAACGCACACCAGATTCGTTTCCAGCTTCTCTCTTCACACAGTGTCCCGCCTTCAGCGTCAGCGATGATGCATTTCCTGTTCCCGCGAGGGCGGGACACTGTGTGAAGAGAGAAGCTGGAAACGAGTCTGGTGTGCGTTCTTCATTGATTGACATCGCGTAAAGGTTAAAACACGCGGGGGGGGGGCTGCTGATCGGGGAGCCAGAGCGGGAACTAAGGAAGGAAGGAGGGAGAGCCAGAGCTGCCTCGCAAAAACGCTGCAGCCTGCCACATGTAGGGGGGAGGGCAGGGGAGAGGAGAATTGTTGGCCATGTATGGATGCAGGGCAGGGAGAGAGAAGAAATCACTGGACAGAAGGGGAGAGGGCAGAGCAGGGGAGAGAATTGCTGACAGGCATGGATGGGAGGGCATGGATGGGAGGGCAGAGAGGCATGGATGGGAGGGCAGAGAGGCATGGATGGGAGGGCATGGATGGGAGGGCAGAGAGGCATGGATGGGAGGGCAGAGAGGCATGGATGGGAGGGCAGCAGCAGGGCCCAGGGAGAGGACAAATTGCTGGAAGGGGAGGGGAGAGAGGAGGATTGCTAGCTATGGATGCAGCAGGGAAGGGCAGAGAGGGACAAGGATGGACATGGGGGCCCAGGGAGAGGACAAATTGCTGGAAATGGAGGGGAGGGGAGAGAGGAGGATTGCTGGCTATGGATGGAGGAGGGAAGGGCAGAGAGGGACAAGGATGGACATGGGGGCCCAGGGAGAGGACAAATTGCTGGAAATGGAGGGGAGGGGAGAGAGGAGGATTGCTGGCTATGGATGGAGGAGGGAAGGGCAGAGAGGGACAAGGATGGACATGGGGGCCCAGGGAGAGGACAAATTGCTGGAAATGGAGGGGAGGGGAGGGGAGAGAGGAGGATTGCTGGCTATGGATGGAGGAGGGAAGGGCAGAGAGGGACAAGGATGGACATGGGGGCCCAGGGAGAGGACAAATTGCTGGAAATGGAGGGGAGGGGAGAGAGGAGGATTGCTGGCTATGGATGGAGGAGGGAAGGGCAGAGAGGGACAAGAATGGACATGGATGGGAGGGCAGGACCCAGGGAGAGAGAAGAAATTGCTGGAAATGGATATAGAGCAAGAAATGAAGAAGAAAGGAGGAAAGTAAAGAAATAAATGGAAAGGAAGCCCTGGAAATGGAGTTAAGAGGACAGATAGCAGCAGACTCAGATACTGGGCCAGCATGATCGGAAAAAGAAAGTCACCAGACAACAAAGGTAAAAAAAAAATCATTTTATTTTCATTTTAGCGTTTGGAATATGTCCACTTTGAGAATTTACATCTGCTATCTTATTTTGCAATGTATAGCAATTTGTTTCTAAGAATATTGCTGACAGTTCCTGTCAGTGTGGCAAGTGGTGAGCGATCATTTTCACCGGGGGGGGGGGGGCGTGATCATTTTCACGGGGGGGGGGGGGGCGCCAACTGATAGTCTGCAGGGGGGCGCCAGAGACCCTAGGCACGGCCCTGGTCATCTGCTATTTGGATGCCCAGTCTCCCAGCCTTAGTTCATGGGAAAGACCTGCACTGGGGTTAACCTGACCACTTTTTAGTACAGCTTAGTAAAAGACCCCAAATTTTATTTTTTTAGTGCTGGGGGCTGGTCTAGGGATAGAGAGTCGGTGTGTTCTGCACTAATTGGTTAATGCAGCTACATTGCCATATGCTAAATGATCAGGCATGAGCCCTTGCCACCTACATAATGGGTGGTGGTAGGGACTCACATCTAAATGCCAAAAAGTCATCTTAGTGTTATTCTGTTATTCTGTAAGTGCACACATAGGGGCCTTTTTACCAAACAGCAGTAAAAAGTGGCCTTAGAGCATCCTTACAAGGGACATTCCTGCATGGTAAGACCATTTTTACCACTGGGGGTTAAATAGCTGATTTTTTTTATTTTTCTTATTAATGGCCACACACTAGAAAATGGCATCAATGTGGCAGCACAGGAACATCCATCTTATAAAATGGCTACATAGACTCCACGTGCCAGGACTTGAACATTTATGTCATCTATTTTAGTACGATGCACATCCATATTTCAGGTAGCGTACTAAGGGTGGGGCGGTGGGGGCAGTCCACCCTGGGTGTAGACAGCAAGGGGGTGCGTGGAGCTGGTGTAAGGCTGTCAGCTCTGCCAGTCCTCTGCCCCCCTAACATTACTTATATACTGCTAAATATTGCATGCAAATCAAGGCGGTTTACAAAGTCTTATTAAAACACTAGTAAAAAAGGCCCGTTTCTGAGAGCAATGAAACGGGCGCTAGCAAGGTTTTCATCGTAGTGTGTATGTTTGAGAGTGAGTGTGTGTGAGAGAGAGAGAGAGAGAGAAAGAGTGAATGTGCGAGTGTGTGTGTGAGAGAGTGAGTGTGTGTTTGAGAATGAGAGTGTGCTGCAGAGGCCCCCCCTCCGTCTGTTGGCGTCCTCCCCAGTCCCCCCTGTATTTTGTTTTGCCGTTTCCTTCTCCTCCCCCTCCCATGTGTCCTCCCCACAGCGCCTCAGGGTTGTGGGCCCCCCCCACTCCCCCCGCTGTCTGGCTTTCAGGATCGTGGCCCCTCCGTCTGGGGCCTTTTTTCTGCATTGTAGTGTGTATGTTTGAGAGTAAGTGTGTGAGAGAGACAGAGTGAATGCGGGAGTGTGTGTGCGAGAAAGAGAGTGTGTGTGTGAGAGAGAATCCCAGGTTCAGGGAGTTTCTCCCCCCCCCTCCCCTCCCCTGGGCCTTTCAGGATGGTGGTCCCCCCTGTGTTCCCTCCCCCCTTCCCCCCTCGCAGCTCCAGGGTTGCCCCCCCCCCCGGGTCTTTCAGGATGGTGGTCCATCTTTCTTCCGCCCTTTGTCCCTCTCCCCCCTGTCTTCCCTCCTCCCCTTCCTGGCCTCCCCGTTTCCCCCTCGCAGCTTCAGGGTCGAGTGCCCCCCTCGCTCCGCCTTTCAGGGTGAAACTGTGATGGTGAAGCTGGTTCCCTTCTTCGCAGGTTCAGGGAGGCAGGCTGTCTCCGTCTGCTGAAGGTGGTTCCCTTCCTCGCACGTTCAGGGAGGCAGGCAGGCTGGCTGGCTCCGTCCGTGAGTCCGAGTCCTGCGGATGCGGAAATTGGCCGCCGAGGGGCAGGGGGAGATCGCGTGTCGCCGCTGCCCGCATCCCCGCCTCCCTCCCTCCGCCGTTGTTCGGGCGATGTTAGTCCTCCGGAGGTGGGAAATGGTCACCGAGGGGCAGGGGGAGATGACGTTTCACCGAGTGTGAATGCTCCGCCCTCGAGAGGGCGGGCCAGACACTCATTGGCAAACCGGATATCTCTGGCGCCTCAAGTTTCCGGCTTGAGGCTTCAGAACGTTGAAGGTGCCTTTTATATATATAGATTAAAAAGGAAAGAACTCTAAATCTTGATAGGAAAGAGTTAACCGCACACAGACATACAGAAGGAGAAAGCACAGTCTCACAACATGGCAAAGAATAACTACAAAAGTTCTTTACACCCAATTGCAGGATCTGGTCAGATATATTTATTATCAAAATCCAATTGAAAAACATGAGTCTTAAGAGACATCTGAAAGAGAGAGTAAGAGTTCTCTAACCAAAGGCTGAGGAGGAATCATGTTCGGCTTCTGGGGCTTCCTGAGCAGGCTGAGGGGAAAGACTTACTTCTCTTTTTGCAAAACCTCTTTGCAAATGTAGCCTCACTCCCAGCTGAGACCATAATTGACTTATTCTCCACCAAAGGTCCCTTCCACTGACATCTTTGCTGGTACTGCTCTGTTTCTGGAAATCGGCAGCAGCAGCTGCAATGAAAAATAAAAAAAGATGCGCAGGGCCATGTTCTCTATGTGCAACCCTGCCAGTGATACCAGTCCCAACCCTCTGAATGGGAGGTGGAAGTTGGAGGTGGGGTGATGGAAAGCAGCAGAAGATGCCAGGGTGGGGGGTGGACAGAGAAGAGGTGAGAAGAGATGTTGGAAGGAAGGGAGAACATATTGAGTGGAGGGGTGGAGGGCAAGAGAAAAGAGGAGTGAAGAAACATTAGATGGAAGGGGAGTAAAGAGATAGAGCGAACATGTTGGATGGAAGGGGGTGAGAGAGAGGGAGATATGCTGGATAGAAGGGGGCTAGAGGGGGAGATGCTGGATGGAAGGGGAGGAGGGGTAGAGAGAAGAGATGCTAGATGGCAGGGGAAAGAAAGAGTGGAGAAACTGAATGAAAGGGTGAAAGCAGGATAGAGGTGATAGAGGGCAACAGAAGATGCTGAATGGTAGGAGGTGAATAGGGAAGAAGAGAGAAGAGACAGTGGATGGAAGGGGGACATGTTGGATTGAGGGAGAAGAAAAACAGAACATACTGAGGAGGTGGATAGGAAAGAGGAATGAAGAGATGCTTGAGGTAAGGAGAAGAGAGATGGATAGGAGAATGCTGCATAGAAAGGGGAGGGGTTAGAGAGGGGAGAATGTTGGATTGAAGTGGGAGGGGGTATAGAGGGGAGATGCTGGACTGAAGGTGGTGTAGAGAGAGGAGACACTGGATAAAAGGGGGACATCCTGGAAGTGGGGATAAGACAGCGGAATGGGGTGAGCAGAATGGGGTGAGCTACGGCCCCATCAATATTTTCGCCAGCACAGTATCAGCAATTATAGAGCTTGAAGGCAGGGCTGGAGATATGTTTTATAGCCCTTCCATCCAAAAGATGTTCAGCTGCCCCTGGATAAATGGAAAGGTTGGGGGGGGGAGAGGGGAGATACTGGATGGAAGAGAGGAGAGATAGTGGGCAGATGCTGAATGGAAGAGGAAGGAGTGGGAGAGGTAAGATGCTGGAACCCAGCCTAGAAGAAGAAGAGAGAGGGAGAGATGCTGGAGGGAGAGAGGGGTGAGTTAAAGACTAGGGTATAAGAGGAAGAGGAATGAGAAGGCCTGGGATAGGAAAAGAGATGGAAAGCTGTAAAAATAATAATAATAATAATAAGTTCTATCCCGCTTTATCCCTAGATATAGGTTCAGAGCAGGTTAACAATAAGAGTAACTGAAACACCAATCAGGAAATTACATTAATAATTAATTAAAATTTACAATAAAAATTTTAAAAACAAAAATGACTTCAAAGATTTACAAAATTGAAAACAAAATGAACATAAGCAAACTTCTAGTGGCAACACATTCCAATGTTTTACTAACTGAAATATGAAGGATTTACGATATGAGGGCTTTAGCTTAAAGCTGAAGAGGGAAACTGGATAATAAAAATGGATAAAATTTGAACAGAGAGCCAGAAAAATAAATGGAAGAAACTGAAAGAAAAAAGATCAGTGAGGGAGATGGATGCAGTGGAGGAAGTGAAGAAGACAGGAAGAAAGAGAAAAATGACAAATGGCGAGGAAACCCTGATGAGAGAGTTAAGAGAGGACAGGAGAAAGCCAATATTCAGCACTTAACTGGTCAAGGTAATCACATAAATAGGACCACATAAAAGTCAGTCTCATCTTTATGTGGTGTACCATAGCTGGATAAATGCTGTAAAACCTGGAAATTCAACGCCAGTGCCGGACATAGAATGACATTAAATTTTCAGGCATGACACCAGTGGTGGTCAGCATAACTCTGAGCACTGCTGGCTGAATATTGATCCCTAAATTTATTTTATTTAGATTTTGCTCACACCTTTTTCAGTAGTTACATTCAGGTATACTGGATATTTCTATGTTCCAGGAGGGCTCACAATCTAAGTCTGTACCTGAGGCAATGGAGGGTTAAGTGACTTACCCAAGTTCACAAGGAGCAGCAGCAGGATTTGAACCAGCCACCTCTGGATTGCAAGACCAGTGCTCTAACTACTAGGCCACTAGGCCACGTCTCCACTCTGTAGAGATAACTGCCCTTCCTAAGGTTCAAAGCCATACTCAAGGCCTACTATTTTCACAAGTGTTTCTCTCAAAACTAACTTGACAGATAGTTTGCTCCTCAGCATCCCCCCCCCCCCCCCCCCCCCACACACACAGTATGTTATTGTAGAAATTTGTCCTACACCCCCATTGTAGCTAAATTCTCCTTCACTGTGTTGTCATCCTTTTCTCTGACTCCCCTCCTAATGTATCATAGCTTATTCAATAATTTAATGTAATCTATTAATTACTTATACATTCTACTGATCTATACATGTTATATTTATACAATGCATTACTATAAATTAGACATTCTTGTGCTTTTTCCTCTTTTTTCCTTTCCTTGATTATTACCTTATTTACAGTATTGTAAATAAACTTGAACTGTGAACTATGAACTGTAAACTGTTCTACTGTAGGTTAGTAAATCTAGCCCATAATCATATACAATGGCTAGTTTTGCTTATACATCATTTTTTTATCTTTAGGATTTACCTAAGGTTACCATATCTTATGGGTGTATTAATGACTTTTGTATAGACTCCTACTATGGTTTGTCATAATAGATGACCCCAATTTTGACTTTTTTCTTTACCCCTATTCCTGGGGGAAGAATTATGAATAACCACAGTTCATATTTAGTGATACATATGTGTAAGTCTCAAGCAATTCTTCCTCCTCTTACTCTGTCATTACTTTGATATGTCATTATTTACTTATATATTACATGTGATTAATCAGTTCAACAAAAATGTTCAAAATTAAATACATTATAATAGTAATTCATAAAACCATCTTACTCCACCAAAACAATCCCATAACCAAAATCTAACTCAATGCATTGTTAAAATAATTTTACGAAAACAATTAAAAAATGGCATTATAGGGTAATTCTATAACAAGTTGTCTAAAGTTAGGTGACCAAGGGACACCTGGTAGGAGCCTCTTCTATAAAGGAAAGTAATAATGGTCACATTTTTTAGCATGGGAGTAAATTCTCAGAGCTGTATATTGAATGGTTTGAAGTCAACAAAGTAATGACTAAGGTTATACCAGAATAAATGGTATTGTGGAGGGGCATAATCGAACGGGGCGCCCAAGTTTTCCTGAGGGCGTCCTCGCAGGATGGCCCCATAAAGGGGCGGGGCAACCCGTATTATCGAAACAAGATGGGCGTCCATCTTTCATTTTGATAATACGGTCGGGACGCCGAAATCATGAAATTTAGGTCAACCTTAGAGATGCTCATCCTTAAGTTGTTTTTGAGATGGTCGTCCCCGGTTTTCGGCGATAATGGAAACCGAGGACACCCATCTCAAAAAATTACCAAATCCAAGCCATTTGGTCATGGGAGGAGCCAGCATTCATAGTGCACTGGTCCCCCTGACATGCCAGGACACCAATCGGGCACTCTAGGGGGCACTGCTGTGGACTTCAGAAAAAGGTCCCAGGTGCATAGCTTCCTTACCTTGTGTGACTAACAACTTTCTTTAATAATTTTAATACATAGCAAAATTGGAAACTGGCAGTAGTTCACAGCTGAAGATGGGTCAAGTGAGGAGTTTTCAGAATCAATCAGGTGATAATATGCTTCTAGCAAGTTGGAAATTCTCCAGTAGTAAGGCCATTGGTGATTATTGGCATTGCTAGGTGAAGAAGGCTATGGCAGGAAATAATGGCCCAAGCAGAAGGAATAGGGTCAAGTAAGCATATGGTACTGTGGGCTCTGTATGCTATTTTCTCCAAAACAGTAAGAGAAGGCAATAAAGACCAGGAGTATAATTTTACAGATGAAGAAGATGACTCTGGGACATCTAAAGTAGTAGTATCATCTTCAGGAGCTAGTCTGCTGAAGTGAATTTATCTTAGATACAAAGAACTGTGCAAGATCTTCAATATAAGGGGAACATTGAAGAGAATTATTCCTATTAGTAGAGTTTAATTCTGTCAGAATTGCAAAAGGCTTTTTTGGTCTATTGGATGCTTTAGCAATCATGATAGTGAGTTGTTCTTCTTAGTTCAAGCTTAATGATTGCAACAAGATTTATACTGAGCAAGTAGCTCTGCACTCCTGCACTTTCTTCACTTCCATTCTGCATGCAATGTTTGCCAGTATAAAAGATATAGGCTAGGATGAAACCATGCATTATGTTTTAAAGATAGATTTCTCTGTGAATTAGAAGAAATGATCCCTGTTACTTGAGAGTATAGTGCTTGGATGCCATAATGGCACATATGCTTTACATATATGCAAATGCACATTTGTGTTATTATTCTAAACATTTATAAATATAACATGCATGTAAGCGTTAGCACCTGTGTTATAGAATTGCCCCCTCTCTGACCAATAATGTAACACTCATCCTAAAGCTCCTTAATCTAGAAGTTCTTCATTCCATGCTCTACCAAAAATGCCCCCACAAGGGGTCAATATTCAAAGCAATTGAGGTGGCCAGAAATGTCTTCTGGCTTTTTAAATCACTTGGCTGGGGCTCACCAGGCATATTCAGTGGCACTAAACCAGACATAGCCATTGAAATGCCCGGTTAGTGCCCAAGCAACAAAGGATTCAAATACAAATCCATCTACGCAACCAGCTTTTCCTATTTAAGTGCACAACTATGGAACACACTGCCAAAAGCAGTAAAAACTATGCTCGACCATCTAGACTTCCGGAAAGCACTAAAGACAAACCTGTTCAG
Organism: Microcaecilia unicolor; assembly: GCF_901765095.1. Taxonomy (NCBI): domain Eukaryota; kingdom Metazoa; phylum Chordata; class Amphibia; order Gymnophiona; family Siphonopidae; genus Microcaecilia; species Microcaecilia unicolor. The sequence goes on from NC_044031.1 coordinate 643,891,995, forward strand.
AAGAGCATACCTCACCGTCTCAACATAAAATACCTGGACACCTACATCATAATGAAACCAAAGACCTTAATGAACATTACCTGACTCTTCCTTCCTTCTCCCTCTCTAAGACCCCTATCCAACCTACCATACATGTACTTCATCCCACCACAATATCACTTTGTATTATTCACACCATGTATTTGTTCATACCGGAATCGGCTATTGCCGTTAACGGTAATATGTAAGCCACATTGAGCCTGCAAATAGGTGAGAAAATGTGGGATACAAATGTAACAAATAATAATAATAAGCTGAAACTAGCTACTTTGTGGGTGTTCCGAGGGCCATGTTAGCACTTAGCCAGTTTAGTAGCAATATTCAGTACTTAACCCTAGGATATCCACATTAATAGGACCAAATAAAACACAGTCCTAGCTATATGTGGTTCATCATAGCCAGTTAATTGCACTTAACTGGCTAGGTCTTATCTGGCCACATAATGCTTGGATATTTAATGCTGGTGCCCAGAAATTGCCCAGCCTTGAATATTCAGGCATAAAGTCACAGTGGACAAAGAAACGCTAACTGCTACCAGCTGAAAATCTACTCCCAGGCCTTTAACTTCTTGCAAAACCAAAGATCGCCTCCCTGAGTCCACACTTCCATCGGAACTTGGTTCCACAGATGTGGTCCTTCATAAGCAAATGCCCACTTACGGGTAATTCTGTCATTGCAATTTTTGTACACCACCTACATGTCCTTTGCTGCACAAATGGTTTCACAAATGTACTATTTCAGCTTTAAGCATTAGACCTGGATATAGTGGACAACCCTTTATTCTCTGCAACTTTTGTGTATTACTTTTCTTAAGGCTCTTTTGACCTCCTTGTTCTTGATGCTGTAGATCAGAGGATTCAGCATGGGAATCACAACTGTGTAAAACACAGATGCCACTTTAGTCTGACTCATAGAAAAACCTGTGTCCAGGTGCATATACATAAAAAATATTGTTCCATAAAACAAGGAGATGGCTGTGAGATGAGATGCACATGTTGAAAAGGCTTTGTACCTTCCTTCTGTGCTACGCATCTTCAAGATAGTAGAGAAGATGGAAGCGTAAGAGGTTATTGTTAATGAAAAGGTGCTAAATCCAAAAGAGACAACTAAAATAAAAAAGACAGTTTTACTTGTGAAGGTCCTGGAGCAGGAGAGACTAAACAATGGCATGAAATCACAATAAAAATGATTGATCACATTTGGTCCACAGAAGAACAAACTAAATATACAACCTACATGTACAAATGAAATGAGAAACCCTCCTGCAAATACGCCAGCCACCAGCTGATAGCAACGAGCTGGATTCATGATGTTTATATAAAGCAGAGGGTTGCATACCGCCACATAACGATCATATGCCATCACTGAAAGCAGGAACGACTCTGTGGATGTAAACACAGCAAAGAAATAGAGTTGTGCTGTGCACTCCACAAAGGATATGGCTTTCTTCTCAGACAGCAAGTCAACAAGCATCCTAGGAGTAATAACTGTGGAATAACACAGATCAGAGAAAGACAAGCTACACAGAAAATAGTACATGGGAGTTTGAAGGTTAGGATCCAGCCGGGTTAATATGATTATTCCAGCGTTCCCCAGCAGGGTGATAACATAGATCACTAAAAACAACAGAAAGAGGATAATCTGAAGTTCTGGATCATCCGTGAGACCCAAGAGAATGAATTTGGTAACTGAGGTCTGATTCTTCTCTTCCATCATTCATTATTGTTTCTCCCTATAGGTGGAAACAAAGTAATCAACATTGAAAGCCCCATTTCACATAGAACGCTGAGATCAGAATTGAGAATTCCAGGTCAGGATGTGCTGTTCAATTTTGCAAAATGGTCTGCTAAACGTGGAGTCTTTTGTAAAATACCTAGAAGGACATACAACAGTACACATCCATTGCTGGCCAAAACATCAGGAGCAGCAATTTTAAAAATGCAGATGCTGAAAAACAGTGTCCCTATCTCCAAGATCTGCATTGTTGCTGCCAGGAACATTGCAGGTTCTTAGCTACAGCAACCCAGATAGTCAACCCCAAGTCATGGCAACTACCTTAAGAAGGGACTAGTGGTGGCATCAATTTGTCTCCCACCCTAGACCCCCTCCCCCCTCAATATCTACCATACCCTCTCTATCTCCTGGACTCCCCATAGCATCTCAAATATCCCATCCCCACCTCTCCATATCTCTTTATTGCACCCTCCCACAGGCCCCTCAACAGCACAAGGATCCCCCCAAACACATCCTGAACCTCCCAGCTCTCACCACGGGCTTTACTTCATATCTATATGGGGCAGGAACGACCTCCAGTTGCTCCTACTTCACTGGGTGCTTGAGAATCAAAATGGTGTCTCTGGTCCCTAGCAGTAGTTTTGCAGTGCTACCATTAGGGGGTCAAGCTGCCAAATAAGGAGCATCATCTTCTGACACTTTATTTTAATTTGCTATATTTATTTATTTATTAGGATTTATTAACTGCCTTTAAGAAGAAATTCACCCAAGGTGGTATACAACATATATAGTGTGACATAAAACTTACAATTGTGTTAACAGCATAAGAATAGTAAAATGACCAAATATAAACATAAATACAAATACAATCAATGAGGTAGACAGGCAAATTAAATTCTAGTAATAGGAATAACATGATACAGTGTCAGAAAAGTACACATTAAAACATCACAGTTGGCATTCATATAACAAAAAGTTGGCACAGTAAAAATGAAACCTCTTAATAGGCAACAAATTAGATCATTCGTATAACATGGATATGATGCTTACGATGTCAGCATAATGCAAATAAAACACTTTAATAGGCAAGTATTACAACATTCAGTAACACAGAAATAATGCTCACAATGTCAGTACAATACAATGAAACATCTTAATAGGCAGCCAAGGGGGCAGATGGAGTTGAGATTTACACACACAAGACAGACGGAACAAATTCACTGGGATAAATAGATGCATGGCTAAATTGAAGGTAAATTATATGTACAGCCATATAAAGTTTGTGGAACTAGCCTTAGTTACAAATTGTGCGGTAGGTTAGTGCAGATGTAGAGTCAATGGATAGTCAGCTGCCATATCTATTAAAGATGCTGGAGAACTACTACTACTACTCAACATTTTTAAAGCACTACCAGACTTATGCAGCGCTGTACAGTCAAACATGAAGAGAGACAGTCCCTGCTCAAAACAGCTTACAATCTAAAGGACATAACAACAGAGACAATCAAATTAGGACAGCATAGTACATCTGATTACACAATAGTTCATAGGGACAGACTAATAGATCTAAACAGCTAAAGACAATTAAGGTATGCAAATGCATAATACAGACAGATTGGTAGTGGTATTGAATAGAGGAGTAATGGTTAGGTTAAGTGCCAAAAGCAGAGTTGAAAAAATGGGCTTTGAGCAAGGATTTGAAGATGGGTAGGGATGGGGCCTGACGTATCAGTTCAGGAAGTCTATTCCATAGTATTCCAGGCAAAGGGTGAAGCGAGGCACAAAGGGCGGAGTCTGGAGTTAGCGGAGGTGGAGAAGGGAGCAGAAAGGAAGGATTTGTCCAGTGAGTGGAGGTTCCGGGTAGGACTGTAGGGGGAGATGAGGGTGGAGAGGTAAGGAGGGGCAGCAGAGTGAGAGCATTTGTAGGTTAGTAGGAGAAGCTTGAATTGTAGGTGGTAACGGAGAAGAACCAGGCTTTCATGTGCTTCCTAAAGCAGAGTTAGTCTTGAGTTAAACATAGCTCCTCTGCAAGGTCTACTCCTAAGATGGTTTGTTATCGCGCATTATATCATGTAATTTCCTTTGATAAGAACAGTGGTACTGGTCAATGTTCAGCCTGTGGAGAGCATTAGCGCTGAATATCCAGAGCTAATTTGGTATGCGCTGGCTGCCAGAGCTTAGGCGGCTCCTGGCCAATTTTCAGCTTAGGCACGCATAAGTGTCTTATGGTGGGTCCTGGCTGGATACTAGGAAGCAGGACCTCCCACCCCTCACCCCCATTTCTGGTGCCCTCTCCCTTCTACTCTGTCTCTCCATCTCTCACTGAAGTGATACCGATCCCCCAGCCAGACCCCCCCCCCCCCCCCCCCACCTCCTTAAGTCCTCCTGGGCCTACCTTTAGTATCGTTGGTAGAATAGGGATCCAATGGGGGAAGGATGTGATGTGGTCAAGATACTTACAACTCTCTATCAGTAAAGCTGTGGCATTCTGAATTAGTTGGAACTGTTACAAACTCTTTTTGGTTTGACCAATGTACAAGGTGTTACAGTAGTCTAGCTGTGACATTATCATGGCATGGAAAACCAAAAAGAGAGAAACACCTACAGGTGCAATGTGAAGACTTTGTTAGTAGCTGACCCGACATACCTGCATCAGGGGTTGTTGCCTGTGAGTAAAATTAATCCTGTACCACAAAAGACAGATGGAGCATAGAAAGTATTTCAAAAGATTGCTGTGTTGTGAGGCTGTAAACTCCTATGTAGACTCTTGCCATTGTTCCAGGACCTCCATTGGTCTGAATCCTGGCTTCTCTCATCTTGGACCTCATAAGATGGCTTGGCTTCTGCCCCTGGGGAACACTTCCCCCTCTGCTTCTGGCCTTGTCAGGGTTAGCTACTAATAAGGTCTTCGTAGTGCACCTGTAGGTGTTTCTCACTTTTTGGCTGCTTCTGCTTTTTTGTTTTTCTTTGCTGTGTACTGCAGCGCTTGATCTTCTTCTTTTGGTTTCAGGGGCATTATCATGGCATAAACATCTATAATTCGACACTTTCATAGTTGCTGCTAATGACAGAAGCAGTTTTTAAAGATTGAATTTGCAGGATCAAAGTTAGTGATAAGTGTAACAGTATCCTAAGATTCTTGACCTGTAAGTTTAGGAGGAGTTCATGCTTCCTAAATGGTATTATGAAGTCAGGTGCATCTCCTTTTGTGTTGGGAACCCACAGAATTTCTTGGGTCTAAGCAGTTTGCTGTTTTTGCCCAATACTGGGTTGTTCTTAAACAGGTAGTCAATTTATTCAAAGCTGTGGGTAGACCTGGTTTGGTGGGTATGAGAAGCTGAACATCTTTGGCATAGATGTAGAATTTTGCATCAGTCAACTGTAGCAGCCCAGCTAGGGGCTTGTTATAGATATGAAACAAAATAAGTGGCAGTATGGATCCTGAAGTTCAGTGCCCAAGGTGATGATGTGCTTTTGATGAACAGAACTGTTTGTTGTCCTTCTGACAGCATTTAAACCATGCATATATGATATTTTTGGTCCACAATATCAAACCCTGCTGAGAAATCCAGCAATACTAGTATCAATATGGCACCCCTGTTGCAGTTTCTATGGAGATCATCAGGCAGGGATACAAGAATTGTTTCAATTGCATATCCAGGTATGAAGCCAGATTGACACAGGTCTAGCTAGTTTTTCATTCAGCCAGTCATTAAATTAAATACAGACTGTCAGTTCTAAAAGTTTTCCCAAGAAAGGGATGCCAAATACTGCCCAGTAATTTTCCAGCTTGTCTTGGTCAACACAACTCTTTTTCAGTAGGGAATGCACCACATCCCTTTTTAGTGTTTTTGGAAGCTGACTGTCACGGTTGTGCCCATGTTTCGTGCTCTCCTTCTTCTCGCCACCTGGTGGCCAGACCTGGTGGCTGCAATGAACTGTCTGGTTATTGTCACCCATTCCAGATTTCAGCCCAGTCCGGTCCGGATCTTCCAGACTGCCAGACTTGCTCTTTTTGTTTGAACCTGCACAGCTCCCGTAGTTGCCTGGTGATTGCTGCTGCTGGGCTTATTAGCCATTCTGAAATCTTTCTGCTTTGCCTTTGCATCGCCTTAGGCCCTGGTATGTTGGTGCATGTTGCACTCCTATTTAAGTTCTTGCCTGAGATTCTTGTTTGTTTCTAGTTAGGCTGTGTGTAGTTTAGATTAGGGCTATTGTTTGTTTCTTAGTCTTGTTCCTGGTTTGCAGTTCTTTGTGTAGTTCTTAGGTTCTGTGTTGTCTGTCTTCAGTGGCTGCTTGCAGCTTCTAGTTCTATCCCTTGTCTGTCCGTGTTTGTTTCCTGTGTTAGTGGCTGCTTGCAGCTTTCAGTCTCTGTCCCCTAGCTTGTCCTCTCCCTGCCTTGTGTTGTATTGTCTGTCTGTGAGTCCTAGCCCAGTTTCCTGCCTTTTGCCCATGTTCATTCCTTTCCCCTCTAACCCTCAGTCCCTGTGCTGCTTAGCTGATATCCAGTCCCGGCCCTGTCCAGTAAGTCCTGCCAGCCGCCTGCAGCCAGGGGCTCAACTCCTGGGGAAGGGCGGCTAAGTGCAGGTGAAGTCTCACTGTCAGAGTTCTGCCTTGCCTCTGGTGTGGGGTGGTTTTGCCTGCCACTGCCGCTCCTCGGCAGTGGTCCAAGGGCTCACAACCTAGTTCCAGCTTTGAAAACGTGACAGAACGTGACACTGACCTTCTATAGGAGAGGTGTTAACAATTTTAATAGCCTCTTCAATGAGGTTTCTGCTTGCTAGCTGTACTATCTTTGCTGGGCTGGGGTCAAGATGACAAGATGTCAGTTGAAGGCCTTTCAAGCCTATGTTTTCATCAGGTGAAGGAGGCTTGAGGGAGACCTTCAAATTTCTTGGCAAAATCATTGTTAATCAGTTGTGACTGGGAAGGCTGTATCAGTTGTGGAGTTTGTAGTAGACTACCACATTGAATAGCTGTAGTTAAATTTACAGCCTGTTCAATACATTAAGAGAAATATTGCCTTTTAGCTACTGTTAAGGTCTGGCAGCATGTTGCCATGTCTTTCCTACAGTTGAGCCTGTCTTTGTCTATGCAAGATTTATAGTGTTTTGTTTGTAGGGCCATGTAGTCATCCCTATTAGCTACATGGGATTAGAACAAGGTCTGCAGAAAGCTCTCAGTGGTTAGATTTCTCATGTGTCGAATTTTCTTCCAAACGTTTTATCTATATGGGATTAGAAGAAGGCCTCCAGAAAGCTCTCAATGGTCAGATTTCTTATGTCTTGAATTTTCTTCAAAACAATGGATGAGCCCATCTGTTTTAGGTTTTCCTTAATAGAAAATGTTTTTAGAAAATGATCTGTATATTATAGGGGTATTATCTTGATGCTACCAGCCTTGTCTTCAAAGATGTATATCCCTCTGCAGAACATCAAGTCTAGCATATGACCCGTTTCATATATTGGTAAGTTGATCACCTGAGTGAATCCAACAGTTGCCATAGTATCAAAGAAAACTGCAATGGTGGTATCTGAAGTTTCAGTTTATACAGTAGGTTAAAATCTCCTCTGATCAATTGCCTAGAGAACCTCATGATTACCTCTGTCATCAGATACAGAAGATCTTATACAGATGATATGTTGCTGTGAAGTGCTCTGTAGACCATAAGCAGCAACAATGGTGTCCCTTATCTTCTAGATGAATTAAGAGGCATTTTGACTTATACAAGTAGGAGATGGTGACTCCGTGTAGTTTGATTGTCTTTCAAATCAGGACTGTTATCTTCCTACCATGCTTCCATGGTCTCGGTTGATGCTGACTGATGAATCCAGATTGACATAGTTTAGCAAAAGGAACTCCTCTGCATTGGTTCAGCCAGATCTCAATTATTCCAAGGATGTCTAGGTGAAATTCAATGATGATATCATGAATCATAGGAAATCTTTTATTGCCTGACCTGGCATTCACTAAAACATGTTTCCATGTAGTAGTCTTTTAGTGATAGGGGTAACTGAATGAACATATGTCATAGGACAATCTGTTTATTCTCAGCAGTTTATTGGACTGACGTACCTTCTTTTTGAGTGAAATTACCAAATCAAGAGTAGTAAATCACCTGGACTAGATGGTATGCACACAAGTGTACTGAAAGAACTCAAACATGAAATTGATGATCTGTTAGTGATATGTAACCTGTCACTTAAAAACAATCTGTAGTACTTGAAGATTGGAGGGTTGCAACATAACACTGATTTTTAAAAAGGGTCCCGGGGTGATCTGGGAAATTAAAGACTGGTAAGCCTGAATTCAGTGCTAGGCAAAATAGTGGTATCGGAAAATTGGAGGGTGGCCAATGTAGCACCAATTTTTTAAAAAGGTTCCAGAGGAGATCCGGGAAATTATAGACCGGTGAGTCTGATGTCGGTGCCGGGCAAAATGGTAGAGACTATTATTAAGAACAAAATTACAGAGCATATTCAAAAGCATGGATTAATGAGACAAAGTCAACATTGATTTAGTAAAGGGAAATCTTGCCTCACCAATCTACTACATTTCTTTGAAGAGATGAACAAACATGTGGATAAAGGGGAGCTGGTTGATATTGTGTATCTGGATTTTCAGAAGGCGTTTGACAAAGTACCTCATGAAAGACTCCAGAGGAAATTGGAGAGTAATGGGATAGGAGGTAGTGTTCTATTGTGGATTAAAAACTGGTTAAAAGATAGAAAATAGAGAGTAGGGTTAAATGGTCAGTATTCTCAATGGAGATGGGTAATTAGTGGGGTTCCCCAGGGCTCTGTGCTGGGACCGCTGCTTTTTAACATATTTATAAATGACCTAGAGATGGGAGTAACTAGTGAGATAATTAAATTTGCTGATGACACAAAGTTATTCAAAGTCGTTAAATCGCAGGAGGATTGTGAAAAATTACAAGCGAACCTTACGAGACTGGGAGACTGAGCATGTGGGAAAGAGGAACCCGAATTATAGCTACGTCATGCAAGGTTCCACGTTAGAAGTCACGGATCAGGAAAGGGATCTAGGTGTCGTCGTTGATGATACATTGAAACCTTCTGCTCAGTGTGCTGCTGCGGCTAAGAAAGCAAATAGAATGTTAGGTATTATTAGGAAAGGAATGGAAAACAAAAATGAGGATGTTATAATGCCTTTGTATCGCTCCATGGTGCACCTTGAATATTGTGTTCAATTCTGGTTGCCGCATCTCAAAAAAGATATAGTGGAATTAGAAAAGGTGCAGAGAAGGGCAACGAAAATGATAAAGGGGATGGGACAACTTCCCTATGAGGAAAGGCTAAAGTGGTTAGTGCTCTTCAGCTTGGAGAAAAGGCGGCTGAGGGGAGATATGATAGAGATCTATAAAATAATGAGTGGAGTTGAATGGGTAGACGTGAAGCGTGTGTTCACACTTTCCAAAAATATTAGGACTAGGGGGCATGCGATGAAGCTACAATGTAGTAAATTTATAACAAATCAGAGAAAATTATTCTTTACTCAACATGTAAATGTGGTAAAGGCGGTTAGCTTGGCGGAGTTTAAAAAAGGTTTGGACGGCTTCCTAAAGGAAAAGTCCATAGACCATTATTAAATGGACTTGGGGAAAATCCACTATTTCTGGGATAAGCAGTATAAAATGTTTTGCACATTTTTGGGATCTTGCCAGGTGTCTGTGACCTGGATTGGCCACTGTTGGAAACAGGATGCTGGGCTCGATGGACCTTTGGTCTTTCCCAGTATGGCAATAACTTATGTACTTATGTACCACATTCTCATAGTCAAGGTGGCATATGACAAGATCATGAATCAATAAATTCAATGCAGCCCCATCTAATACAAATTTCAGTAATTGAAACTGGATGAGAATGGGAAAACCTTTTCTTATCACACTAGAATAAGGTTCCACGGAATCTTAGCGGAGATTGGGTGGTGATACCGGTAATTGGGAAACAAAACGGAAGCTGGGCAGACTTCTATGGTCTACACCCTGACCATGACTGAATAGATAGGGATGGGCTGGAGTGTAAATTTTAAGGGGCTTCAACGTTAGCTTCAGAACTTAGTACAAGAACTGTGCTGGGCAGACTTCTACGGTCTGTGCCCTGAGAAAGGCAAAGACAAATCAAACTCAGGTATACATATAAAGTATCACATACCATGTAAAATGAGTTTATCTTGTTGGGCAGACTGGATGGACCGTATAGGTCTTTATCTGCCGTCATTTACTAACAAATGGGCATAATGCACCTATACAGTACTTGAAGCCAGAAAAATGTGAGGGACATAGCGAGCAGAAAAGAAATTATAATGCCCCTATACAGGATGCTAATGAGGCCTCACTCAGACTACTATGTTCAGTCTCAGAAGCCGTATCACATTATGGAAATAGAAAGACTGGAGCTGATACTGAGGAAAGTGACCAAAATGGTAAGATGATTGCCAGAGGGGAATGATGGAAATACAAACCCTTATTTTGCTCTTTTGGGCAGAAGTCCATGGTTTTTTTTTTTGTTACATTTGTACCCTGTGCTTTCCCACTCATGGCAGGCTCAGTGCAGTTTACATGGGGCAATGGAGGGTTAAGTGACTTGCCCAGAGTCACAAGGAGCTGCCTGTGTTTGAAGTGGGAATTGAACTCAGTTTCTCAGGACCAAAGTCCACCACCCTAAGCACTAGGCCACTCCTCCACTCCAGGAGTTAATATTCTATAGAAACGACTTAATTTTGTAAACCCAGCTGGCACCTCAACTGTTTCTATAGATATTAAGTGAATTCACATTAAGCTATTGGCTTTTATATGTATGGTTATAACCACTTTTTGGTTTTGTACTTCTGATATATTTCTAATATGTTGTTTTAACTATTTTTGGCACATTTAAAAAATATATATGTTATGCAATGTTTATAATCAGAAGAGGTATGTCTTACTGGCACAGTGTCATGTCAATGCATCTCATTGTCAGCACAATTATAATAACATATTTTTGCAATTAATTTAAATCTTTCAATTAATTTTTGTGGAGGTTCTTTATGTTTGTTTTTGTTATATTATCCTCCCAGTAAATTCATTCAGATTGTGAAAAATTGCAGGAAGACCTAAGGAAACTGGAAGACTGGGTATTCAAATGGCAGATGAAATTTAATGTGGACAAATGCAAAATGATGTACATTGGGAAGAATAACCCGAATCATAGTTACCTGATGCTAAGATCTACCTTCAGCGCTCAAGAAAAAGTTCTAGGTGTCATTGTAGACAATACGCTGAAATATTCTGCCCAGTATGCAGCAGCAGCTAAAAAAGCAAACAGGATGTTAGGAATTATTAAGAAAGGAATGCAAAATAAGACCAAGAATATTATAATGCCTCTGTATCACTCCATGGTGCGACCTCACCTTGAGTATTGCATTGAATTCTGGTCGCTGTATCTGAAAAAAGATATAGCAGAATTAGAAAAGGCTCAAAGAACAGCAATCCCCCTCCCCCACCAACTGACTAATACCTACCCCTAAAACAGGATGAATTAATTCCAGGCTTAAATCTAACTAATCCAAGGGTTTTACCTTCTGCAGATATATTGCTTGATTATTTCTCATCTAAAATAGATGGAATTAGTCTTCATTTTTGCCCTAATTGAGACAAAATTGTTTCTGCCCCTGATACCTATTCTAACAATAATTTTTCTATCCTTCAGACAGAACTTCCCAGATATTGATAAATCACAGATTAGTTCTCTACTAAAGAAACTTTCCACATCATCTTTTTTTATTGGATAGTTGTCCTTCTTATTTGTTGACGTGATACTCTCTAATGCAAATAATGGATTGGCTCACCACCTTATAGAATAAACTTCTAAAAGATTGCCATTTTTTTTATTGCTTTAGGTGTTATTATTTTAACACTAATTTTAAAGAAAGCTAGCCAATTTGGGGGTCCTTTTACTAAGGTGCGCTAAAAAATGGCCTGCGGTAGTATACGCACAGGTTTTGGGCACGCACAGAATCATTTTTTCAGCACACATGTAAAAAAGGCCTTTTTAAAAGTTTTGCCAAATATAGGCATGGAGCAAAATGAAAATTTGCGCACATCCATTTTGGGTGTGAGACCTTACCACCAGCCATTGACCTAGTGGTAAAGTCTCACGCGGTAACCAGGCAGTAATGACCTACGCATGCCTAATGCCAGTTGGTGCGCATCCGATATGCGCGGCCGAAAATAAAACTTATTTTTTGGCAGCGAGTATCGGACGCGCGGCAAAAATGAAATTACCACAAAAGCCAGGCAGTAGTTGTGCGGTAACTCCATATTGGCGCACATTGGGCATGTGTAGATGCTTACACGGTCTAGTAAAAGGGCCCCTTGGCAACAAAGCATTTCATAGCACAGAAGCACCATTATGTCACACCACGTTGTATCAATTTTGTGACTTAGTATAGCACTATACATGAGTTTAAGTTAAACAAGGACAAAACCAAGGTTCTTTGACTTCAACACAATTTGCTTAATTTACCAGAACATCTTACTCTAATGGATGGTTTAGTCCTTAAGGTGATTGTATCTTCAAAAATCTTAGGATTTCATCTTGACACCACTTTGCCTTTTGATATTCAAGTTAATTTGTTCGTTCGATCTGTTTTTTTCAAACTTTGTCAGTTGAGAAGGATCCGTCCTCTGTTTTCTAAGGATCATTTTAAAACATTAGTTGGGGCACTTCTTTTGTCCCATCTTGATTATTGTAGCAGTTTATACTGTTCTCTTTCTAGTAAATCTTTCTCAAGACTACAGACTCTTCAAAATATGGCTGCCAAATTGATTTTTCAGCAATTAAAATTTGATCACGTTACTCCATCCCTGATAAAAGTACACTGGCTACTTCTCCAAGCTCGCGGCTTTTTAAAATTAGTTTCTCTAGTTTTAAAAGTCTTCGATGGTACAGTCCCTGAGCCATTACTGCGTCTTTTGTCATTCACTCTAAATAATCGATATTAAAAAAAATATGCTACTTCAGTTCCCCTTTGGGGGGGGGGGGATTTGCTGCAAGAACATATTAGAGAGTGCCTTTTCTTACAAAGCCATATAAACATGGCAATCGTTACCAAAAGAATGAACGTCTACATAATCCTATTATGTGTTTAGGAAAAGTTTGAAAACTCATCTATTCAAAAATTTGCTTATGCAATTCACTGTTACTACAATTTTTTAAAATTTTGCAATCGACTTTGAACCATTTTAGGAGCTGACGGAATACAAATACGATATGTCAAATCATCATTATGTGAACTGTCAGCAAAATCTAGCCAGTTATGTTTGACTGAAAATATACCTAAACTGTTAAAATAAACCAGTTATCCATGTCATTCAGTGGCTTTCTGAAAGTGGACCTCACAGCCGATGGCATGTGTCCAGCAATATATCATTAATACCTAAACCTTTCATGAAATGTTCCATGTATACAGTAGCTAGTCATTGATCCAGGCTTTTAACAGCAGCTTATCCTTGATTTCACACTATAAAATCAATTTCATTCTGTAAGGAAATGTGACAACTGATGGAAAACAACTGGTAGAATCATTACTAGACTTTAGATTTTCTCCAGGTAATTCTGAGGAACAGGGATGTTAGTTCCCAGAAGCTAGTCAAGAAATGTACTGTTACTCCAATAAAGTATCATCTATATATTGTTGTCTTTTGTTTTTCTTCCTCTATGGGAGAGCATCATCATTTTAATGCTTGATTTATTTTTCTCATCTCCTGCACATCCAGTGTACTGCACTGCTAATAAAAATTAAATGAGCCCATTTTCCAGTTGTTTGTGTTGGTTGACATATTTACTGCTTGAGTAAAGAAGACATGTGGACTGAGGTGCAGACATAACTGTGTGAGATCATCACTCTGCTGATAACCTATTGGCCTTAAAGATATCTTACATACCTGTGAATGAAAGTATCATCTCTTTCCTGTCTCCAATGTTTGGATTGTGTAAGAGGTTTTATATTGTGTGAAAGGACCTCTGGGATCCAATCCCCAGAGTCTGTCTATCTGTTGCTTTACATTTCAACTTCAGTTTGAGTTTATTGTTCTGAAAAAGGTGTATACTGCATTATAGTGGAAAGGGGTTGGGACTGGAACATATACGTGTATTTTATAAAATACTAGCCGTTAAAACGGGCGAGATTTATGTTTTCCAAAATGTAATAATTCTCACCTCCATCCATCCATGTCCAGCAAACCTCCTCTCTCCCCTGCCCTCCCCTCCCCCGATCCATGTCCAGCAACCCAGCTCTCTCCCCTGCCCTCCCCACCATGTCCAGCAGCCCTCCTGTATCCCATGGCCTCCCCCCGTCCACCAACCATCCTCTCTCCCCTGCCCTCCCCCCCCATATCCAGCAACCCTCCTCTTTCCCTTGGCCTCCCCCCTGTCCACCAACCCTGTTCTCTCCCATGCCCTCCCCCATGTCCAGCAACCCTCCTCTCTCCCCTGGCCTCACCCCATCCACCGACCCTCCTCTCTCCCCTGCCCTCCACCCATATCCAGCAACCTTCCTCTTTCCCTTCGCCTCCCCCCCCACCCTGCTCTCTCCCCTGCCCTCCCCCCATGTCCAGCAAACCTCCTCTCTGCCCTGCTCTCTCCCCATGTCCAGCAACCCTCCTCTCTCCCCCTGCCCTCCCCCCCATATCCAGCTACCCTCCTCACCACCGCTCCCGCCCCCTCCGTGCCAGGCCCCCTGCACTGACATGAGAGCACCTCTCACCTCCGGGTATACCGCTTAACGGGGCCATCATTAGAGATGGCCGCCCTTATAGATGGACGGCCCCGTTCGATTATGCCCCTCCACGTTAAGTGATATTTGCGTGTAATTTTATTAGGTAAAATCAACTTCTTTTAAACATATGCACATACTGTTCTGCTTTATTCTCTGTTAAACTACTGCTACTTTTTGGTTTGTTGCTTTTATTTTAGTCTTTGAAAATGTTTGATGATTAATTGGATACACCATATGGAGCTTGTTCATTTCTTACACATGTGTATTATTATTATTGTATTATTCTAAAAACATAAAGATTAAAAAAAAGAAATGTACTGTTAGTCCAATAAAGTATCATCTATATATTTTTGTCTTTTGTTTTTCTTCCTCTATGGGAGAGCATCATCATTTTAATGCTTGATTTATTTTTCTCATCTCCTGCACATCCAGTGTACTGTACTATAACAAAAATTAAATGAGCCCATTTTCCACTTGTTTGTGTTGGTTGACATATTTACTGCTTGAGTAAAGAAGACATGTGGACTGAGTGCAGACATAACTGTGCGAGATCATCTCTGCGTATAACCTATTGGCCTTAAAGATATTTTACATACCTGTGAATGAAAGTATCATCTCTTTCCTGTCTCCAATGTTTGGATTGTGTAAGAGGTTTTATATTGTGTGAAAGGACCTCTGGGATCCTATCCCCAGAGTCTGTCTATCTATTGCCTTACATTTCAACTTCAGATTGAGTTTATTGTTGTGATAAAGGTGTATACTGCATTATAATGGAAAAGGGGTGGGACTGGCACTTATGCGTGTATTTTATAAAATATACATGTAACCCTGGGCAGTCTATAATGGTCCTCACAGAGTTATACATTGCTTGTTAGAGTGGGGACATACCTTCAAGGAGCTAACATTAACATGATACTATATTTTGCCAACATTATCCAACTAGTGTTTCCTAAATAGGAGGCAGTACATGTTCCTGTATTAAGTTTTTGCAAATCCCATGCGTTAATGGAAAAATTAGCATGTAATTTGCAAACAAAAGTCTTTATAATACTGGCACCTTGGGGGCGCTAGTGAACAACAGAGGAAATGGCAGCATAGGTGAACAGCTCCGGTGGGACCTCAGTAAAATCAAGGACTCCCTTCTACATCCTTGATTTCAAATTAAATTGTTGTCTGACTCATTCATGATGTCAGCCAGAAAAGATCCATCCTCACCTTTGAAGCAGATGACAGGTAAAGCTGAGGAGAGCAGCTCTGAAACGATATTAGATTAGATCAGATCCCTAAAAAAACCTCCTTACTGACACTAAGGATGACATTATTAAGACTAAGGAAGACCTAGTCATAGTTACATCAGAACTTCCCCAATTCAAAACTGATGCAGTAAAATCAAAACAAAGAATCACTGAGGAAAATGTCAATGAGTTGAGACTCCATGTTAGGCGCGTGGTGCTTCTAGAGAAGGAACCCGAGGAAGTACACAACAGGACATGAATAATTTTCAGCTCATTGGGGTTCCTGAGGGAAGAGAAGGAAATAATCTCATCTCCTTTTTCCAAACATTTATTCCACCACTTCTTGGCTTAAAATTTGAGCTGCCCTTTGAAGAACTTGCATACCGCATTGTGATTCTAGGCCACTTGGGTGTAATCACTCTATTAATGGACAGTAAGGCTGCGTTGCTAAGAATCTTGCTGATCATTGCAGTAAGAAATACACTTCATAATTTGAAAGACACCACACTTTCGGATGACAACATACAGTATGGTGGAACACTGTGTATTACTGTTAAATGTGAACGGAGCTCAGCTGAAAAGTGGGGAGTGACCTCTAATTTCAAAAAGATTGGGAACCTTTACTTGAATTCAGTATGCTACCCTACTAGCTAGAAATCATCGCACATGATACTATTTGTAAGATACCTTTAACCAACTTCATATGGCATGTCAATCGTTAAAGACCATTCACTTTATCATTGGGAACACTCATGATCCTCCTTTCCTTTTCTTGTTGTTGTTCTGATGAGCTTCTTTATGATGATCACTTGTATTATTGTGAATTGTTCTTCTCTGTATTTCCCATTTATAAACTCCAATAAAAATTTTTGAACTATAAAACTGGCATCTTGCATATGGGTTTAGCACATGGGAAAGTGTCTCTCTCCCGCTTTTCCCCCTACCTCCATGCTTTCTATTTCTCTTTCCTTTAATATGATGGCATTCTTTTAACCTCTTCATTTTATAGAATATGTACATCACTTTATCTCCTGAGAAAAAGTGATTAATCAAGTTTTAATAGATCAAATCAAATCAAGGTCAGTGTTAAAATGCTCTAAGCCCATATTTGACTTTATTAGTAGTATTGTTATGTATGTAATATTGCATATCCTTGAACAGAGCACCAGTATACAAATCATTAAGAAACAGAGAGGATTATCTGTCTTAGAAAAACTAAATTACAAGTGCATCAGAGGAAAAACTGAACAATAGTTGGGAAGTAGGACCGATGCTGAGCACACCTCTATGGTCTGCGCCCCAAAACTGGTAGGGAGACACAAAGATTAAGTACACCAGTGTTAAATCATGAAGAAATGAAACATGTGCAGAGTTCCAGATCCAACTCTGACCACCTGTTGGGCAGGCTGGATGGACCTGCCAATATTTACTATGTTACTTGGGCGCTTATTTTTGAAGTGTGGATGTGCAAGATGCGAAAATGGATGTGCATGAAACACCAAATCCTGATGTTGCAAAGGCAGAATTTGGATGTCCAACACTGCTGTATGTCCAAATAGGAAGAGGACATGTTTTGGGCAAGACTAAGGAGGACCCAAAATCAGGACATCCAACAGCGATTACCAAAGGGAACATCAAAGTCTAGAAAGAATGATGTCCTTAGTTAGACCTGTTCCATTCACATCTAGGGTGCAAAAGGTGCTCTGATTGAGCAGCTGGTCATTGGTCCATCAGTGGTTGATGTCCTCCTCCCTCTCCCTAAAAGTAAAACTAGAAAGGAAAACCAGGCTATATGACAGCTTCAGGTATTATGGGCATTCTGAACAACATAACATATAGATCTGTGGAGTAGCCTAGTGATTAATGCAATGGACTGTACCCCAAGGGAGCCAGGTTCAAATCCCACTTTAACTGTTTTTTCTTTAAATTTTGTAAATTGTGAGCCCTCCAGAAACATAAAAATTTGCACTTTGGTTCATAAAATCATTTATGGAAATGCCCCATCTTACATGTCTGACCTAATAGATTTACCAGAGAGAAACAACAAAAGTTCATCACGTACCTTCTTAAACCTCCATTATCCCAACTTCAGAGGACTTAAATACAAATCTATACATACATCTAGCTTCTCATACATCTGCACACAACTATGGAATGAATTACGACCACCATAAAAACTACACACGACTTGACAACCTTCTGGAAATTATTGAAGACCAACCTGTTCAAAAAGACGTATAATAAGAATCCTCCATAACGAACTGATTCCTAAACTACACCAGATACAATTACTTGGAACCCTTCTAATTTGTTCATTTTAATTACACCTTCATTACAGAATATTATATATTGGCCTGATCTCATTATGTTGCTTTATCTACTTATGTACTTCTAATCCTACATGATATTTTATGCACCTTATTTGTAACAATATTCTGACATTCTTATTCCATTAATGTGATTATCATTATAACATATTGTAAGCCACAATGAGCCTGCAAATAAGTGGGAAAATGTGGGATGCAAATGCAGCAAAATAAATAAATAAAAATACCTACTGTACCTAAATATTTATTATTTATTTGGATTTTGCTCATCCCTTCTTCAATAGTAGCTCAAGATGAATGACATTCAGGTACACTGGGTATGTGTGTGTATATATATATATATATATATATATATATATATATAAGCCACCTGCTGCAAGCCTGAAGACTATTGAATTGGTGTACATTCAGATACAGTAGGTTTTTTTTCTGTTCCTGGAGGGCTCACAATTACATTTTAAAAAAAGAGTTAAAGTGGAATTTGAACCTATGTCCCTTGGTTGACAGACTACTGCACTAACGACTAGGCTACTCCTGTGGTCTGCATGGAAGTCTATGTGGCTATTCTCTAAGAATGCTGCCATACAGATGTCCATGTCCCTTGTTTCCTGCTCCTCCCCCCTCAATTCATAATTTGGACATTCCAATTTGTAAAATGGCTGTTTGTGCTGGACTATTCCAGCACACATCGCACATATTTTTGAACAGAAAATCTCAATGCATTTCCAGTACAAAAATGCATATGAGATGGACGTTCAATTGGGACATTATGGCATGGATTCCCTATTCTGACTTGGACGTTCTTTTGAAAATGTAACTAAAATGAGACTACAACTGGGAGAGAAGCCTACATATAAAAGGAGCAAAATAAACTATTCTCAAGTTAATCATTAAAGGAAATAAGACAGCAAGAGGCATGCATAATTACAGTGAGAAGAGTCTTCCAATCTTTGGATCTTCCCTAGGGGAGCAATTACATTTGAAGGAGACTTATTCTTAAGAAACTTTTGTAACTGAGATATGTCATAGGAAATATAAACATTTCCCTGATACACAATTTTATAAAGAAAAATAAATATGTTTTTGAGAAGAAATAGTACAATATTCAAAGGATTTATGCCTCTAACTTTGGGAGTTTCTCTCATAAATTGGCCTCTTTGAAAATTGGTGTAGGGCTGAATGCATAACTTCATACTCCAAATTTCAGTACGTTTAGCAGCATATAATGTTGGTGGCAACAAGGGTAGATTTAGGGAGGAGAAAAAAGTTAGGAGTTTAGCTCTGATTTTCAGCACTAGGCTCATAAATTAAGCTCATAAATTTAAGCAAATGAATGGCAGCCTTAAATGTATGGACATAACTTTTACAGTCCTAAACTGAGATGAATTTTCAGATGAAAGTTTTAAGGTCCTTTTACTAACGTGCACTGAAAAATAGCCTGCCAAGGGGGGCCCAGAGCCACAGTCCCTGGTCTCACCCGCCCGCCCTCGGCTCCGATGACAGCCCCCGTCTGATGTAACTTCCTGTTTTTTCGAGGGCGGGACACAGGTAAGGAAGGCCTGAAGGGAGGTGACCTGCCGCTGCACTTTCACACGGAGGTGAGGCGCTGTGATTTGAATGCAGGGGGGCCCAGTGGAGGATGGAGGGGGGCCTGTCAACGGGGCTGGGGCTGGGCGGGTGGAGACTGAGGACTGCGGCATGGCGGTTTTGGGGGGTGGCCGCCGCGGTGACCTAGGGGGTGGCAGCAGCAACCTTACGGAGGCAACGGTGACCGCAGCAGGGGACGGAGCCCTGGGGGCAGCCTTGCCCCGGGCCTAGCCCACTCTCTCGAAGACCCTGCAATAAAGATCTTTATTTAGAAGACTCGACACAGGCCATGTTTTGGCAACAATTCACCTGTATCATGGGTCACAAAAAGATCTGAAAACTTCTTGTTATAAAATGTAGGTCTGCCATTTTGGTGGGGTTTTTTTTACTGACTAGCGCTTTTGTGTATTGTCAGAACATTTCTTCATCTGTCTAGTCATTCTGTCCTGGTGGGTGGTAGTACAGCCCTACCAGTATACTCCTTCATACATGAAATTTCTATCCATAAGGATTCCATGCTGCTATCTGTTTCATGTAGAACGTTTATTTTGTTTGACTCAATGCCCTCTTTAACATGTAGCACAACCCCTCCTCCAAATTGGTCCAATCTATCAATGCAATATAATTTGTACCCTGCTAACACAGTGTCCCATTGATTGTCCTCTTTCCACCAAGTCTCTGAGATACCTATTTTATCTACCTCTTCATTTAGTACCACATACTCTAATTCTCCCATCTTATTTTTTAGTCTTCTAGCATTTGTATAGAGACACTTCAAATTGTGTTTTTTCCTTGCATCTTCATGCTTCTTAGAAGTTGACAGGGATAATTTGCATCCTTTACTCTGTTGTCCCATTAAACACTCCTGGCTTTCTTTCACCATTATTGAAACCTCTCTGTTGGGATTCCCTAAAGATCCTGTTTCAATAGTATCTTTTGAGGATACTCTACACTGAATCACGTGCTGCTGGGCAACTGTTGGCTTCCCCCACCACCACCACCAGCACCACAATAATCATTTTAGTTTAAAAACTGCTCTATCTCCTTTTTAAATGGTCAGTGCCAGCAGCCTGGTTCCATCCCATTCAAAGTAGAGCCCATCCTTTAATAGGCTCCCCCTATATGTTGCCCACTTCCTAACAAATCTAAGTCCCCTCATCCCTGCACTATTGTCTCAACCATGCATTGAGAATTTAGAGCTCTGCCTGCCTCTTGGCTCCTATGTGTGGAACGGGGAACATTTCAGAAAATGCTACCCTGGAGGATATGGATTTTAGCTTTCTACCTAAAAGCCTAAATTTGGCTTCCAGAGTCTCCCTCCAACATTTTCCTATGTCATTGGTCATTCCTATGTCATAAATCAAGACAACTGGCTCCTACCCAATATTATCTAAAATCCTATCTGGGTGACGCATGCATTAGGATATTGCATCCCCCGGTTGGCAGGTCCTGGCTACATGATTACTTCCTACTTAACCAGGGTGATGCTTTTTTTAAGAGACCTCTCTCCTCCAAAGTAGCACAGGGGCTGCCAGACATGAGGTGGGACTTCTCTACGACATCCCTGTAGGTCTCCTATATATATACTCTCTGTCTCCCTGAGCTCCTCCAAGTTTGCTACTCCAGCAGACTCATTTTCTGAGAGCTAGGAGCTCTTTGCATCAATCTTACACATATAACCTCTCGCCAACTGGGAGATAATCATACATGTAACACTCAGTGCAAAAGACTGGATAGCACCCCTCTCGTTGCTGGTGGTGTTCATTGTTCTTTAAATGCTGACTGCCACCAGCTGAATTAGATCTGGATATTTACTATCCGCCTCTATTTGGATACTAGCACTGATTAGCTACGCAGGGCTCCATTGCTCAGAACCTAATGATGGCATTAGAGCTGATTAGTGCTAGATTAGTTCCGGTGGTGTAGCCAGGAATTTTTTACAGGGGGTGCATGTCCAACACCACCCCCCATCTCCTGTGCCACCCCCTGTCTCCTGCATATCTCCCAGTACCTTAAAATAATCTTTGCTGCAGTCTTTACCCGGGCAGCGGCTGTGCCACTTACAGGCTGCCTGCACCGGCACTTCCACTCTGAACCATCCCGCCCTTCACAAAAAAGGAAGTTGTATCAGAAGGGGCGGGATGGTTCAGAGAGGAAGTTCTGGTGCAGGCCGCAGGCAGCCTATGAGTGTTGCAGCCACTGCCTGGGTGAAGACTGTAGCAGAAATGATTTTAAGGTATGGGCGGGAAACCAGGTCTAACAGTGGGTGTGTACGCAACCCTCACACCTTGTATAAATAAGCCACTGGTGCAGAATGATCAGAAGGCTTTAGTGCAGGAAACATGTTCACCAAATATAGCCATACATTGTATATAAATGTAGTCAAATGGATGATAATGAGGTCATTTGCTATTCCTTCCCAACACTCAGAGAATAACGCATAAACAAACCCTGCTCTTAATGCTGGAAACCTACCAGCAGCTCAAAGCTGGAATTGGGAGGGTTTGAAAAGAGGATTTATTATGATTTTCTGATTAAAATCTTCAGGTTTTGATTTGTTTTGGAAGCAGAAGGAAACCATGCAAGCTCTAAATGCCGGAACTCAGAAATAAATGTGTACAAGTCCAAGCAAACCCAAAAATGAAAGCACACATTGCTGCCTGTTTTCTGCATGTCAAGTAAAAAACAATTTTTTTTTCAAAAGTGTTTATTTAAAGGCACAGAAGAATGGCGCCACTGCATGCTTCACTTCAGGGTTTGCCTGGGCATGTGCACAAGAGCTGCACTTACCACATTCTTCCCCATAATTTCAGTCGCACAACATGCATATCATTTGCAGGTCATTAGCATTGAGCTTTTGTAAGCTACGTTTTTGTGCTGTTCCCATGGTATGAGGCAGGCACCATTCTCATTAGTGCCAGAGCTTAAAGAATTGGGGGCCTGGGTTACTTAGGACACCCTTGTTTCTATACTAAACTAATCAGGTTGTTATTTGGGTATGGCTGCCAAATTTTGAAAGTTCACAGATAGCTCCCTTCTTTACCTCTGGATGGTCCCAGAACTAACCATATAGTGCTGTGATGATCTCCCAAGACATTCAGTGGCACTCTCCGGATTTTGTGTGACTGAAAATCTGGGTTGGACCCAGTCAGTTGGAGTTATTGAGGTAGGAACTACCCCTACCTGAATAAATGCCTTTGAAAATTAATACCATTGTTGATTATCAGTGTTTATTTCTCTTTGCTTTCACATGGTCAAAGAAAGAAATGCTATGCTTAAGAATTCCATTTTTTGTCCACAAGTTTTTTCAGTGCTTGTTTGACATCATTGTTCCTTAGACTGTAGATCATAGGATTTACCATAGGGATTACCATTGTGTATACTATAGAAATAAACCGATTTTTGTTCAGAGAAGAATGTGAGCTGGGAAATGCATACATGAAGACAAGGGTCCCAAAGAATAAAACTACTGTGATAAAATGAGAAGCACATGTAGAAAAGGCTTTCTGTCTCCCTGTTGCAGAGCGAATTTTCAGGATAGCAGAAATAATATAAAAGTAAGAAAGAAATATTGCCACAGTGTTTAAAGTAATAACAATTGAAGCAAACGTTTGCAGAATTATCTCGTTGAGGAAGGTATCAGAGCAAGAGAGTTTCAACAGAGGAAGGGGATCACAGTAGAAATGATTGATCTCGTTAGAACCACAAAAAGACATAGAGAAAATATTGCCAGTTTCTACCAAAGAATACGTCAAGCTAAATATATATGCAGTTCCTAACAGCTGGATGCAAACCTTTTGAGTCATAACAGATGTGTACAGTAAGGGATTACATATTGCCATGTAACGATCATAAGCCATGACTGATAGCAGGAAACTCTCTGCAGATGCCAGTAGTCCAATAGAAA
The DNA here is from genome assembly GCF_901765095.1 of Microcaecilia unicolor. Lineage (NCBI taxonomy): Eukaryota > Metazoa > Chordata > Amphibia > Gymnophiona > Siphonopidae > Microcaecilia > Microcaecilia unicolor. The sequence goes on from NC_044031.1 coordinate 643,915,604, forward strand.
AGAATTGTATAGCACAGCCAATCAGGGACATGCTTTTTTTCTCCACTATAAAGTTGGCCAGTGCCCTTGGGGTGACAGTTGAGGAATAGCAGATATCTACAAAAGATAAGTTACTAATAAAAAAGTACATAGGTGTATGAAGTTGAGGATCAATCCTAATTAATGTGACAATACCAATGTTCCCCAGCAGAGTGAGTACATACATGGCCAAAAATGCAACAAAGAGTAAAGTCTGTAGCTTGGAAAGGTCAGCGAATCCAAGTAGGATGAGTTCAGTAATAGAGGTTTGGTTTTTGCCTTCCATTTCCCAAGGATGGAGCAATGAGCATCTGTTGATTGTTCAAGAAATAAAATATGTAATTATACTTGGTTCCAGTTTTAATTTATTTTTATTGAATATCATCATGTGCTTGCTGAAACAAAACTAGAAATTACACATAGGCCATCTATGTGGCCCATGAATCTGGATAACTTTAACTAGATAATGACTGAATGTTCTAAGGTACCTAAAGGTTAAACATGTCCTTATCATGCACCTGACTCTCCTGTACTCCACTTATTAAATGGACAGCCCAAAGAGTGAGGTTTACTAACACAGTGGGTGAAATTGAAGACTAAAGTAGGAGATTTATTTGGGTGGTTGTGTCCAGGTGTAAATCTCCACTCCTTCACACATAATCTAGCTTACTTTCCATACTGTGCGCACACTCATGTGCATGTACCTAAATAAGGGGCCCTTTCACTAAGCCGCATAAGCGTGTACGCACACTCAAAGTACGCCAAAATGGAGTTACCTCCCGGCCACCATGTGGCTCTTGCAGTAATTTCATTTTTGGTGCACATCTGATACGCATCTGAAAAATAATTTTTATTTTCTGATGCATGTATTGGGTACGTGCCAAGTGGCATTTGATGCCTTTTTTACATGTGCACTGAAAAATGATTCTGCGTGCGCCCAAAACACGCATCCACACTACCGCAGGCCATTTTCAGCACGCCTTTGTAAAAAGACCCCTAAATCTGTGGAAAAATTAGCTATATATAACTCCCTTCAGCTCACCTGAAATCTTTAGATGCAAAACCAACAAGTTATGAAGTAGTATATTTGCATTCACTTTTTGTTATGTGAATTTCCTCCAAAACACCTCTCTTATGATCCTCATAAATTTCCTGTCATTTTCTGAAATTTGGAATTGTACAGATGAAAAAAAATGTTATTCAGTGACACAACTGTGCATAAGTCCTTATAAAACACATGACTCTCCCTGTCAAAATCATCACATCATCCATGACATGTACTAAAACTTAAGAATGGGTTGGATATAATTATTAGTTCGCATAATCATACATGTATGACTATGTTGATACAGAAATAACATGTCTGCTATTATTTTTGTGACTCTTCTAATGTGGTAAAAATCTGGTTTAAATTAGATGTAGAATAGATAGAAAAAAAGAGTTACTGGGGAAAAATTGTACACAATCTTCATGATATATTTGGATTTGAAAAAACTAAAATTACCCATCTCTCATGTCTTTCTCCCCTTGATATGCACAGAAATCTGGTGTTAACAGAACACTCAATGGAAAATGTATTAATGGTGGAACAAAGACAGAAACACTGGCAGAATGATTTATAAACCTCCCTCCCTCCCTTTAGAGAATAGACTAGCAAGTCAGAATCCAGAAATCATGATTCTTTTTCATTTTTGCTCATTCTTGTTACAGATCACTTTCTATTTTTATCAGCTAGTGCATCAGTACATGTAGAGGTACTTGTGACCTGACTTGGCCACTGTTGCAAATAGGATACTGGGCTCAGGGCTGGTAGTAGACATGGTGGGGCCCAGGGCAGAAATTAAGGAGAGGGCCCATGATCCCTAATCCTCCTCTCCCCAATTTCCCCGCCTGCATTGCTACTATGCAGTTCAGGTATCTCTTCCCCTTCTCCCCACCACAGTCCATCTTCCTCCCTTCCCCTCACCTTGTGGTCTTCTTTAAAATTCTTATTTCCTTTCTCATAGAGTCCCTGGAGCGGCAGCCATCTTCACAAGCTGCCTCTGGCTATCCCAAAGTTTTCCCTTTCTGCCACAATACGCCCAGGTGGAAACAGGAAATTGTGTTAGAGAGGGATGGATCATCGTAGGATTACCATATGTCCGGATTTCCTCGGACATGTCCTCTTTTTGAGGACATGTCCGGGGCGTCTGGCTTGTTTTGCCCGCCCGCCTGTTTATCCGGATTTCTGGACAAGCGGGCGGACGGGCGGCAGTACCGTAGCGAGGGCGGCTGAAACCCGGGGTGGGTCGCCGCTGCGTATCCCCCACCGGGTGCAGCTCGGCGCCCCCCCCCCTCCGGAGCACACCCTCCCCCCGGGAGCGCATTTTTAATTGATTTAAAAGTGAGAGGCAGGCAGGAGGGCTGATCTGCCCCCGAGTCCACGTCGCTGGGAGCTGCGTCGGCTCCGTTGGTTCCTTGCTCTCTCTGCCCCGGAATAGGAAGTAACCTGGCATAGGGAGCAAGCAACCAATGGAGCGGACACCCCCCCCAGCGGCGTGCACCCGGGGCGGACCGCCCCACCGCCCCTCTTCCTACTCCACGGGCGGGCAGGCGAGCGGCGCCATGGGTCTCCCCTCCCTTTACTTACTTACTATCTGCCTTAGTGGTCTAATGACCTCTTTAGGGCAGGAAAGAGCCCCCTCTTTCCTGCGCAGAGCGCTTCCTGCCCTTGCCCTGCATCCTTCTCAGTCTCGGCTCGGGATTCAAAATGGCTGACAAGAGTTGAAGTGGCCTCGTGAGACTTCATCTCTCGGTGGCCATTTTGAATCCCAAGCCGAGACCGAGAAGGATGCAGGGCAAGGCAGCACTCCGGGCAGGAAAGAGGGGGCTCATTCCTGCCCCAAAGAGGTCACTAGACCACCAGGGCAGTAGATAGTAAATAAGGGGAGAGAAGGGGAATATGTGATAAGGGGGAGGGGACGTGATTGGAGGGAAGGTGACAGGGGGCAGGGGAGGGGAATATGTTTCAAGGGGGAGGGGAGGTGATGGGGGGCAGGGGAGAGGAATATGTGACCCGGGGGAGGGGAGGTGATGGGGGAGGGGAATATGTGACGGGGTGGGGTGATGATGCAAAAGGGGTGGGGTGTGGGCGGGGCAGGGGCGGGACATGTGTCCTCTTTTTAAGAGGAGAAAATATGGTAACCCTAGATCACCACAGAGAGGGAAAGCTTTGGGGCAGCTACAAGCAGCTTGTGAAAATGGCTATCATCCTGGGGCCCCTCTGAGAAAGGAAATACATTTTTAAAAAGATCAGGAAGGGAGGAGGAGATGAACTATGGTGAGGAGAAGGGAAAGATATGCCTTGACTCCCTGGAGCTGTTTGTCCCCCACTATCGTCAGCCCTGACTGGGCTAGATGGACGACTGGTCTAGCGCTGCGTACGTCTAGTAGCGCTATAGAAATGATAAGTAGTAGTAGAAGTAGTGGTCTGACCCAGTATTGGTATTCTTATGTTCTAAGACTGAAAAAGCCATCTGGTTTGAAAAATCTCATCTTGAAGTGTTAAAGTTTTCTTCTGACTCTTTGCTCCCTGTTATTAAGATTTACTATTTACCAGTTTCTTCAAAAACTACCCAGGGGGAGGTTAGAGATCAAGGGCAGGTTTTGAATTTGGATGTTAATAATATTTCAGCTATTTTGGAAGACTCATTGTCTGAGACTTCGGAAAAAGCTGCCCTACTGGTGTTTTTAGTCTTTGAACAAGAACTCTATAATGAAGTTATATTTTAAACATTCTCAAGAGCTATTCTATGGTCAGAAGTTGTGGATATATCTGGATGTTGCAAAAATTACTCAGGAGAGGAGTTAGGCCTTTTTTGCTATGCTTCAGGAAGTGAAGGACTTGGGAGCAACTTTTCTTCTTGCTTATCTGTGTAAATATAGAATCAGATATGGACAAAGTATGTTTTCTTTGTACCTGAACAGCTGCATTCCTTTTTGGACCTAAAGAAGATTGTTTGAACTTGTTTTGAACAACCAGTTTGCAATTATAGGGATCCTTTTACAAGGCCATGATAAAAAGTGGCCTGCGGTAGTGTGGGAATACCTTTTTGGCACACACTTGACCACTTTTTACCGCAGCTGGGAAATGGGCGTACACAAAACTTAAAACTAGCGCTCGCCTGTTTATGGCCTGAGCCCTTTCTGCCAGCCATTGACCCAGTGGTAAGGGCTCATGCACGACCCACATGGTAACCTTGCAGCATGCACCAACGTGGCCACACTGCCAATTATCACCGGGAATGTACCCCGTAGTAGAAAATAGAAAAATATTTTCTATCACAGGATTCGTCGTGCACCAAACTCAGAATTATCACTGGGTGCATATGCTATGCTGGCGTAAGTGCCAATTTGGCGAATGCTACCTGAGCATTTGTCCTCCCGTGGCTTTGTAAAAGGGCCCCATAGTTTGTTTCCAAAGGGTAGTAACTGATAATGGCCTTTCTTTAATTATGTTACATTGCATTTTCTCCTAATTCTTTCATTAGACCTCTCCCCCATTAGATTTTTGTGGTCTAAGAAAAACTGAAAAACTGTTTGTTGTTGTTTCTCTTATTTCTTCTGTATTTCTTAATCAAGAGCAATCTTGTCAAATTATTGTCAAGTCATAAATAAAAAAAAAACTCATCTTAAGCTTGCTCTAAGCCTTTTGGAAGTATTTTTCAAAGCTGCCGATTCAGCTACATAGTCCAGGGATACTTTTAAACCTGTGAGGTCTGCAAGAGTTTTGAAAGGGAAAATATGAAGATGCCTTTCCCTTTAGCAATTGCTCTAGGACAGAATGTTCCTCTGCTTTAAGTGAGTGCACATTTTTCCTGAATAATGACATTATAGATTTGAAACAATTGCTAATTTCTCCCTCCCTCCTATAAAATGCCCTAGGACTCTCCCTCCTCACTCCAGTAAAAAGTGTGCAAACTGTTAATACCTGTGTGTACATTAACCTACTCATTTGCATAGGCATCTAAAAATTACCTTTCCACAAACAGGGCTAGATAGAATTAAGAAACTTCCTGATTAGCTCTGATAATATTCCAGTTATGGAAAGATGCTCAGTGTTTCCAAATATATGATTTAGAAATATTTCCACAAAAATATACAGCTACAGTGTGCGGAATGAAGCACTTTGAATATGCTGACATTTTGTCATATAGGGACCTGTTTACTATGCCATGCTGTAGGTTAGCGCATGCTAAAAATTAACATGCACTAATGCTAGAAATGTCCATATATTCCTATAGGTGTCTCTAGCGTTAGCCCGCGCTAATTTTTAGCACGTGCCTACAGCATGGCATAGTAAACAGGGCCCTAATTTTGAATGTTTGCTCACATCAGTCATACATTCTGTAATGTATTTACTATCTGGTCGATGTTCAAAATGATTTATCTGGCCAGTGACTGGTTAAATCGCTTGTTCACAGCTATCCACTAATTTTCAGCAGCACTTAACTAGTTATCACCGCTGAAAATTAGTGGTTAGCGCCTAAATGAAAATCAGCTATTTTGGAGGCATTCCGAGGGCAGAGTCAGCACTTGGCTCGTTAAGTGCCAATATTCAGCACTTAACCGGCCAGGGTAGTCGTAACTACATAAATGAAATTGCCTAAAACACAGTCCTATCTTTATGTGGCAACCCATGGCTGGTTAAGTTCTGAATATCAACTTAACTGGCTACTTGTTAGCCATCACTGCATAAACCCGACATGGCGAAGAACTGAATACCTGGAGTGGAGGAGTGGCCTACTGGTTAGAGCACCAGTCTTACAATCCAGATGTGGCCAGTTCAAATCCCACTGCTGCTCTTTGTAATCTTGTGCAAGTCACTTAACCCTCCATTACCTCAGGTACAAACTTGGATTGTGAGCCCTAATGGGACAGAAAAATATCCAGTGTACCTGAATGTAATTCACCTTGAGCTACTACTGAAAAAGGTGTGAGCAAAATCTAAATAAATATTAACACCCGTGGGAGTCAGCAAAACACTCACTGCCACCAGCTGAATGTTTACTCCACTGAAAATATTAATGTGACGTTAGAAATCAATGGACAAACAACATTCAAACAGAAACATAGAGACTGATATTCAGCTAAACAATATTGGGTTATCTTTAACTGGCTACATTCAATTATACTGACATCTAGGTAACTTTTAAATATATATATATATATGGATAAAGACATATAGATATCCTTTATGCATATATCAGATATAGACACTCGAGATACATCACAAACAGTGGTACTGCAGGACACTTATACATAGGATGTTAACTTTCCATCTAACTAGGAGATCTTTGAGATCAAGGAACATTGGTGTTTATCACTGTTTTGTGCTACAGGTACTGTTGTTTGTTACCTTTTCTGTTGGAATAAAATATATACAGTACCTGTGTGTCACTTACAAATCTTTAGTAGATAAAAGACACAAAACTGAGTTATCAGTATCTAGTTAAAACCTAAAATCAGAAGCACTAATAAATATATGTGTACAGATCAATTTTATCTGTTCTGTCTTAAACCTACAATGAAATACCCACCTTGTGCTAGGAAGATGCAGCTCTTCTGAGCTCCAGTGGACCTTGCAGATTCCCAATATTATATGTGAATATATATTATGCATTTTGTGACATTTGGGACTGTATCCCTGAAGTACACTAAAGAAAACAATTTTCACTTCTGCAAACATTTTTGCTCATAATTGTATCTTGCTTTAAAAAAACATCTTTAAACACAGGATTTCTAGTTCCCTTTTTTTCTCCACATACTGTAACATCTCTTACAACAGGGAAAACTGAGGTACATATCGATACATGCATCATTCCCCATGCATCATTAAATTGTATTAGTAGGGTACCAAGCTTTAAAAAGGTAATCCACAGTTCTCTGTCTGAAATAAGCAGATGGTCATGTGTTTTTTTAATGTTTTAAATTTGTTGGTTGATGTATTATAATTAATATTTTATGATGCATTGTTTATATACTTTATTTATAAGTATGCTGATATATATTATGTTTTTTTATTGTAAACGGCTTTAAAACTTGCAAAGTGTTAAGCGGTATATCAAGTTAATAAATCAAATCAAATCCAAAGAAAGAAATCTGTTTATTCCAGGTGTCTGACTTATATAAATATCTTACATAGGGATGTCTTTGATATTGTCCTTTGAAGACTAATTGACTGCACTATTAATCTCTGGTCCTTATTTTAGAAAAATCCCCATGTGTTAACAGTAAATCCAATCCTTTGCCACATAACAAACCTGATCCCGCCACACAAGGACATCCCAGTTAAGGACCCACCAGATTCACCCCTGGCTCTTTCTGGAGGTCCTTGGCCCTGGGTTTGACAGAACACAAGAGCAGATTGAACAACCAGAACATCACGGCCCCTATGGTAGCCCATTGTTTAAAGTTTCATCATCAGTTTTCCCAAGTTACAGTGAATGGTTATTGACCATGTGGTATCCACTCAAAGAGGAGGAAATAGGGAGAGTGCACTAGCCAGAAATGAACAATACTGGATTTTTGAATTAGACACTATAACCCCTAACGGATTAAATGACTTTGTAGAATGGAACATAGTAATTTAGTGATTTGTTACAGAAGATTGTTTTCCAACAACTGTGCGGGTAGATGGGTGGGTTTTTTTCAATAAATTTTTCAACAACATTTTTTCAATAACATTTGTTCAACTAATTTTCAATAATATTTAACAATTTTTCATATATATTTTTTCAATTACAGTAGTTCCTCTGTACCAGTATAATAGGTTTGCATTGTCTATTCTAATTCAGTTTGTACATTGTATTGTCAGTTGTAACAACCAGTGTCACTATGACGTTTCACGTTTTGTATGTGAGTACACCTACTTCCGGCTAAGGGAGCTTAATAGTGGGAACTCTCTTGCTTTTGGGATAAGAAAGAATTCTCAGAAAGTTGGCGCAGCATGTGTTTATTTTCAGGAACAGGCAGTAGAAAACCGGGTCTCTGACGAAGATCGTCTCGAAACCCTGCAGAGTTGGACACAGACGGTATCCTGCCAACATTGGAAGAAATTGTGGCGACAGCGGTGACGGTGGTGAAAGAACTTGTCAACGCTGATTTCAATAGCAGCTGCTGGGTGTTGTGTTCACACCTAGTGGTGCAGAGCCTTTTTCCTTCAGAATGTATAATTTATGAAATTTGGACTATTTATTAAGGACCTTTTTGTTCTATTCTCATCACATTACATGTTTCCTTACAGTATGGATATAAGCTTAGTTTAGGGACAGAACGCTATTTGCGCATGAGATAAAAACTACAAAAAAAGATATTAACGGATGAGCAGACTAGCTCATGTCTCACATTATTATAGGGGCACGGGAGTAAAGCTTTTTTGACTTGCGCATGTGGTGAAAGTGAGTAGGGAACTTGTTAGTGCGGGATTTAGATTTAGATCAGGATATGAATTGAGAGCTTAAGCCTGTTTCGCTTAAACCTGTTGCTATTTCTTGTGATTGTGATTGTTTGCATAACTTATGTAAAGTATAGGATGTTCATGGGTGCACTTATAAAATTTTAGAGAGATTCCATGATAGAGAAACCCATCCACCCATTAGGATAAGCCTACGTTGAGTGGGCTGTCCACTTGGGTGAGTTCAGCTTCTGAGAATTTCTCCTTTTCACAAAAAAAATTATTATTATTATTTTATTATTTTGTTTCTTTTTTTACTAGACAGGTCTTCTAAGCTCTCCATCCATACCCTAGATATCACCAGTGGTTAGAGTAGAGATCTAGCCTTACCCTGGTTTATTTTGTAAATTATTTGTGTTACCAGAGGTATTCTAAGGGGATTGTATTTTTGAGTCCTGGGTTTAAAATGCCACTGGCAACCCCTAGTGGTAGTATCACAGTAGTACCTCTAGGGATTAGGCTACCTTTTGACCTTATATGTCAGCCTGACTCCTAGCAGTAGTACTGTGATACTAACACTAGGGGGTCCTTTAACTAAGGTGCGCTGAAAAATGGCCTGCGGTAGTGCAGGCGTGGGGTTTGGGTGCACGCAGATCCATTTTTCAGTGCGCCTGCTAAAAATGCCTTTTTTTATTATTGTCTAAAATGGATGTGCGGCAAAATAAAAATTGCTGTGCGTGCATTTTGGGTTTCTTACCACCAGCCATTGACTTATTGGTAAGGTCTCTTGTGTTAACTGTGTGGTAATCGCCTAAGTGCTTCAAGTCAGAGTTACCGCCCGATTTTCACCGCGCGCCAGAAAATAAAATATACGTTCTGACGTGCATAGTAAGCACACGTAAAAAATGAAATTACAACAAGGACCACGTGGTAGCTGGGTGGTAACTCCAAATTGACGTGCATTGGGCATGCTTAGGTGCCTATCCAGCTAATTTTCTAAAGAGATCCCCGGCCATCTTCCAACATAAATCGAGAGATGGCCGGCGATCTCTCAAAAGCAGCGAAATTGGTATAATCGAAAGCTGATTTTTTGACACCATTGCCACTTTCCCATCGCCGAGCCGGTGAAAGTTCAAGGGGGCGTATCAGCGGCGTAGCAAAGGCAGGACATGGGCGGGCATGGGTGAGGCTACCAGATGGCCGGCTTTCACGGATAATGGAAAAAACAAAAGTGGCGTTAATCAGTATTTCGCCGGGTTTACTTGGTCCTTTTCATTTTCATGACCAAACCTCAAAAAGGTGCTCCAACTGACCAGATGACCACCGGAGGGAATGGAGGATGACCTCCCCGTACTCTCCCAGTGGTCACCAACCCCCTCCCACACTAAAAAAATAAAAACCTTTTTTGCCAGCCTGTATGCCAGCCTCAAATGTCATACCCTGCAGTATGCAGGTCCCTGGAGCAGTTGTTAGTGGGTGCAGTGGACTTCAGCCAGGTGGACCCAGGCCCATCCCCCCCTACTTTTTGCACTCGTGCTGGTAAATGGGAGCTCCAAACTGCCCCCAAAACCCACTGTACCCACATCTAGGTGCCCCCCTTCAGCCATAAGTGCTATGGTAATGGTGTAGAGTTGTGGGCAATGGGTTTTGGGGGGGATTTGGGGGACTCAGCACCCAAGGGAAGGGAGCTATGGATTTGGGAGGTATTTTAATTTTTTTTAATTGTTACAAGTGCCCCCTAGGGTGCCCAGTTGGTGTCCTGGCATGTGAGGGGGACCAGTGCACTACGAATCCTGGCCCCTCCCATGACCCAATGCCTTGGATTTGTTTGTTTTTGAGCTGGGCACCTTCGGTTTCCATGATTGCTGAAAAACGATATCGCCCAGCTCAAATCTGCACAAATCCGATGCATTTGCCCGGCACAAACTGTATTTTCGAAAATATGGCCTGTCCCGCCCCTTCACGTACCCGTTCTCGGAGATAGACGTCCATGGAGATGGGCATTCGCATTCGATTATGCCCCTCCACGAGTACAATAAAATATCAAAAATTAAAGAGGAGTACAAACCATAGGTATAATAGATTGAAACTTTCTAAAAACCTTCTCTAACTTCAATTATGATGTTATTGATTTAAGAGCGAGGCAGACTAAGGGATCTGCTTCTTATGAAGCATTCTGTGAAAGAGTAGCTCGCTGTCAGGCGTTTCCCATTAGTCCAATCCGCATGATAGATAAGTGCCAAAGCATCATTAAAAATGCCGATATATGCATGAAATAAAGTTAAAACAACACATAGATAGGAGAGGTTTTTTGAGACTTGTGAGGATGCTCGCCAGTCAGTTTGCATAAAGAAAATTCATTTTCAAGAGTAAATGCTGAGCAACACGATATCTACTACAAAATATGTAGTTGAGTTATCGAGCGTCTGAAGTCTTTTCCTCTCATTAATTACAAATTTGGAGTTAGATAAGAAGGTTTTTGTGTAAACAGTGAGATGTGGTGGAAACTGTGACACCACCCAAAGTCACCAAAACCTAATATATCTATCTCTTCATTTAGTGCCATATACTCTAACTCTCCAATCTTATCTTTTTAGGTTTCTAGCATTTGTATACATACACTTCAAATTGTGTTTTTTCCTTGCATACAACCTGCTTAGAAGTTAAAAGGGATAATTTGCATTAAAAGGGATAATTTGCATCCTTTACTCTGTTCTTCCATTAAACACTCCTGGCTTTCTTTCACCATTATTGAAACCTCTTTATTGGTACTCCCTAAAGATCCTGTTTCAATAATATCTTTTGAGGATACTCTGCACTGAATCATGTGCTCCTGTGTGACTGTAGGCTTCCCCCACTACCACCACCACCACCATCATCATTTTAGTCTAAAAACTGCTCTATCTCCTTTTTAAATGGTCAGTGCCAGCAGCCTGGTTCCATCCCATTTAAAGTGGAGCCCATCCTTTCATAGGCTCCCCCTATATGTTGCCCACTTCCTAACAAATCTAAGTCCCCTCATCCCTGCACTATTGTCTCAACCATGCATTGAGAATTTAGAGCTCTGCCTGCCTCTTGGCTCCTATGTGTGGAACGGGGAACATTTCAGAAAATGCTAACCTGGAGGATATGGATTTTAGCTTTCTACCTAAAAGCCTAAATTTGGCTTCCAGAGTCTCCCTCCAACATTTTCCTATGTCATTGGTCATTCCTATGTCATAAATCAAGACAACTGGCTCCTACCCAATATTATCTAAAATCCTGTCTAGGTGGCACGTTCAAGAGGATATTGCATCCCCCGGTGAGCAAGTCCTGGTTACAGGATTACTTCCTACTTCACCAGGGTGATGCTCTTCTTTTAGGGGACTTCTCTACGACATCCCTGTAGGTCTCCTATATATATACTCTCTGTCTCCCTGAGCTCCTCCAAGTTTGCTACTCCAGCAGACTCACTTTCTGAGAGCTAGGAACTCTTTGCATCAAGCATACACATATAACCTCTTGCCAATTGGGTGATAATCATACATGTACCAGTGCTTTTTTTGTAGAAAAAAAATGTGCCTGTACACATTGTGGACGTGGTCACCACATATGGCCCCACCCCTTTTATAGCCACACCCACATTAGCCACACCCCTTATACCAGCCATGGCACATATAAACAGACATCATTGAAAATATTATACTAGTATAGGAGAAAAAATAAAGTGATTTTTTCATTATAAATAATTTCTGTAAGCTGTTACAGCTCCAGTATACCCAGTGCAAAATAAGACAGCAGATGTAAATTCTCAAATTGGACATATTCCAAACACTAAAATGAAAATAAAATGATTTTTTCTACCTTTGTTGTCTTATGACTTTGTTTTTCTATCCATATTGGTCTGATTCTGCTGTTCTCTAAACTCAGTTTCCAGCTTCCTTTCCATTTTTTTCTTTACTTTCCTCCTTTCTTCTTCATTTCTTACCCTACATCCATAAGTAAAAACTGGGTCCTCCTCCGTGGAATTGACTGGAGGAGGTATAACGTGGATCCAGCTTTTGCCTATTTTCTCCATCTATGTGCAGTTTTTCTCCTCTCTTCCCTTTCCCTCATCTCCATCCATGTGCACCTTCTTCTTTTTTCTTTCCTCCCCTCCATCCATGTCCAACACTTCTCCTCTCTCCTCCCTTCCATCTATGCCCAGCATTTCTCCTCACTCTTCCCTCCCCCACATCCATATAAAGCAATAATTCTCTCTCCTCTCTCCTCCATCCAAGTCCAGCATTTCTCCTCTCTCCCCACCAACTCCTCCATCCATCCATGTCCAGCAATTCTCCTCTATCTCCTGCTCTCCTCTCCATCCATTTCCAGCATTTCTCCTCTCTCCCCTCCCATCCATGTGCATCTCCTTCCTGTCTTCCCTCCCCTCAATCCATGTCCAGCACGTCTCTTCTCTCCCCTGACCCTCCCCTCCCATGTCCAGTGATTCTCCTCTATCCCCTGTCCTCCCCTGCCATCCATGTCCAGCGATTCTCCTATCTCCCCTTCCCTCCCCTATCATCCATGTCCAACGATTCTCCTCTCTCCCCTGCCCTCCCCATCCATCCATGTCCAGCGAATCTCTCTTTGCTGACCTCTCCTCCCATCCATGTCCAGTATGTCTCCTGTCTCCCCTGCCCTCCCCTCTCATCCATGTCCAGTGATTCTCCTCTGCATCCATGTCCAGTGATTCTCCTCTCCCCTGCCCTCCCCTCCAATCCATGTCTAGCGATTCTCCTCTCTTCCCTGCCCTCCCCTCCCATCCATGTCCAGCATGTCTCCTCTCTCCCCTGCCCTCCCCTCTCATCCATGTCCAGTGATTCTCCTCTGCCCCCTGTCCTTCCCTGCCATACATGTCCAACGATTCTCCTCTCCCCTGCCCTCCCCTCCCATCCATGTCCAGCATGTCTCTTCTCTCCCCTGCCCTCCCCTCTCATCCATGTCCAGCGATTCTCCTCTTCCCCCTGTCCTCCCCTGCCATCCATGTCCAGTGATTCTCTTCTCCCCTGCCCTCCCCTCCCATCCATGTCCAGCAATTCGCTCTTCCCTGCCTCCCATCCCATCCCATCCATGTCCAGCATGTCTCCTTTGCCCTCCCCTCCCATCCATTACCAGCGATTCTGCTCTCTCCCCTGCCCTCCCCTCCCATCCATGTCCAGCGATTCTCTCTCCCCTGCCCTCCCCTCCCATCCATGTCCAGCGATTCTCTCTTCCCTGCCTTCCCCTCAAATCCATGTCCAGTGATTCTCTCTTCCCTGCCTTCCCTTGAAATCCATGTCCAGCGATTCTCCTCTCTCCCCTGCCCTCCCCTCCATGTCCAGCAATTCCCCTCTCTCCCCTGCCCTCCCATCCCCTCCATGTCCAGCAATTCTCCTCCCCTCCCGTCCATGTCCAGCAATTCGTTCAAACCCCAGCCCCCCCACCCTCCCTCAGCTCCCCAACTTTCCGTTCATGCACCCGTGCTCCCTGCCTTAAAATCTTTAGTTTACCCGAAGTCACGGCAAATCGGCAGTAAAAGCAGCAGGCAGGCAGGCTCGCCCCCTCTTTGCTTCCCTTCCCTCTCAGCGCGTCCCTTCTTCCTCTGATGTAATTTCCTTTCTGCAAGGGCAGGATGCGCTGAGAGGGAAGGGAAGCGACGAGGAGGCAAGCCTGCCTGCCTGCCTGCTGCTTTTACTGCCAGTTCGTCACAACTTCGGGTAAATTAAAGATTTGAAAGCAGGGAGCACGAGTACATGAACGGAAGGGAGTGGGCAGGTGAGCTGGACCTCACAAAAAAGGTACCAGTATACCGTACCTCCGCAAAAAAAGCACTGCATGTGACACTCAGGGGCGTAGCCTACGTGGGGCCACGGGGGCATGGGCCCCCACATATTACGGCCTGGCCCCCTCTACATTGACCCCTAACTGCCGCCGCCCCCACCCTGCCACCGCATCAGGTACTTTGTTTGCTGGCAGGGGTCCCCAATCCACGCCAGCCGAAGAGTCTTCTTCAGCGCCGGTCGACTCCGGCACCTTCGTTGTGTGATCATCTGTTTCTGATGCCTTACAACCTGCACCATGCATGTAGCCCCTTGCACGACGTCAGGTGTCAGAAACAGATGATCACACAACAAAGGCACCGGAGTCGACCGACGCTGAAGAAGATTCTTCGGCTGGCGGGGATTGGGAACCCCCGCCAGCAAGCAAGGTGCCTGATGCGGCGGCAGGGCAGGGGCGGGCGGGCGGTGGTGGAGGGTTGCGGTTGTGGCAGCGGGGGGGTTCAAAGTGGCAGGGGAGTTGGCGGCGGGGGGATGTGGCTAAACAGTGCCCCGCCCGCCTCGGGCTCTGGCCCACCCTCTCGCCGAGGTCTGGCTATGCTCCTGGTGACACTCAGTGCAAAAGACTGGATAGCAGTGGCGTACCAAGGGGGGGGCGGAGGGGCGGTCCGCCCCGGGTGCACGGCGCTGGGGGGGTGCCGCGCGCCTGTTGGCCGAGTCCGCTCGTTCCCTCCCTGCTGCTCCCTCTGCGTGGAACAGGTTACTTCCTGTTCCAGGGCAGAGGGAGCAGCAGGGAACAAGCGGACTCGGAGCCGACAGGCACGCGGCACCCCCCCCCCCCCCCAGCAGGTAAAAATGCACCTGTGGGGAGGGGGGGGTCGCGCTGCACCCGTGGGAGGCGTAATTTCACCGGGGGGGGGTCGCGCTGCACCCGGGGGGTGTAATTTCACGGGGGGGGCGCGCTGCACCCGAGGGGGGGCGCATCGGCGATCCGCCCCAGGTGTCAGCCAGCCTAGGAATGCCATTGCTGGATAGCACCCCCTCATTTCTAGATTCTTGTCTGCATCTTAGTATTCTTGAATTAAAATTTGTTAGGGTACTAGAGATATTAGACTAATATAAAGAATCTTAAGATTATATGGCATGTTGTGTGATTTATTTAGCTTCTCAGAAAGTAATGAAATATAATTAAAACTCTGTAGTCATATTGTTTCACAGCAGTGGGAATTTTACCCACAGAGGGAGAGGGATATTTTCAGCCTTGATTATACTTGCAAAACAGCTTAGTAACCCAAGTAAAAGCATTTGAATATTGTCATTTTAGTTTAAAACCTTCATGCAGTGGCATAGCTAGGGGGGGGGGGGGCGCCAGGGGAGCAGCCACTCTCCCAAATGGACTTCTACCGGCGCCTATTTTTTACTCAATGTGTTGCATTTAAAACGCACACCGGCACCAGTGGAAGTCCGCTTCCCCGCTGCTGTCACTGCACCCGCACCTTCAACCTGGCTCCACTTCTGCCTTTATACACATTTTATGGCGCATGCCTGCACTCATCCATCATATCAATTTCATTTTACCTTAACTAATGGAAAATGATGACTACACAGAAGGAAAACAGTTACATATATGGGAAATCAGTCTACTCAGACATCAAGTCAAAGGAACAGATATATACCAGTTAATATTCAGCTGGTGGTGTTCAATGTTCTTTAAATGCTGACTGCCACCAGCTGAATTAGATCTGGATATTTACTATAAGCCTCTATTTGGGTACTAGCACTGATTATCCAAATATTGGGAAGCTGCTGGGAGTTACCCGGGTATCACTGATATTCAGAGGTGGTACCCAGGCATCTTCCCAGGGCCCCAATGCTCAGATTCTAATGCTGGCATTAGAGCCAATTAGTGCTGGACTAGTGCCGGTGTTAATCTGTGCAGAACAGTGGTGTAGCCAGGACATTTTTACAGGGGGTGCATGTTCCACATCACTCCCCATTTCCTGTGCCACCCCCTGTCTCCTATGCACTTCCCAGTACCTTAAAATAGTCTTTGCTGCAGTCTTCACCCGGGCAGCGGCTGTGACACTCATAGGCTGCCTGCGGCCTGCACCAGGACATCCGCTCTGAACCATCCCACCCTTCACAAAAAAGGAATTTGCATCAGAAGGGGTGGGATGGTCCAGAGAGGAAGTTATGGTGCAGGCCGCAGGCAGCCTAAGAGTGCTGCTGCCACTGCCCGGGTGAAGACTGTAGCAGAGATGATTTTAAGGTATGCGCAGAAGGCCAGGTCTGACAGTGGGTACGCAGCACACACCTTGTATAAATAAGCCACTGGCGCAGAATGATCAGAAGGTTTTAGTGCAGGAAACGTGTGCACCAAAGATGACCATAAATTGTATTTAAATGCAGTCAAATGAATGTTAATACATAGTAGATGACGGCAGAAAAAGACCTGCACGGTCCATCCAGTCTGCCCAACAAGATAACTCATATGTGCTACTTTTTGTGTATACCCTACTTTGATTTGTACCTGTGCTCTTCAGGGCACAGACTGTATAAGTCTGCCCAGCACTATCCCCACCTCCCAACCACCAGTCCCGCATCCCAGCCACTGGCTCTGGCACAGACTGTATAAGTCTGCCCAGCTCTATCCTCGCCTCCCAACCACCAGCCCCGCCTCCCAACCACCGGCTCTGGCACAGACCATACAAGTCTGCCCAGCACTATCCCCGCCTCCCAACCACCAGTCCCGCTTCCCACCACCGGCTCTGGCACAGACCGTACCAGTCTTCCCAGCACTATTCCCGCCTCCCTACCACCAGCCCCGCCTCCCGATCTTGACTAAGCTCCTGAGGATCCATTCCTTCAGCACAGGATTCCTTTATGCTTATCCCACGCATGTTTGAATTCCGTTACCGTTTTCATTTTCTCCACCTCCCGCGGGAGGGCATTCCAAGCATCCACTACTCTCTCTGTGAAAAAATACTTCATGACATTTTTCTTGAGTCTGCCCCCCTTCAATCTCATTTCATGTCCTCTCGTTCATTTGCTATTCCTTCCCAATGCTCAGAGAACAACGCACAAACAAACCCTGCTCTTAATGCTGGACACCTACCACCAGCTCAGAGCTGGCATTGGGAGGGTTTGAAGAGAGGATCGCTTATGATGTTTTGATTAAAATCTTCAGGTTTTGATTTGTTTTGGAAGCAGAAGGAAACCCATGCAAGCTCTATATGCCGGAACTGAGAAACAAATGTGTGCAAGTCCAAGCAAACCCAAAAATGAAAGCACACATTGCTGCCTGTTTTCTGAAATTCAAGTGAAAAAAAATGTTTTTTGAAAAGTGTATATTTAAAGGAGCAGAAGAATGGCGCAGATATATGCTTCACTTGAGCGTTTGCCTGGGCATGTGCACAAGATCTGCATTTGCCACATTCCTCCTCATACTTTCGGTCTCACAACATGCATATGATTTGCAGGTCATTAGCATTGAGCTTTTGTAAGCTACGTTTTTGCGCTGTTCCCATGGTATGAGGCAGGTATCATTCTCATTAGTGCCAAAGCTTTGAGCTTTGGGGCCTGGTTTACTTAGGACACCCTTGTTTCTATACTAAACTAACCAGGTTGCTATTTGGGTATGGCTGCCAAATTTTGGAAGTTCACAGATAGCTCCCTGCTTCACCTCTGAATGGTCCCAGAACTAACCAGATAGTGCTGTGTTGATCTCCCCAGATTTTCAGTGGCACACTCTGGATTTTGTGTGACTAAAAATCTGGGTTCGACCCAGTCAGTTGGAGTTATTGAGGTAGGAACTGCCCCTACTTGGATAAATGCCTTTGAAAATTAACACCATTGTTGATTACCAGTGTTTATTTCTCTTTGCTTTCACATGGTCAAAGAAAGAAATGCTATGCTTAAGAATTCCATTTTTTGTCCACAAGTTTTTTCAGTGCTTGTTTGACATCATTGTTCCTTAGACTGTAGATCATAGGATTTACCATAGGGATTACCATTGTGTATACTATAGAAATAAACCGATTTTTGTTCAGAGAAGAATGCGAACTGGGAAATGCATACATGAAGACAAGGGTCCCAAAGAATAAAACTACTGTGATAAAATGAGAAGCACATGTAGAAAAGGCTTTCTGTCTCCCTGTTGCAGAGCGAATTTTCAGGATAGCAGAAATAATATAAAAGTAAGAAAGAAATATTGCCACAGTGTTTAAAGTAATAACAATTGAAGCAAACGTTTGCATTATTATCTCGTTGAGGAAGGTATCAGAGCAAGAGAGTTTCAACAGAGGAAGGGGATCACAGTAGAAATGATTGATCTCGTTAGAACCACAAAAAGACATAGAGAAAATATTGCCAGTTTCTACCAAGGAATACGTCAGGCTAAATATATATGCAGTTCCTAACAGCTGGATGCAAACCTTTTGAGTCATAACAGATGTGTACAGTAAGGGATTACATATTGCCGTGTAACGATCATAAGCCATGACTGATAGCAGGAAACTCTCTGCAGATGCCAGTAGTCCAAGAGAAAAGAATTGTATAGCACAGCCAATCAAGGACATGGTTTTTTTCTCCACTATAAAGTTGGCCAGTGCCCTTGGGGTGACAGTTGAGGAATAGCAGATATCTACAAAAGATAAGTTACTAATAAATAAGTACATAGGTGTATGAAGTTGAGGATCAATCCTAATTAATGTGACAATACCAATGTTCCCCAGCAGAGTGAGTACATACATGGCCAAAAATGCAACAAAGAGTAAAGTCTGTAGCTTGGAAAGGTCAGCGAATCCAAGTAGGATGAGTTCAGTAATAGAGGTTTGGTTTTTGCCTTCCATTTCCCAAGGATGGAGCAATGAGCATCTGTTGATTGTTCAAGAAATAAAATATGTAATTATACTTGGTTCCAGTTTTAATTTTTTTTTATTATTATTTATAATTTCAAAAACTTTACAATACAAGACAATCTTGCTTCAGAAAATCAGACAGAAAACAGTAATGGAATTACATCATCCCATAAATACATTCTTAAGAGGATACATTAATGCCTTTTTATATCACAAAATGAGAAGGGGGCATTATTAAGAATAATGGGGAAAATATAACTTGAACTAAATACTAAGGAACAGACTTTGCACGAATTTTCTTCCTTAAATTCTTACAACTTACACCATTAGCTAGAACGTAAAAATTTATAACTTCCTTGAATCAATAAATACTCTTAACTGTTCTGGCTGAAAAAATATATATTTTAAACCTTCATATTTCACAACGCATTTACTTGGGTAGTTCAAGAAGAAAGAGGCACCCAAATCCTGGGTCTCTTTTCTCATGCTCAAAAAGGTCTTCCTAATATCTTGTGTTTGCTTCGTAACATCCTGAAATATACGTATTGTTTTACCATAGAACAAATCATTCATTCAACGAAAATACAATCTTTTTATAGCTTCAATTTATTTTTATTGAATATCATCATGTGCTTGCTGAAACAAAACTAGAAATTACACATAGGCCATCTATGTGGCCCATGAATCTGGATAACTTTAACTAGATAATGACTGAATATTCTAAGGTACTTAAAGGTTAAACATGTCCTTGTCCTGCATCTGACTCTCCTGTTCTCCATTTATTAAATGGATAGCCCAAAGAGTGAGGTTTACTAACACAGTGGGTGAAATTGAATACTAAAGTAGGAGATTTATTTGGGTGGTTGTGTCCAGGTGTAAATCTCCACTCCTTCACACATAATCTAGTTTACGTTCCATACTGTGTGCATACTCATGTGCATGTACCTAAATAAGGGGCCCTTTTACTAAGCCGCATAAGCATCTACGCACACCCAAAGTGCGCCAAAATGGAGTTACCACCTGGCTACCATGTAGCTCTTGCAGTAATTTCAGTTTCGGTGCGCGTCTGATACGCATCTGAAAAATAAGTTTTATTTTCTGACGCACGTATTGGGCATGCGCCAAGTGGCATTTGACGCACGTAGGTCATTGCTGTCCAGTTACCACGTGAGTCTTTACCGCTAGGTCGATGGCTGGTGGTAAGGACTCAGACCCAAAATGGACACGTGGCAATTTTCATTTTGCTACATGTCCTTTTTCGGGAAAAATAAAAAAGGCCTTTTTTACAGGTGCGCTGAAAAATGATTCTGCGTGCACCCAAAACACGGATCCACACTACCGCAGGCCATTTTCAGCACACCTTTGTAAAAGGGCCCCTAATTCTGTGGAAAAATTAGCTATGTATAACTCCCTTCAGCTCACCTGAAATCTTTAGATGCAAAACCAACAAGTTATGAAGTAGTATATTTGCATTCACTTTTTGTTATATGAATTTCCTCCAAAACACCTCTCTTATGATCCTCATAAATTTACTGTCATTTTCTGAAATTTGGAATTGTACAGATGAAAAAAAATGTTATTCAGTGACACAACTGTGCATAAGTCCTTATAAAACACATGACTCTCCCTGTCAAAATCATCACATCATCCATGACATGTACTAATACTTAGGAATGGGTTGGATATAATTATTAGGTCATATAATCATAAATGTATGAATATGTTGATACACAAATAACATGTCTGCTATTATTTTTGTGTCTCTTCTAACGTGGTAAAAATTTGAAAAAACTAAAATTACCCATGTCTCATGTCTCTTGCTCCCCTTGACATGCCCAGAAATTTGGTGTTAATAGAACACACAATGGAAAATGTATTAATGGTGGAACAAAGACAGAAACACTGGCAGAATGATTTATAAACCTACCTCCCTCCCTTTAGAGAATAGACTAGCAAGTCAAAATCCAGAAATCATGATTCTTTTTCATTTTTGCTCATTCTTGTTACAGATCACTTTCTATTTTTATCAGCTAGTGCATCAGTACATGTAGACTAGAGGTACTTGTGACCTGACTTGGCCACTGTTGCAAATAGGATACTGGGCTCAGGGCTGGTAGTAGACATGGTGGGGCCCAGGGCAGAAATTAAGGAGAGGGCCCATGATCCCTAATCCTCCTCTCCCCAATTTCCCCGCCTGCATTGCTACTATGCAGTTCAGGTATCTCTTCCCCTTCTCCCCACCACAGTCCATCTTCCTCCCTTCCCCTCACCTTGTGGTCTTCTTTAAAATTCTTATTTCCTTTCTCATAGAGTCCCTGGAGCGGCAGCCATCTTCACAAGCTGCCTCTGGCTATCCCAAAGTTTTCCCTCTCTGCCACGATACACCCAGGTGGAAACAGGAAATTGTGTTAGAGAGGGATGGATCACCGCAGAGAGGGAAAGCTTTAGGGCAGCAACAGGCAGCTTGTGAGAATGGCTGTCATCCTGGGGCCCCTCTGAGAAAGGAAATACATTTTTAAAGAAGATCAGGAAGGGAGGAGGAGATGAACTGTGGTGAGGAGAAGGGAAAGATATGCCTTGACTCCCTGGAGCTGTTTGTCCCCCACTATCGTCAGCCCTGACTGGGCTAGATAGACGACTGGTCTAGCGCTGCGTACGTCTAGTAGCGCTATAGAAATGATAAGTAGTAGTAGAAGTAGTGGTCTGACCCAGTATTGGTATTCTTATGTTCTAAGACTGAAAAAGCCATCTGGTTTGAAAAATCTCATCTTGAAGTGTTAAAGTTTTCTTCTGACTCTTTGCTCCCTGTTATTAAGATTTACTATTTACCAGTTTCTTCAAAAACTACCCAGGGGGAGGTTAGAGATCAAGGGCAGGTTTTGAATTTGGATGTTAATAATATTTCAGCTATTTTGGAAGACTCATTGTCTGAAACTTCGTAAAGAGCTACCCTACTGGTGTTTTTAGTCTTTGAACAAGAACTCTATCATGAAATTATATTTTAAACATTCTCAAGAGCTATTCTATGGTCAGAAGTTGTGGATATATCTGGATGTTGCAAATATTACTCAGGAGAGGAGTTAGGCCTTTTTTGCTATGCGTCAGGAAGTGAAGGACTTGGGAGCAACTTTTCTTCTTGCTTATCTGTGTAAATATAGAATCAGATATGGACAAATTATGTTTTCTTTGTACCTGAACAGCTGCATTCCTTTTTGGACCTAAAGAAGATTGTTTGAACTTGTTTTGAACAACCAGTTTGCAATTATAGGGGTCCTTTTACAAGGCCATGGTAAAAAGTGGCCTGCAGTAGTGTGGGCGTATCTTTTTGGCACGCGCTTGACCACTTTTTACCGCAGCTGGGAAATGGGCGTACACAAAACTTAAAACTAGCGCTCACCTGTTTATGGCCTGAGCCCTTTCTGCCAGCCATTGACCCAGTGGTAAGGGCTCATGCACGACCCACATGGTAACCTTGCAGCATGCACCAACGTGGCCACACTGCCAATTATCACCGGGAATGTACCCCGTAGTAGAAAATAGAAAAATATTTTCTATCACAGGATTCGTCGTGCACCAAACTCAGAATTATCACTGGGTGCATATGCTACGCTGGCGGTAGTGCCAATTTGGCGAATGCTACCTGAGCATTTGCCCTCCTGTGGCTTTGTAAAAGGGCCCCATAGTTTGTTTCCAAAGGGTAGTAACTGATAATGGCCTTTCTTTAATTATGTTACATTGCATTTTCTCCTAATTCTTTCATTAGATTTCTCCCCCATTAGATTTTTGTGGTCTAAGAAAAACTGAAAAACTGTTTGTTGTTGTTTCTCTTATTTCTTCTGTATTTCTTAATCAAGAGCAATCTTGTCAAATTATTGTCAAGTCATAAATAAAAAAAAAACTCATCTTAAGCTTGCTCTAAGCCTTTTGGAAGTATTTTTCAAAGCTGCCGATTCAGCTACATAGTCCAGGGATACTTTTAAACCTGTGAGGTCTGCAAGAGTTTTGAAAGGGAAAATATGAAGATGCCTTTCCCTTTAGCAATTGCTCTAGGACAGAATGTTCCTCTGCTTTAAGTGAGTGCACATCTTTCCTGAATAATGACATTATAGATTTGAAACAATTGCTAATTCCTCCCTCCCTCCTATAAAATGCCCTAGGACTCTCCCTCCTCACTCCAGTAAAAAGTGTGCAAACTGTTAATCCCTGTGTGTACATTAACCTACTCATTTGCATAGGCATCTAAAAATTGCCTTTCCACAAACAGGGCTAGATAGAATTAAGAAACTTCCTGATTAGCTCTGATAATATTCCAGTTATGGAAAGATGCTCAGTGTTTCCAAATATATGATTTAGAAATATTTCCACAAAAATATACAGCTACAGTGTGCGGAATGAAGCACTTTGAATATGCTGACATTTTGTCATATAGGGACCTATTTACTATGCCATGCTGTAGGTGCGCTAAAAATTAGCGTGCACTAATGCTAGAAATGTCCATATATCTATAGGTGTCTCTAGCATTAGCCCATGCTAATTTTTAGTGTGCGCTAAAATGTTAGCGCGCCTACAGCATGGCATAGTAAACAGGGCCCTAATTTTGAATGTTTGCTCACATCAGTCATACATTCCGTAATGTATTTACTATCTGGTCGATGTTCAAAATGATTTATCCAGCCACTGACTGGTTAAATCGCTTGTTCACAGCTATCCACTAATTTTCAGCAGCACTTAACTAGTTATCACCGCTGAAAATTAGTGGTTAGCGCCTAAATGAAAATCAGCTATTTTGGAAGCATTCCGAGGGCAGAGTCAGCACTTGGCTCGTTAAGTGCCAATATTCAGCACTTAACCGGCCAGGGTAGTCGTAACTACATAAATGAAATTGCCTAAAACACAGTCCTATCTTTATGTGGCAACCCATGGCTGGTTAAGTTCTGAATATCAACTTAACTGGCTACTTGTTAGCCACCGCCAAATAAACCCGACATGGTGAGGCATTGAATACTACTACTACTACTAATAGCATTTGTATAGCACTACCAGACGCACGCAGCGCTGAACACTTGACATAGAGAGACAGTCCCTGCTCAAAGAGCTTACAATCTAGGTAGAACAGATAGACAAGACATAGAACGGGCAAGGGGATTAATACCTGGGATTAACGCCGGTGGGAGTCAGCAAAACGCTCACTGCCACCAGCTGAATGTTTACTCCACTGAATATATTAATATGACCTTAGAAATCAATGGACAAACAACATCTATATATATAAAAGGCACTTTGAAGCCTCAAACCGGAAACTTGAGGCGCCCGAGATATCCGGTTTGGCATGCAGGCTCCAGTCACTGTAGCTCCGCCCTCGCGTCAAAACGCGATGATGTTGAGGGCGGGGCGGCCCTCGCGTCAAAACGCGATGACGTTGAGGGCGGGACGGCCCTCGCAACCACGTCCCTGAGGGACGAAGGGACGAAGAGGAGAGGTGTGCAACTCGGAACGGAGGCACGGAGGGGGTGTCTGCAACTCGGGAGGGAGGACGGGGGGGGGGGATTACCCTGCTAGCGCCCGTTTCATTTTTGCCAGAAATGGGCATTTCTTACTAGTTTTAACATAAAACAGAAATATAGAGACTGATATTCAGCTAAACAATTTTGGGTTATCTTTAACTGGCTACGTTCAATTATACTGACAGCTTTTAATATATATATGGATAAAAACATATAGATATCCTTTATGCATATATCAGATATAGACACTCGAGATACATCACAAACAGTGGTACTGCAGGACACTTATACATAGGATGTTAACTTTCCATCTAACTAGGAGATCTTTGAGATCAAGGAACATTGGTGTTTATCACTGTTTTGTGCTACAGGTACTGTTGTTTGTTACCTTTTCTGTTGGAATAAAATAGATACCTGTGTGTCACTTACAAATCTTTAGTAGATAAAAGTCACAAAACTGAGTTATCAGTGTCTAGTTGAAACCTAAAATCAGAAGCACTAAATATATGAGTACAGATCAATTTTATCTGTTCTGTCTTACAGATGAAACCTACAATGAAATACCCACCTTGTGCTAGGAAGATGCAGCTCTTCTGGGCTCCAGTGGACCTTGCAGATTCCAAATATTATATGTGAATATATATTATGCATTTTGTGACATTTGGGACTGTATCCCTGAAGTACACTAAAGAAAACAATTTTCACTTCTGCAAACATTTTTGCTCATAATTGTATCTTGCTTTAAAAAAAAATATCTTTAAACACAGGATTTCTAGTTCCTATTTTTTCTCCACATACTGTAACACCTCTTACAACAGGGAAAACTGAGGTACATATCGATACATGCATCAGTGCCCCTGTTTTAACCTTATTATCATCCATCATTAAATTGTATTAGTAGGGTACCAAGCTTTAAAAAGGTAATCTACAGTTCTCTGTCTGAAATAAGCAGATGTTCATGTGTTTTTTAAATGTTTTAAATTTGTTGGTTGATGTAATATAATGAATTTTTTATGATGCATTGTTTATATACTTTATTTATAAGTATGCTGATATATATAATGTTGTTTTTAATTGTAAACCACTTTAAAACTTGCAAAGTGTTAAGCAGTATATCAAGTTAAATCAAATCAAATCCAGAGAAAAAAATCTGTTTATTCCAGGTGTCTGATTTATATAAATATCTTACATAGGGATGTCTTCGATATTGTCCTTTGAAGACTAATTGACGGCACTATTAATCTCTGGTCCTTATTTTAGAAATATCCCCATGTGTTAACAGTAAATCCAATCCTTTGCCACATAACAAACCTGATCCCGCCACACAAGGACATCCCAGTTAAGGACCCACCACCCACCAGATTCACCCCTGGCTCTTTCTGGAGGTCCTTGGCCCTGGGTTTGACAGAACACAAGAGCAGATTGAACAACCAGAACATCACGGCCCCTATGGTAGCCCATTGTTTAAAGTTTCATCATCAGTTTTCCCAGGTTACAGTGGATGGTTATTGACCATGTGGTATCTACTCAAAGAGGAGGAAATAGGGAGAGTGCACTAACCGGAAAAGAACAATACTGGATTTTTGAATTAGACACTATAACCCCTAACGGATTAAATGACTTTGTAGAATGGAACATAGTAATTTAGTGATTTGTTACAAAAGATTGTTTTCCAAGTGCGGGTAGATGGGTGGGTTTTTTTCAATAATTTTTTCAACAACATTTTTTCAATAACATTTGTTCAACTAATTTTCAATAATATTTAACAATTTTCCATATATATTTTTTCAATTACAGTAGTTCCTCTGTACCAGTATAATAGGTTTGCATTGTCAATTCTAATTCAGTTTGTACATTGTATTGTCAGTTGTAACAACCAGCGTCACTATGACGTTTCACGTTTTGTATGTGAGTACACCTACTTCCAGCTAAGGGAGCTTAATAGCGGGAACTCTCTTGCTTTTGGGATAAGAAAGAATTCTCAGAAAGTTGGCGCAGCATGTATTTATTTTCAGGAACAGGCAGTAGAAAACCGGGTCTCTGACGAAGATCGTCTCGAAACCCTGCAGAGTTGGACACAGACGGTATCCTGCCAACACTGGAAGAAATTGTGGCGACAGCAGTGACGGTGGTGAAAGAACTTGTCAACACTGATTTCAATAGCAGCTGCTGGGTGTTGTGTTCACACCTAGTGGTGCAGAGCCTTTTTCCTTCAGAATGTATAATTTATGAAATTTGGACTATTTATTAAGGACCTTTTTGTTCTATTCTCATCACATTACATGTTTCCTTACAGTATGGATATAAGCTTAGTTTAGGGACAGAACGCTTTTTGCGCATGAGTTAAAAACTACAAAAAAAAAGATATTAACGGATGAGCAAACTAGCTCATTTCTCACATTATTATGGGGGCATGGGAGTAAAGTTTTTTTGACTTGCGCATGTGGTGAAAGTGAGTAGGGAACTTGTTAGTGTGAGATTTAGATCAGAATATGAATTGAGAGCTTAAGCCTGTTTCGCTTAAACGTGTTGGTATTTCTTGTGATTGTGATTGCATAGGATTGCTCAATGGTGTTCACGGGTGCACTTATAAATTTTAGAGAGATTCCATGATAGAGAAACCCATCCACCCATTAGGATAAGCCTACGTTGAGTGGGCTGTCCACTTGGGTGAGTTCAGCCTCTGAGAATTTCTCCTTTTCACAAAAAAAATTATTATTATTTATTATTATTTTATTATTTTATTATTTTGTTTCTTTTTTGCTAGACAGGTCTTCTAAGCTCTCCATCCATACCCTAGATATCACCAGTGGTTAGAGTAGAATTCTAGCCTTACCCCGATTTATTTTGTAAATTATTTGTGTTACCAGAGCTATTCTAAGGGGATTGTATTTTTGAATCCTGGGTTTAAAATGGCACTGGCAACCCCTAGTGGTAGTCTCACAGTAGTACCACTAGGGATTAGGCTGCCTTTTGACCTTATATGGCAGCTTGACCCCCTAGCAGTAGTACTGTGATACTAACACTAGGGGGTCCTTTAACTAAGGTGTGCTGAAAAATGGCCTGCGGTAGTGCAGGCGTGGGGTTTGGGCACACGCAGATCCATTTTTCAACTCACCTGCTAAAAATGCCTTTTTTTATTATTGTCGAAAATGGATGTGCGGCAAAATAAAAATTGCTGTGCGTCCATTTTAGGTCTCAGACCTTACCACCAGCCATTGACTTATTGGTAAGTTCTTTCATGTTAACTGTGCAGTAATCGCCTAAGCATTTCAAGTCAGAGTTACTGCCCAATTTTCACTGCGTGCCAGAAAATAAAATATACGTTCTGACGTGCATAGTGAGCACACGTAAAAAATGAAATTACCACATGGGCCACATGGTAGCTGGGTGGTAACTCCAAATTGACGCGCATTGGGTGTGCGTAGGTGCCTATCGTGCTTATTTTCAAAAGAGAAGGGTGACCATCTTCCGACACAAATCGGGAGATGGCCGCCCTTCTTCTGAAGCCGGCCAAATCGGCATAATCGATAGCCGATTTTGGCCGCTTTCAACTGCTTTCCGTTGCAGGGTTGGCCAAAGTTTAAGGGGGCGTGTCAGAGGCGTAGCGAAGGCGGGACTGGGGCGTGGGTAAAAGATGGGTGCCCTGGGCCGATAATGGAAAAAAGGCCAGCCCTGATGAGCATTTGGCCGACTTACTTGGTCCATTTATTTTCAGGACCAAGCCTCAAAAAGGTGCCCGAACTGACCAGATGACCACCGGAGGGAATCGGGGATCACCTCCCTGTACTCCCCCAGTGGTCACCAACCCCCTCCCGCCCTAAAAAAAAAATTAGAAACATTTTTTGCCAGCCTCTATGCCAGCCTGAAATGTCATACCCAGATCCATGACAGCAGTATGCAGGTCCCTGGAGCAGTTTTAGTGGGTGCAGTGCACCTCAGGCAGATAGACCCAGGCCCATCCCCCCTACCTGTTACACTTGTGGTGGTAAATGTTGACCCCTCCAAACAGTGGTGTGCTGGTAAATGTTTAACAACAGGCTCTCTCCCTGGTCCACCTCTAGGCCCCTCGTCCACCTCTGCGCCCCCCCCCCCCAAATTGCAGAGCTGGCTATAGCTGGGGAGAGAGCCTGGGGGGGGCAATGCATTACTCTCTCCAGGAAAAAAAATGTAATGATCCCAGGTTCCAATCTAATTCATGTTTAATGTGGGATAAAATGCCATAAATAAGTAAATAAATATAAACTTTTAACATTGAGCACCTGATTCTCAAAGTGGACATATTCCAAACACTATAATGAAAATAAAATGATTTTTTTCTTCCTTTGTTGTCTGGTGACTTTGTTTTTCTGATCATGCTGGCCCAGTATCCGATTCTGCTGCTATCTGTTCTCTTAACTCCATTTCCAGGGCTTCCTTTCCATTTATTTCTTTACTTTCCGCTTTTCTTCTTCATTTCTTGCCCTACATCCATAAGTAAAAGCTGAGTCCTCCACAGACTTGACTGTCCAGTGGATCCAGCTTCTGCCAATTTTTGCCATTTTAGCGTATACTAAGCATTAGCGCACGCTAACCATGTAGACGCCCATAATATGCCTATGGGCGTCTACACAGCTTGCGCTAAAAACGCTAGCACACTTGAGTAAACAGGGGCCTTAGTTATTTCTTCTATTATGGACTTCAGTTTTTAAATGTTTTCTGATAAACGTTTATTTCGCCATTTGGACGTCATATCGAAAATGCCCCTCTTTATATGCTAAGAAAACTTATTCCAAGCACACCTCTATTAAAATATATATACATAGATGTATGTGTGTGCACTAGCTATTATAATTTTTACTGCAGTTTATCTAATGCTGTGATATTTACCTTGGTTTTTATTTTTTCTATCTCTCTTCTTAAAAATTTTAGTTTAAAGTTTTTCAGTGTGTAAATAAAATAAGCATTTTGTAACAG
Organism: Microcaecilia unicolor; assembly: GCF_901765095.1. Classification (NCBI taxonomy): domain Eukaryota; kingdom Metazoa; phylum Chordata; class Amphibia; order Gymnophiona; family Siphonopidae; genus Microcaecilia; species Microcaecilia unicolor. The sequence continues at coordinate 643,945,152 of NC_044031.1, forward strand.
CTAAGTACACTGACGCTACAATATAGATCTATTTTTTAATCAAGAAAGTGTATTTTGAGCTACAATAAATGTACAGCAACTTCTTTCTGGAAATGTATTTTATGAGGCGTTTGTATGCAGTCTTGCTGTAATGCTTGTGTTCTGCATTATGACCTGACACTGTGTTCTAACTCTCTCCAAGGATTTTCACAGAAATCTAGTTGGTACTATACCCACACAATTGAATTCACATCCTAAGCAGGCAGGCAACCAGCATGCTTACACAAAAGAAACATTTCATAAATAAATATTTTTCTTCTTACGTTTTACACTCTTCAGTAAGAACAATGAACTAAACAGCTTATCTTTGAAAAACATTGCTTCTAAAATGATATTTTTTTAAAACATCAAAGTGTAGAAATTGTATTACCTTCTAATAAGATGGAATGCAACAGCATTAAAGCAAATGTCCACTTAGGAATGACCTCCTGGTTTCCCCTGATTGATTACTACTGTTGACTGGTTTCTAGGATGAAATAAAGGCAGTTGAAAGCTTGGGGGAGAGAAGCCCTTGATTGATCAGAGCAGTCAATGTTTCCGGGGAGATTAGAAGGTAGGGGTAAATCTGTTAGACTGCATTGTGATGCTTAATGGGCATATTACTTTTGTTTTTCCGACAGTGCCTCTTAAGTAACCTATTCATCACCCTCCTGAAGCCCAGATCTGTAGCACACCAGAGTAACTCTTCATTCTTTTCCCTACTGATGTAAGCTAAGGAAGATGCAACCCTTCCACACTCCTTAAGGCACTATACTGCCTCCTTTCCACTACCCTTTCCCCTATCCCTCTGAAACCAAGAGCTGCGATCGTCACGCTGGCGATGGTCAAAACAAAAAAATAAGCAGAATGAAAATGTGTGTGAAGTCATAGCCCTTCGTGAGCCCCTGCCGGCTTCCTTCCTCCTCCCTCCTCTCAGGCTGTAAAAACTTCCTGTTTTGGAGAGGGAGGAGGAAGGGAGCCGGCAGGGGCACACGAAGGGCTATGGCTTCACACACATTTTCATTCTGTTTTTTTTTTTGTTTTCTGCTGCGGAGAGGAGGAGAACAACTAAGAAGTGAGACTTCCAAGCCACAGGCAGCTGGAGCTGGAGCGGCTCCAGCACACCACTGCCTCCAAACCCCCCCCAAACCCCACTGTACCCACATGTAGGTGCCCCCTTCACCCATAAGGGCTATGGTAGTGGTGTACAATTGTGGGGAGTGGGGTTGGGGGGGGCTCAGCACCCAAGGGAAGGGAGCTATGTACCTGAGAGCAATTAATGAAGTCCACTGCAGTGCCCCCTCATTTTATTATAGTCAACCTTTCAAAAATTATATTCTGTTACTGTAGATTTCCTTCATGACTTCACTCCAGATATTTATTCAAATTTGATTATGTTATGATCACTGTTTCTCAGCGGACTCAACACCATTATCTCCCTGTAATGTGGGCATTGTTCTCTCTCTGATTTGATGTTGGAAGTCTCCCAGTCCAAGCCTGATTTAAAGTCCCAATCTTTGCACCTGATCCATTTAGCTTCTTCTTAACCATTTTCCTCATTTTATTATAGTCAACCTTTCAAAATTTATATTCTGTTACTGTAGATTTCCTTCATGACTTCACTCCAGATATTAATTCAAATTTGATTACGTTATGATCACTGTTTCTCAGCGGACTCAACACCATTATCTCCCTGTAATGTGGGCATTGTTCTGTCTCTGATTTGATGTTGGAAGTCTCCCAGTTCTCAGTTCATTGACACTAAGAGGCCCTGCAGCAACCTGGAACTACCACCTGAACAACATTGGTGCCAGCGGTAGTTCCACCCCCCAGCGTGCACCATTTCCAGCGCTAGCAGAAAGATTGAAAAAATATTTCCACAGAGGGTTACCCGTCTGTATTTTGGCACCGTTATGCACTGCTGGGTTACCGCAGGAGCCCTTCCGCCACCTCAATGGGTGACGGAAAGTGCTCCCCCTGAAATGGACACTCGGCAAATGCAAACTTAATGCAGGATCATTTCTTTTTTTCGGTCTTTTTACTCTCTGCAGTAAAAGGGGCTTTGGCATGCAACAAAAATGCATGCTGCTGCTAGCGCAGGTCCCCTTTTTAACCCAGCTTGGTGAAAGGCCCCAAAATCTGCTAAAATTATCCTTTTGAGATCACATACATCATGCGAATCCACTAATGTAATCTGTTTACTCATCTGACCTTGTAATCTTTATAACATAGTCCAAACTTCAAAGACACTGAAAACACATTTGATAGAACATAGACATTGTGTGTCTGCTCAAAAAAATGTTGAAACCATTAGTGTCACATAGCACAATGCTGTGTGGTGTTGGATCAGCTTATTGCTGGTAATCGTCATGGGAACATCCACCACAGATTGTGGCAGAAAGAGCAGTGGAGGATTTTCAGGCTGCAGACTGTGCCTCTGCGGGGTTTAAACTCCACTCTAGAATGGAAAGTGTTTCTGTAATCGGACAGGTGATGCGTGCTTGGGATGTTAAATAATGGCATCTTTCTTTCTCCGCAGCCATCTTGAAGCAAGCAGTTAAGTTTAAGGCTGGTCGTATTCCCCTGAAGACGCCCTTTGGAAGAAACAGGTTACTCCTTTGGGATTTTGCTTGCATAAACCAGTGAACATCTGATGGGTATTAGAGGATTTTTCATACTTTGAAGTTTGTGGACTTCTGCTGTTATGGACTTTTCAATGAACACTAGTGTGATAGACCATATGCAATTTGAAACTCCTCCGGGGTCCTGCTCCAGGGGCAGTGACGTGGAGGCGAGAGGAGCGGGTGCAGAGCCAACAGCCAATGCCGGATGGCTGCCTGCAGTGCCGCGCTTGCTTTTTAAAAACATTTTTGGTTGTTTAATTAGCTTTTTGTTTTTGTAGCCACCGCTACTGCTCAACAGCAGAAGCAGCAGTGGCCGGAAATGGGAACTGGCACCGCGTGTTTCGCGGGAGACTTGGCAGGTCTGTGTTGGGTGGGCGGGCCTGGAGGGAAAGTGTCTGGGCCTGGGCCTGTCCAGGCCCGCCCGTGGCTACGCCCCTGTAAGACCTATGGGGGTTAAGGATCTTAATCTATGTATCCATCTTTGCTCTATCTGATGAAGTTTTCTGTCTCGATCTCCTCCCCGAGATGAGACGGGTACGGGGTCTATTACTGCACATGTAAAATCATTGAATGTGTGAGATCTTTCTGTACTGTGTGTTACAAGTGGAGCCTCTAATCGTTGATGCAATAAATTAAATTTGTGGTCACTTAATCATTGTTTAATCTGTCTGGTAGTTTTTCCGACATACATTGTTTTATACGGTTAACTCATTACATAAACTACATGAGTAGTCTCGCAGTTAGAGTAATGTCTCAGTTGATATTGCTGCTGATTGTATGGATTGCAAAAGATCTTTGTCGATGCCATGATGGGACAAAAAATACATTTTCCACAAGCTTCGTGTCCTGTTCTGATATCAGATTCCTGTTGTTGTGGTTTAGATGGTAATATGTCTCTCAAATTTGGTCCTCGAGAATAAGCTATTCTCAAGCATTTATCTTTAAATGTGGGATGAGTTTGTACAATTCTCCAATGTTGTCTGAGGATTTTGGCAACTTTGTTGGAACCTTGTGTAAATCTGAGGACACAGTTTGCGCCTGTGGATCTTCTTCTTTGCTTTTCGGTAGCAATAATGTAGATCTGTGATTGTATTTTGCTGTGGTTTAGGATTTCTGTAGAACTTTGTCAGGGTAACTTCGCATTTAAAATTTCTGCAGCAGGCTGTTAGCTTGTGTTTTAAACCTCTGGTTTTCACTACAAATCCTTCGATATCTGAGCAATTGAGAGAATGGAAGACTGTTAGTCGTAGCTCGAGGATGGTTACTATGATAATGTGATGGACTGTTGCAGTCTGTTAGTTTTATATATACCTCTGTTTTGAATGACATTTGCGTTTGTGTAATAAGGATGTCGAAAAAGTTTATTTGGTCCATTGATTGCTGCATTGTAAACTGTATATGGGGGTCTCTGGAATTTAACCATTCTAAATATTGTTGTAATTGAGCATCGGGACCCTGCCATAACATGAACACATCGTCTATGTATCTATGCCATGCATATATTCGCTGCTTCCAAGGGTTATTTGATAGTCATTTGTCTTCAAAATAGATCATATATAGGCAGGCTATTGATGGTGCACAAGTAGCCCCCATAGCTACCCCTTGGTTTTGTTGATAAAATTGATTTTGAAATATAAAATAATTTTTTGTTAATGTTATTCATGCCAATAACATAAAAAATGCTGTAGGTATCTGATGAGGACGCTGTCTTTTTTCTAGACTATCTTCTATTACTTCTAGGCAGTCCGTCTGAGGTATGGATATATAGAGAGCCTTAACGTCTAAAGTTACTAATGTCATAGGGTGAGCATTTGGAGGCACTTTCCCTACTATTGTCATAAAATGTGTACTGTCTCGTAAATAGGACTCTACTACAGTCTTTACCTGGGCAGCGACTGTGGCACTTACAGGCTGCCTGCAGCCTGCACCGGCACTTCCACTCTGAACCATCCCGCCCTTCACAAAAAAGGAAGTTGCATCAGAAGGGGCGGGATGGTTCAGAGAGGAAGTTCTGGTACAGGCCGCAGGCAACCTATGAGTGCTGCAGCCACTGTCTGGGTGAAGACTGTAGCAGAGATGATTTTAAGGTATGGGCGGGAAGCCAACAGTGGGTGTGTACGCAACCCTCACACTTTGTATAAATAAGCCACTGGTGCAGAATGATCAGAAGGCTTTAGTGCAGGAAACATGTTCATCAAAGATGGCCATAAATTGTATATAAATGTAGTCAAATGGATGACAATGAGGTCATTTGCTATTCCTTCCCAACACTCAGAGAATAACGCATAAACAAACCCTGCTCTTAACGCTGGAAACCTACCACCAGCTTAGAGATGACATTGGGAGGGTTTGAAAAGAGGATTTCTTATAATTTTCTGATTAAAATCTTCAGGTTTTGATTTGTTTTGGAAACAGAAGGAAACCCATGCAAGCTGTAAATGCCGGAACTGAGAAAAAAATCTGTGCAAGTCCAAGCAAACCCAAAAATGAAAGCACGCCTGTTTTCTGCATTTCAAGTGAAAAACAAATTTTTTTTGAAAAGTGTTTATTTAAAGGTGCAGAAAAATAGCGGAGGAGTGCCTAGTGGTTAGGATCCTAAGGAGGTGGCGGGAGGCGGGGATGGTGCTGGGCAGACTTATACTGTCTGTGCCAGAGCCGGTGGTGGGAGGCGGGACTGGTGGTTGGGAGGCGGGGATAGTGCTGGGCAGACTTTTACGGTCTGTGCCCTGAAAAGGACAGGTACAAATCAAGGTAAGGTATACACAAAAAGTAGCACATATGAGTTTATCTTGTTGGGCAGACTGGATGGACCATGCAGGTCTTTTTCTGCCATCATCTACTATGTTACTATGTTAGGGTGGTGGACTTTGGTCCTGGGGAACTGAGCAACTGAGTTCAATTCCCATTTCAGGCACAGGCAGCTCCTTGTGACTCTGGGCAAGTCACTTAGCCCTCCATTGCCCCATGTAAGCCACATTGAGCCTGCCATGAGTGGGAAAGCGCAGGGTACAAATGTAACAAAAAAAATGTATGCTTCACTTCAGGGTTTGCCTGGGCATGTGCACAAGAGCTGCACTTACCACATTCTTCCCCATACTTTCAGTCTCACAACATGCATATGATTTGCAGGTCATTAGCTTTGAGCTTTTGTAAGCTAAATTTTTGCACTGTTCCCATGGTATGAGGCAGGCACCATTCTCATTAGTGCCAGAGCTTTGAGCATTGGGACCTGGGTTACTTAGGACACCCTTGTTTCTATACTAAACTAACCAGGTTGCTATTTGGGTATGGCTGCTAAATTTTGGAAGTTCACAGATAGCTCCCTGCTTCACCTCTGGATGGTCCCAGAACTAACCAGATAGTGCTGTGATGATCTCCCCAGATTTTCAGTGGCACAATCTGGATTTTGTGTGACTGAAAATCCGGGTTGGACCCAGTCAGTTAGAGTTATTGAGGTAGGAACTGCCCCTACCTGGATAAATGCCTTTGAAAATTAACACCATTGTTGATTACCAGTGTTTATTTCTCTTTGCTTTCACATGGTCAAAGAAAGAAATGCTGTGCTTAAGAATTCCATTTTTTGTCCACAAGTTTTTTCAGTGCTTGTTTGACATCATTGTTCCTGAGACTGTAGATCATAGGATTTACCATAGGGATTACCATTGTGTATACTATAGAAATAAACCGATTTTTGTTCAGAGAAGAATGCGAACTGGGAAATGCATACATGAAGACAAGGGTCCCAAAGAATAAAACTACTGTGATAAAATGAGAAGCACATGTAGAAAAGGCTTTCTGTCTCCCTGTTGCAGAGCGAATTTTCAGGATAGCAGAAATAATATAAAAGTAAGAAAGAAATATTGCCACAGTGTTTAAAGTAATAACAATTGAAGCAAACGTTTGCATAATTATCTCATTGAGGAAGGTATCAGAGCAAGAGAGTTTCAACAGAGGAAGGGGATCACAGTAGAAATGATTGATCTCGTTACAACCACAAAAAGACATAGAGAAAATATTGCCAGTTTCTACCAAGGAATACGTCAAGCTAATTATATATGCAGTTCCTATCAGCTGGATGCAAACCTTTTGAGTCATAACAGATGTGTACAGTAAGGGATTACATATTGCCGTGTAACGATCATAAGCCATAACTGATAGCAGGAAACTCTCTGCAGATGCCAGTAGTCCAAGAGAAAAGAATTGTATAGCACAGCCAATCAAGGACATGCTTTTTTTCTCCACTATAAAGTTGGCCAGTGCCCTTGGGGTGACAGTTGAGGAATAGCAGATATCTACAAAAGATAAGTTGCTAATAAATAAGTACATAGGTGTATGAAGTTGAGGATCAATCCTAATTAATGTGACAATACCAATGTTCCCCAGCAGAGTGAGTACATACATGGCCAAAAATGCAACAAAGAGTAAAGTCTGTAGCTTGGAAAGGTCAGTGAATCCAAGTAGGATGAGTTCAGTAATAGAGGTTTGGTTTTTGCCTTCCATTTCCCAAGGATGGAGCAATGAGCATCTGTTGATTGTTCAAGAAATAAAATATGTAATTATACTTGGTTCCAGTTTTAATTTATTTTTATTGAATATCATCATGTGCTTGCTGAAACAAAACTAGAAATTACACACAGGCCACCTATGTGGCCCATGAATCTGGATAACTTTAACTAGATAATGACTGAATATTCTAAGGTACCTAAAGGTTAAACATGTCCTTATCATGCACCTGACTCTCCTGTATTCCACTTATTAAATGGACAGCCCAAAGAGTGAGGTTTACTAACACAGTGGGTGAAATTGAAGACTAAAGTAGGAGATTTATTTGGGTGGTTGTGTCCAGGTGTAAATCTCCACTCCTTCACACATAATCTAGCTTACTTTCCATACTGTGCGCACACTCATGTGCATGTACCTAAATAAGCATCTATGCACCCTCAACGTGCACCAAAATGGAGTAATTAGATTTTTGGTGCACATCTGATATGCATCTGAAAAATAAATTTTATTTTCTGACGCATGTATTGGGTACGTGCCAAGTGGCATTTGATGCACATAGGTCATTACTGTCTGGTTACCGCTTGAGTCTTTACCGCTAGGTTAATGGCTGGCGGTAAGGACTGAGACCCAAAATGGACGCACGGCAATTTTCATTTTGCCGCACGTCCTTTTTCGGCAAAAATTTTAAAAAGGCCTTTTTTACAGGTGCACTGAAAAATGATTCTGCGCGCACCCAAAACACGCATCCACACTATCACAGGCCATTTTCAGCACACCTTTGTAAAAGGGCCCCTAAATCTGTGGAAAAATTAGCTATGTATAACTCCCTTCAGCTCACCTGAAATCTTCAGATGCACAACCAACAAGTTATGAAGTAGTATATTTGCATTCACTTTTTGTTATGTGAATTTCCCCCAAAAGACCTCTCTTATGATCCTCATAAATTTCCTGTCATTTTCTGAAATTTGGAATTGTACAGATGAAAACACAAAATGTTATTCGGTGACATAACTGTGCATAAGTCCTTATAAAACACATGACTCTCCCTGTCAAAATCATTCACATCATCTATGACGTATTAAATACTTAGGAATGGGTTGGATATAATTTTTTATTAATTATTAGTTGGCATAATCATAAATGTATGAATATGCTGACACACAAATAACATATCTGCTATTATTTTTGTGAACCTTCTGACATGTGGTAAAAATCTGGTGCTGATTAGATGTAGAATAGATACAAAAAAGAGTTACCAGGGAAAAATTGTACACAATCTTCATGATATATTTGAATCTGAAAAAACAAACTACCCATGTCTCATGTCTCTTGCTTCCCTTGACAAGCCCAGAAATTTGGTGTTAATAGAACACACAATGGAAAATGTATTAATGTTGGACAGAGACAGAAACACTGGCAGAGGGATTTATTAACCTCTCTCCCTCCCTTTGGAGAATAGACTAGCAAGTCAGAATCCAGAAATCATGATTCTTTTTCATTTTTGCTCATTCTTGTTAGAGATCACATTCTATTTTTATCAGCTAGTGTATCAGTACATGTAGAGGTACTTGTGACCTGGCTTGGCCACTGCTGGAAACTGGGCTCAGAGCTGGTTTTAGACAAGGTGGGGCCCAGGGCAGAAATTAAGGAGAGAGCCCCGATCCCTGATCCCCCTTCCCACAATCCCACTGTCCTCATTGTTACTACACAGTCCAGGTATCTCTTCCCCTTCTCCCCACCACAGTCTATCTCCCTCCCTTCCCCTCACCTTGCGCTCTTCTTTAAAATTTTTGTTTCCTTTCTCATAGAGGCCCTGAAGCGGCAGCCATCCTCACAAGTTTTCCCACTCTGCCACAATACGCCCAGGTGGAAACAGGAAATTGTGTTAGAGAGGGATGGATCGCAGCAGAGAGGGAAAGCTTCGGGGTAACCACAGGCAACTTGTGAGAATGGCTGTCATCCTGGGGCCCCTCTGAGAAAGAAGGAGGAGGTGGACTGTGGTGGGGAGAAGGGGAAGATATGCCTTGACTGTGGGGCTCTCTGGCGTTCTTTGCCCCCCCACTATCACCAGCCCTGCCTGGGCTAGATGGACCATTGGTCTGACCCAGTACTGGTATTCTTATGTTCTAGGACTGAAAGAGGCATCTGGTTTGAAAAATCTCATCTTGAAGTGTTAAAGTTTTCTTTTGACTCTTTGCTCCCTGTTATTAAGATTTACTATTTACCACTGTCTTCAAAAACTACCCAGGGGGAGGTTGGAGATCAAGGGCAGGTTGTGAATTTGGATGTTAATAATATTTCAGCTATTTTGGAAGACTCATTGTCTGAAACTTCGTAAAGAGCTACCCTACTGGTGTTTTTAGTCTTTGAACAAGAACTCTATAATGAAGTTATATTTTAAACATTGCCAAGAGCTATTCTATGGTCAGAAGTTGTGGATATATCTGGATGTTGCAAAAATTACTCAGGAGAGAAGTTAGGCCTTTTTTGCTATGCGTCAGGAAGTGAAGGACTTGGGAGCAACTTTTCTTCTTGCTTATCTGTGTAAATATAGAATCAGATATGGACAAAGTATGTTTTCTTTGTACCTGAACAGCTGCATTCCTTTTTGGATCTAAAGAAGATTGTTTGAACTTGTTTTGAACAACCAGTTTGCAATTATAGGGGTCCTTTTACAAGGCCATGGTAAAAAGTGGCCTGCAATAGTGTGGGCGTGTCTTTTGGGCGCATGCTTGGCCACTTTTTACCGCAGCTGGGAAAAAGGCCATTTTTTAATGGGCCAGGAAATGGGCGTAAGCAAAAATTAAAACTAGCACTCGCCTATTTCTGGCTTGAGCCCTTACTGCCAGCTATTGACCTAGTGGTAAGGGCTCATATGCTACTCGCACAGTAACCATGCAGCATGCACCAATATGGCCGTGCTGCGAATTGCCCCCTGTGGTAGAAAATAGAAAAATATTTCCTTCTAAGAGATTCAGCATGCGCCAAACTTGGAATTATCACAGGGTGCATATGCTACATTGGCGGTAGTCCCAATTTGGCTCATGCTACCTGCGTGTTAGCCCTCCCGTGGCTTTGTAAAAAGGCTCCATAGTTTGTTTCCAAAGGATAGTAATCATTAATGGCTTTTCTTTAATTATGTTACATTGGAATGGAGGAGTGGCCTAGTGGTTAGAGCACCAGTCTTGCAATCCAGAGGTGGACAGCTCAAATCCCACTGCTGCTCCTTGTGACCTTGGGCAAGTCACTTATCCCTCCATTTCCTCAGGTACAAACTTAGATTGTGAGCCCTCCTGGGACAGAGAAATATCCAGAGTACCTGAATGTAACTCACCTTGAGCTACTACTGAAAAAGGTGTGAGCAAAATCTAATTGCCTCAGGCCTCTCCCCCATTAGAATTTTGTGGTCTAAGAAAGATTGAAAAATTGTTTGTTTTTGTTTTTCTTATTTCTTCTGTATTTCCTAATCAAGAGCAATCTTGTAAAATTATTGTAAAGTCATAAATAAAATAAATGTTAAAAACTCATCTTAAGCTTGCAGGTACTCTAAGCCTTTTGGGAGTATTTTTCAAAGCTGCCCATTCAGCTGCACAGTCCAAAGGTACTTTTACCTCGTGAGGTTTGCAAGAGTTTTGAAAGGGAAATCATGAACATGCTTGTCCCTTTAGCAATTGCTCTAGGACAGAATGTTCCTCTGCTTTAAGTTACTGCACATCTTTCCTGAATAATGACATTATAGATCTGAAACAATTACTGATTTCTCCCTCCATCCTACACACTCCCCTTGGACTGCCCCTCCTTACTCCAATAAAAAGTGTGGAAATTGTTAATCCCTTCATATACATTAACCTACTCATTTGAATATGCATCCAAAATTGCCTCTCCACAAACAGGGCTAGATAAAATTAAGGAACTTCCTGATTAGCTCTGATAAAATTCCAGTTATGGAAAGAAGCTTGGTGTTTCCAAGTATATGATTTAGAAATATTTCCAAAAAAAAGTACAGCTACAGTATGTGGAATGAAGCACTTTGAATATGCTGAAATTTTACCATATGGGGCCCTGTTTACTATGCTTTGCTGTAGGCGTGCTAACTTTTTAGCGCAAGCTAAAAATTAGAGTGCGCTAATGCTAGAAACTCCCATATATTCCTATAGGTGAATCTAGCATTAGCACATGCTAATTTTTAGCATGCGCTGAAAAGTTAGTGCGCCTACAGTACAGCTTAGTATATAGGGCCCTAATTTTGAATGCTTGCTCACATCAGTCATACATTCCATCAAGTAGTTACTATCTTGTTCAAAATGATTTATCCGGCCACTGACTGGTTAACTCGCTTGTTCAGAGCGATCTGCTAATTTTGAGCAGCACTTAACTAGTGATCACCACTGAAAATTACTGGTTAACGCCTAAATGAAAATCAGCTATTTTGGAGGCATTCTGGGGGCAGAGTCAGCACTTGGCCGGTTAGGCGCCAATATTCAGCACTTAACCAGCCAGGGTAACCGCAACCACATAAATGAAATTGCATAAAATACAGTCCTATCTTTATTTGGCAACCCATAGCTGGTTAAGCTCTGAATATCAACTTAACTGGCTACGTGTTAGCCACCACCACATAAACCCGATATTCATCACCAAAGCCCAGACATGGCGAGGCATTGAATACCTGGGATTATCGCCCGTAGGAGTCAGCAAAACGCTCACTGCTGCCAACTGAATATTTACTCCGCTGAAAATATTTATGTGACCTTAGAAATCAATGGACAAACAACATTCTAACATAAAACAGAAACATAGAGACTGATGTTCAGCTAAGCAATATTGGGTTATCTTTAACTGGCTACGTTCAATTATAGTGACATCCAGGTAGCTTTTAATAGATAGATAGATAGATAGATAGATAGATAGATAGATAGATAGATAGATAGATAGATAGATAGATAGATAGATATCCTTTATGGCTAGATCAGATATAGACACTCAAGACACATCACAAACAGTGGTACTGCGGGACACATATAAACACACAAGAAAACCTCTCTTGATATACACTACAAGATACTTAGTACAAGATGGCAGTGAGATCCAAGATGGCCGCAGTCCATTGAGGCGCTGTGAGTCGCGCTTTACCTCTGTTCTCAAAATGCCTAAACGACGAGGGCGAGTAGCAGCCAGAGCCCCGCTAACTACCCCCTCCTTACCTGGTCCTATTGACCGCTTTGTTCGACCCCAGAGTGTTGCTTTTGAAAGCGGGACGCCGCCAGTTGGGATGTCCGGCGTGTTAGGAGACTCGGTCTCCCCTGGCTTGGAAACCACCCTTAGTCCTGCTATGCGGACTCCGCCTCCCCAACCGGTTGGAGCAAGCTCCTTTCTTGTTGACTCGATCGGGTCTCCCAACGAAGATGTGAGGGACCCGGAAGAAAATCGAGTGGAGGACTCGCTTTCATCTCAAGTTGGAGAAACGCTGCCTTCGTGGAATGCGGGGAGAGGTATCGAGGAACAGAGAGAGATCCATGCGTTGGCTCCTGAGAGGTTTGAAATGCCTAAAGAATTAATTGTTAAACCAAAAGAGGTAACTTTGGATAAATTATGGGACTTGGTTTCTGCCTTGGGACAAACTTTTTTGAAACAGACAAATGAAATTGTTCCAAAAGTAAATTTACTAGAGAAAGATTTGAGACAGCTGGAGGGAAAAACTAAAGAAATGGATAATAAAGCTGAAATGGCTGAGCAAAGAATTGAAAAATTGGAAACATTACAACCTTTGATGATAAATGACTTGGCTAATTTTCGGAAAAAGATGGAAACATTTGATAATTATACTAAAAGTCATAACTTAAGATTTGTAAACTTTCCCAGGATTCAGACAATACCTCCTCTTGATATGTTAAAGAGATATTTCCGAGAAGTCTTGAATGTAACAGACCAGAATTTGCCGCCATTTACTTCTGTTTATTATGTCCCAGGAAAAGAACTGAATCAAATTCCTGAAACTCCATTAGATGTATCTCTATTGCTTGAGACTTCTGATTCTGAGCTGGCAACGGCCGCAACCTTGGTTGCTACCGTTGCTTTGCTGCCGGACAAGGGTTGGATCTTCCGTCTTTTCTTTCGTAATAGAGAAAAACCCTTTTTGGGTTATAAGATATTATTATTTCCTGATGTCTCTAAGGAGACAAGAAAACGGAGGAAACAATTTTTGCTCCTGAAGTCTGGAATAATGCAGTTGGGGGGTACCTTTTTTTTAAGATACCCCTGCAAGTGTATAGTAAGACTTGATGGAAAGAAATATGTGTTTACAGAGCCTATGCATGCATCAGCTCTTATAACTTCGAGAAAAAAGGACAACGCTTAATAAATAAGTAATACACCTCAATGGCACTTGCTTAATCCTGTTAATTTTTATAATTCAATTAGATTCTCCTTGTATTCCTGAATCTTGGATTCTCAGTTTATGGACTTGAGTAGTAATGATTTCCTTTCAGATTGTTTAATCTTTATTGTTATATGATATTTTTCTTTTTATGTTCTTTTCCGATCAAGATGTTTTCTTGTGTCTTTGATGAAAATGAATAAATAATAAAATTAAAAAAAAAAAAAAGATACTTAGTACAATACTACATTCCTGCGAAGTGCAGAGAGAATAATAATGAGAAAGGGAAAAAAGCTTTGTGCCCAAACCTCCACCCAATATATGTTTTTAGTAGGGTATGGAGGAAACAACGTGGGTCAACTTTCTTCATCAGCATAAAAACCCTTTATCTCTTATACCCTTTATTGCTAAAAAAAAACTTCACAGTGATAACATAAATCTCATTGATCCAAAAAGATGTGAACAAAATACTTAGCTTCTAAACAGTGCAATTTTTCTAGCAATAAAGGTGCCGGTACTCAAACATCACATCACCCTTCAGGGATGGGGTGATCACTGAGGGACCCACCCCACAATAGCCAGGCCCCCTGCAACCGTCACAGAATCTATGACAAGGCATCAATGGTGTGTAGAGCCTGAGCTCTTTCATTAAAACTTGGGATTCATGGGTCAATTTTAGCAGACAATGGAAAAGGTGCTGGTACTCAGTACCCCCAAGTACCCCTTTAAAAAAAGTCCTACTTCTAAATAAGTAGTAGACACAAACATGCAAGGTAAGTCAGTCACACCAACTACGGTCAAAGTTCCGCTACAGTGGGCTGTTTCAAGGCGTGCATAGCATCAGTAACTTTGAGCATAATATGTCTTCAGTACTTATATATTGAGTTACTCTCTTGTCCTTTTTGTTGATTAATCACTGCAGGGCACTAATACATAGGATGTTAACTTTCCATCTAACTAGGAGTTCTTTGAGAGTAAGAAACATTGGTGTTTATCACTGTTTTGTGCTACAGGTACTATTGCTTGTTACCTCTTCTGTTGGAATAAAATATATACCTGTGTGTCACTTACAAGTCTTTAGTATATAAAAGACACAAAACTGAGTTATCAGTGTCTAGTTAAAACCTAAAATCAGAAGCACTAAATATATGCGTGCAGATCAATTTTATCTGTTATGTCTTAAACCTACAATGAAATACCCACCTTGTACTAGGAAGATGCAGTTCTTCTAGGCTCCAGTGGACCTTGCAGATTCCCAATATTATATGTGAATATATATTGTACATTGTGTGGCATTTGGGACTGTATCCCTGAAGTACACTAAAGAAACAGTTTTCACTTCTGCAAACAAAGTTTTGCTCATATTTGTATCTTGCTTGAAAAAAAAATATCTTTAAACACAGGATTTCTAGTTCCTTTTTTTCTCTCCAAATATTATAACTCCTCTTACAACAGGGCACACTGAGGTACATAACAATACATGCATCATTGCCCCTGTTTTACCCTTCTTATCACCCATCATTAAATTATATTAGTAGGGTACCAAGGTTTAACAAGGTAATCCAGAGTTCTCTGTCTGAAATAAGCAGATTTTCATGTGTTTTTTTAATGTTTTAAATTTGTTGGTCGATGTATTATAATTAATATTTTTATGATGCATTGTTTATGTGCTATATTTATAAGTATGCTGATATATATTATGTTTTTTTTATTGTAAACCGCTTTAACACTTACCAAGTGATAAGCGGTATATCAAGTTAATAAATCAAATCAAATCCAGAGAAAGAAATCTGTTTATTTCAGCTGTCTGATATATATATATTTTTTTTATTTTAGCTACATTTGTACCCTGTGCTTTCCCACTCATGCCAGGCTCAATGTGGCTTACATATACAGGTACTTATTTGTACTTGGGGCAATGGAGGGTTAAGTGACTTGCCCAGAGTCACAAGGAGCTGTGCCTGAAGTGGGAATTGAGCTCAGTTCCTCAGGACCAGAGTCCATCACCTTAACCACTTGGCCACTCCTCCACTCCACTATCTTACATAGGGGTGTCTTTGATATTGTCCTTTGAAGACTAATTGACGGCACTATTAATCTCTGGTCCTTATTTTAGAAGCATCCCCATGTGTTAACAGTAAATCCTTCCAATCCTTTGCCACATAACAAACCTGATCCCGCCACACAAGGACATCCCAGTTAAGGACCCACCACCCACCAGACTCATCCTTGGCTCTTTCTGGAGGTCCCTGGCCCTGGGTTTAAAATGGCACTGACAACCCCTAGTGGTAGTCTCACAGTAGTACCACTAGGGACTAGGCTGCCTTTTGACCTTATATGGCAGCCTGACCCCTAGCAGTTGTACTGTGAAACTAACACTAGGGGGTCCTTTTACTAAGGTGTGCTAAAAAATGGCCTGCGGTAGTGTAGGCATGGGTTTCGGGCACACGCAGGTCCATTTTCAGTGCGCCTGCAAAAAATGCCTTTTTTTATAATTGCCAAAAATGGATGTGCAGCAAAATAAAAATTGCCGTGCGTCCATTTTGGGTCTCAGACCTCACCGCCAGCCATTGACTTAGTGGTAAGGTCTCTTGCGTTAACCGTGCGGTAATTGCCTACTCACATCATCACAGAGTTACCACCCGATTTTCACCGCACGCCAGAATAAAATATATTTTCTGGCATGCATAGTGAGCACACGTAAAAAATGAAATTACCACATGGGCCACATGCTAGCCGGGTGGTAACTCCAAATCGGCCCGCGTTGGTGCGGGCATTTTGGTGGAAGATTCTGAGATATATGGGGGTGGGCTATGGGGATGCTCTCTGCCGATGAAGCCTGAAGGAGTACTCTTAGATAGATATGAAAAATTTGGAATTAACAAGAGGGAAATAAATTTATTTATGCGGAAAGGGGTAATATTGGGGAAAAGAATCATACTAGGTGAATGGATAGGAGATGGGAAACCATCTTTTGGAGCGTGGAAAAATCGTCTACATGCACTGATGTTACTGGAAAGGAAGAGTGCTGGTAACTCTCCTAAGCAAAAGAAACGGTTTTTCAGCATTTGGGATGCATTTATACAATCTCTATCTCATAGGGCGAGAAGTCAGATATTGAATGTGATGTAGAATTGCCTTCAATAGATGTCATAAGCACCATTGGATGATGATGGGTAGGAGGTTTCTACCCGCTGCACACGTCTACAACATTTAATAGGGTTAGCGGGGTTTTTTTTCTATCTAGAGAGAGTCGGATAGGGGAAGGGGGGGTATAGAGGATTAGATTTAGGAATATCCCGTTCATCATCTCGGGGGGTTATCAGAGACCAAACCTCCAGAGGCATAGATGAGGGGAAAGAACTACACGGGAGAGAGGAGAGAATGATTATGAGACATATCAAAAAATTTTACCTCGTAGTTTAATGGGTCTTCTGTTTCCCAAAATGCTAGTTTAATTCAGTGGAGCTTCAGACTTACTGATAGTTATGTTACAAATTTTGCAGCATTGGAGGGGAGAGGGAGGAGGGTGGGTTCCGGGTGAAATATGTAAATGTTTTCAGATACTGTTCTGTATTTGCCAGTAATTGTACTGTCAAGATTATCTTTATTTATCTGTTATAGTATCAATAAAAACCGTTTAACCATAATCTCTTTTTAAGTCCTTTAGCATTCTTAGGGGCCCTTTTACTAAGCCCCGTGGGCCAATTCGGAACTACCGCAAGGCAAGGCTACCACGTGGCCCAGGCGGTAATTTCATTTTTTACACACATCCAGTACGTGCGCCAGAAAATATATTTTATTTTCTGGTGCGTGGCGCTAACCGGGCAGTAATCAGCATTATATGCATGCTGATGATTACCACCCGGTTAATGGGTGGCAGTAAGGTATCAGGCCCAAAATGGACGCACCAATTTTCATTTTGCCACACTGCCATTTTCAGCCAAAAAAAGGCCTTTTTTTGCAGGCGTGCTGAAAAATGGACCTGTGTGCGTCCAATACACATGTCTACAACAGCGCAGGCCATTTTTTGGCACACCTTAGTAAAAGGACCCCTCAATTCAGGAACAGGGTATCAGTATGTATTTTTATTCAGATGACATTCTTCTGCACTACACTAACCCAGATTGGTTAGATCTGTCTCCCATACCTTCATGTCTTGTATTGTCAACTAGCGATGGAGATTTCATGGGGACCATGTGTTTAATGTGATTATTTATTTAATACATCTTTTATTAGTTTAATGTGACCATATATTATTTGTTGTATGTGTTTTGTATGCAAATTGTATGGTTGATTCTTTAGGTGCTTGTGTATTTCCTATTTTCATTGGTGTTCCTTTCCATTATTATATGTGTTATTTTATACCTTTATCTAAACTGCATACACTTGTGCACGTTAGGCAGTATATATTGTCTCACAAAAACATAAACAAACACAAATAGTCCAGCATTTACATTCTCTTCCTCCCATCCCCACATATAGTCCAGTATCTCTCCCTCCTGTCCCCTCTCCAGATGGCAATCATGCATCCCCCCCCCCCCCCCCCCCCCCCCATGTACCTTTTAATAGTTTTCTTTCTCTAGGTAGAGATAATTTATAAAGAACTGAGTAGAGAGGTGTGGTAGCCATGTTAGTCCACTTTTAAATGTAATCAATAGAAATCAAACAAAATAAAACATGGAAAAGAAAATAAGATGATACCTTTTTTATTGGACATAACTTAATACATTTCTTGATTAGCTTTCGAAGGTTGCCCTTCTTCATCAGATCGGAAATAAGCAAATGTTGGTAGATTACAGTATATATGAGCAAAACATCAAAGCATTTCAGTGACAATCTATATGCATGGAGACAGAGGATGAGTGAAAACATCAAAGCATTTCAGTGACAGTCTAACAGGATGGGGGTGGATAGGTGAGAGTCAGGGAGACAGGAGAGCACTGCAATTTACAAAGCAATACAATTTTATGCTTTGTAATGCGCTAGAAAACCCAGATCTTTGTTAAGTCCTGTCTGGTGGGTGTCAAAATATTTAATCATTTTGACTTCAAAGGTCTTACGTTCCTGTATTGTTTTAAAGTTCCCTTTCAGGATCCTTACCATGAAATCACTGGTACAGTGTTCTGGTTTTGTAAAGTGCTGTCCCACAGGCGTGACATTTTTGTTTGTACTGGCATTTTTCATATGATGTCTATGTAAATTAAATCTCTTCTTTAGCATCTGACTTGTTTCTCCAATGTAGCAGCCTTCATCGCACTTTTTAAACTGAATGACATTGGAAGATGAGCATGTGAAAGATTCCTTAATGTTGAATATTTTTCCTTTGTGGTCCTGTGAGATATTTTGGCATAGTCTGCAGCTGGATATATTGCAAGGATGTGTGCCATTCTTTTCTTTTTGAGTCTGTGTTGGGAGCTTACTTCTAATTAGCTTGTGTTTTAAGTTGGGTGGCTGTCGGAAAGCCAGCACTGGTGGGGATGGGGATATCTCTTTCAGTAATTCATCCTCCTGGAGTAGAGGCTGCAGATCTCTTATGATTTTTCTTAATTTTTCCAGCTCTGGGTTGTATGTCACTATAAAGGGGATTCTGTCTGTGGCTTTTTTTCTTTGTACTGTAGCAGATTTTCCCTGCGTGTTTTGAGGGAGGAGGCAATATTCTTGGAGATTATTTTGGGGTTGTAGCCTTTCTGTTTGAAGGATGCATTCAGGGTTTCAAGGTGTCTGTCTCTGTCCCCTGGGTCAGAGCAGATACGGTGGTATCTTGAGGCTTGGCTGTAAATAATGGATCTTTTTGTATGTGAAGGGTGGAAGCTGGAGTTGTGGAGGTAGCTGCATTTGTCTGTGGGTTTCTTGTATATGGATCTATGGGACATTTTGGTTACAGACACGCCCAACTGATTTTCAGTTTTGCTATAACTTAAAGGAACCAAAGTTCCTGGCTCCTCAGTTTTTTAAATGGCTATGAAGCGGCTAGGTCACACCCCATTTGGGCACACACTGAAGGCCATGTACTGTGGTAGGGGCTGTGATTTAAAAGCGTAGGCTCACTCACATTTCTGGCTGTGCCTCTGTCCCAGACACTTCACTCATTTGGATTCCACCAAGGTTGTTCCTTGCTACTATATCTTTCTGATTCTGCCATAAAGGGGTATCTTCTTCTGCTGGTTCATTGAAAATTATGGGGGGGGGGTGGTTCTGGAAATCTGAGGTTGATTACTTCTACCTCTGCAGTAATGCCTAAATAGGTTTCCAACATGGATGGAACTGACAAACTGGAACAGTTGTGCTGCCTTTCTGGGGACCCAGTGATTACATTTAATCCTTTGGAATTGGAAATGGGAATGATTAATCATATCCAAAATAATAAGAGGCACAAATAGATCTGCTCAGATACAAGTGACAAAAAAAGCAGAACTCTCAACTGCATTGTAGTGTGAAGATTTTTGATAGTAACAATGGGGTCCTTTCAATGGGGCACTGAAAAATGGCCTGCGGTAGTGTAGGCACGGGTTTTGACCATTTGCAGAATCATTTTTCAGCGCACCTGTAAAAAAGGCCTTTTTTGCCGAAAATGGACTTGCGGCAAAATCAAAATTGTTGCGTGTCCATTTTGGGTCTGAGACCTTACCGTCAGCCATAGACCTAGTGGTAAAGAATTTGGGTGTTAATGACCTATGCATATCAGATGCCACTTGGCGCGCGTCTGCTATGCGCACCAGAAAAAAATATATCTTCCAGATGCGCATAGCAGACACGTGCCAAAACCTTTGGGTGCATTTAGACGCTTACGCGGCTTAGTAAAAGGACCCCAATGTTTTTAAGCTATTTAAGGACTACAAAGTTATGGAATCGCATGTCGCACGGAAAATAGCACTGCACTTTAGCTCCACTGATACATAATTACTTGTCTGTTCTATGTAAGTAAGAACATTTACATGTTATTTTCCCATATGATTTTATTATTATATGTATTTTGCTTAAATTATTGCTTGTTCTGTATATAACAGTTGAGTATGAGGATTTTTTTATATATGTTCTTATACTTGTTTTTATTTTGTAGTTTTACCCCTGACACAGCCTGAGGGTGAAACATGGCCACATCAAGTAACCATTTTAATAAACCACTTCTTTTTATCATTATTTTATTAATTCTGCTTTTTTTTGTCACAATGGGAATGATTAATGCAAAGATTCAATCAGTGAATCTAAGTGTAATGGAGTTAAATTAGTTCAAACTGCTCGGTAGGAGTAATTTTTTATTGGAAAATATGGTGGTGGGGGGGGGGGGGGGGAGTTGGAGAATACTAATCGTTGTAATAATTTTTGAATTTTCCCAAACCTGGTCCTGGAGGCACCCCAGCCAGTCAGGTTTTCAGGATAACCAAAATGAGTATTCATGAGAGAGACTGGCATGCAGTGGAGGCAGCGCATGTAAATATCTCTCATGAATATTCATTGTGGATATCCTGACTGGCTGGGGTGCCTCCAGGACCAGGTTTGGGAACCACTGTTCTAAATTAATTTTGCCTAATGAGATGTTAATGAGACATTTCTCTGACATTTTATGGTTGGACCCTTCTCTACATCTAGTCATTTCTAGAGCCTTTTTTTGTAGAAAGGTCATTTAAAAGGCTAAAGAAACTACAGGGCCCTTTTACAAAGGCGTGCTGAAAAATGGCTTGCGGTAGTGTGGACGAGTGTTTTGGGCGTTTGCAGAATCATTTTTCAGCGCAGCTGTAAAAAAGGCCTTTTTTTTTTCATTTTTGCTGAAAATGGACGTGCGACAAAATGAAAATTGCCGTGTGTCCTTACTGCCAGCCATTGACCTAGCGGTAAAGACTCACATGGTAACTGGGCAGTATTGACCTACACGCATCAAATGCCACTTGGCGCATGCCTGATACGCGCTTCAGAAAATAAAAATTATTTTTCAGACACGCATATCGGACGTGCTCCAAAAATGAAATTACCACAAGAGCAAAGCGGTAGCTGGGCAGTAACTCCATTTTGGTGTGTGTTGGATGCACAGAGACGCTTATGCGATTTAGTAAAAGAGCCCCTACCAATTCCATGGAAGTGTTTTCTTAAGCGTAAAGAGAGGAATGATGTGTTACTGAACCCAAACATCTGGAAGAGTCGATAAAGGTACAAGAGCAGAATTTGGATGAGGGTCAAGGGCATGGTTATTTAACTAGGTCCTTATAAACACTACTATCTTTTTCTTGTTTTTGTTTTTCCATTATGATTACTTTCCACCATGTTGTGGTTTCTAAGAGAATGATGCCTATTTTTTTCCTTTAAGTTTTGTATGATCATCTGCCTCTTAATTTGATATTCAATATAGTTTTGATTCTTTTTGTTGCTTATTATGAATTGAATAAAAAAATTTAATGGAAAAAATTAGAATCACGCAGGCTGATATTCAAAATGATGTAACTGGCTGGAAACAGCGGCCAACTGGTTGACTCATTCGTTTGCTTCTATCCGGTCATTTTCAGCTGCACTTGACCTCTTATCTTCACTGAAAATGACAGGTTAGTGCTGAATTCAAAAGCTAGTAATTTGTGGGCATTCTAGGGGCAGAGTTGGATTAAGAGCCTCTGCATAAATAACAGTCCTAGTTTTCAGCAGTTTGGCTTATGCGGCAAAGGCTGAATATTGACATAATAAGTAACATCAAAAACATTTTGCTCTAGAAAGTTAAGAAAGGAAACACTGGTAATAACTACTTATATTTAAATAAATAAGCCTCAACTGCCCCGGGAGTTATCCAATCCATCTGAGCTCAATCTCTTCGACTTAAAAGAGGGCCTGCAAAAACTGCAGTGGAAAACAACTCCTTCAAATGGAGAAAAAAACCACTACAGAAAAAAAGCAGTTCGAAAGGATAGAGCATTGTACGCCAAAACTGGTTCCACTTATCTTTGTATGACAATGTCCGGTTACATCAGCATCCACTTTGTAATAATCCAATATTGAAGTTCTGAAAACTGAAGGTTGCTACCTGCTCAAATCCCGAACCTCAACAAGGTGCAGAGAAGGGCAACGAAAATGATAAAAGTGATGGGACGACTTCCCTATGAGGAAAGGCTAAAGCGGCTAGGGCTCTTCAGCTTGGAGAAAAGACAGCTGAGGGGAGATATGATAGAGGTCTATAAAATAATGAGTGGAGTGGAACGGATAGACGTGAAGCATCTATTTACTCTTTCCAAAAATACTAGGACTAGGGGACATGCAATGAATCTACAAACTAGTAAATTTAAAACGAATCGGAGAAAAGTTTTCTTCATTTAATGTGTAATTAAACTCTGGAATTCATTGCCAGAGAATGTGGTAAAGGCGGTTAGCTTATCAGGGTTTAAAAATGGTTTGACTGGCTTCCTAAAAGAAAAGTCCATAGACCATTATTAAAATGGACTTGGGGAAAATCCACTGCTTATTTCTGGGATAAGCAGAATAAAATGTTTTGTACTTTTTGGGATCTTGCCAGGTATTTGTGACCTGGATTGGCCACTGTTGGAAACAGGATGCTGGACTTGATGCACCTTTGGTCTGTCCCAGTATGGCAATACTTACGTACTTATATACTTATGGCCCCCTTGTTTCACCAAGCTGCATCAGGAGGAGGAACTTTGCTTTTCCATTAAATACTGTTGTTTACATATGAATATTGTAAACTGCACAGTTCTAGCGCTTCCGAGCAGAGATGCAACGAACTACCGTACCCTGAAGCAGGTCTCTCGAAACGACGGCCATCGTAGGTCGGGGTTCGACCAGTCAAATTTTGACTCTGCCCGAAGCTAAGTAGCTAATTAAAACACTAGTGCTAGTTCTATGTTATAAGAAATAACGATATTTAACTATGATGCTTAAAAGAGGTTTTTTGTAAGCCGATGATGAAGTCCAGCTCTCCATAGTGAAATACAAAAACAAATAGTATTCACTGGAGGCTTCTAGAGGCTTTTTCCTCTTAATAAGCATTTTATCTTCATAAATGTTAAGACTAAATAAATAGAGTTGTTTGATAACGCCATATATAATTATCCCCCTATTGTTGATTTGATATAAGTTAAACTCAATTGATTTTGGGAGATAACTTCTTTCTATGATTTAGTTTAATATCTTACATATGAATATTGACATGGCCAGCTATGTGTGTTAGTTGGCTCAAAAAAAATCCAGATATTCAATGCCAAAGCCCAAACAGGGCCTTGAATATCTGGGAATAACGTTGGTGATGGGCAGCAAAACACTCACTGCCCCCGGCTGAATATCAGGGGAATAGAGATTAATAAATATCATCAGAAAATACTTCTACTCATATTCAGCAACTTTCTCAGGGCTTCTTTGATCTCCTTGTTTCTTAGGCTGTAGATAAAAGGATTTAAAGTGGGAACTATGACTGCATAAAGTACAGCTATCACTTTGTTCACACTGGACTCATTTTCTGTCTGCTTCAGGTACATACTGAATATGGTAGTATAGAAAATGATAACAACAATAAGGTGGGAGGCACAAGTGGAGAAAGCCTTGCATTTTCCATTGGTTGATGGGATTTTCAGTATGGTGACAATGATAAAGAAGTAAGACACCTGCGTCAGTAGGAAGGAGACCAGTATCACTGTAGAGGAGAAAATAATATCTACTGTTTCCTGAAGGTAGATTGAGGAGCAAGATAGTTTTAGAAGTGGTAAAGCTTCACAGAAAAAGTGATCTATTATATTGGGACCACAAAAGGGAAGTCTTGTTATGAGTAACACAGGAATAAAAGTAGTCACAAACCCCCCTGTCCAAGCAGCAACAACTAATTTGATGCAGACTTGACTCCTCATTATTGAAGAGTAATGTAGTGGGATACAGATGGCAACATAGCGATCTAGAGACATCAACCCAAGAAGAAAAAATTCTGTAGCTCCTAGGAAGGTAAAAAAATAGGTTTGTATCAAACAACCTGAATATGATATTGCTCGAGATTTGCTAAAGAAGTTGGCCAGCATTTTGGGCACAGTAACAGAGATATATCCAATCTCTAAGGAAGACAAATTAGCCAAGAGAGCATACATTGGTGTGTGAAGGTGATGGTCTATGATAACCAGAAGCACTATAGTAGCATTTGCCATTATTGACGTTATGTAGATGATTAGAAACAGAAAGAAATATAGAACTTGCAGATTCGGGGATCCCGGAAATCCAACAATGATGAATTCTGTCACTGTGCTTTGATTTCCTTTACCTGCATCACCCATGTCTTCCAACAGATTTTGCCTGAAACAAAAAAGTTTAAAATAGCAATTATGATAGTAATAATAGATCTGATCGTCATGCAAAAATATGCAAGACATTGAAGGCCTAGTTTTATTGCAGGGGATCTATGTGTCACCCAAAAAGTTGCCTATTTTAACTCTTGTAAAGGTAACATAGAGGGGCATTTTCCATATGACATCTAAGTCTGACTTTGGATCCTTTGAAAACGTCAAAAATCTGAATAGGAAAGAAGATCATTTTCAAAAAAGAAAAATGTCTATCTTTTTTTTTTTTCAAAAATACTGTTTAGAACAAGGTTTTGTGATTTGGTCCATTTTTGAAAAAAAAAAAAAAAAAGGTCCCAGTTCAAAACGTACAAAATCAAGCCATTGGGATGTAGGAAGAGTCACCATTTTTAGTACGCTGGTCCCCCAGCCATCCCAGGAAAGCAATAGGGCACCCTAGGGGGCACTGCAGTGGACTTCATAAAATACTGCCAGGTACACATCTCACTGTTGCTCCCTTATCTTATCTGCTGAGCCCCCCAAAACCCACCCAAAACCCACTACCCCTACCGTACACCACTACCATAGCTCTTACAGGTGAAGGGGGCACCTATATGTGGGTACAGTGGATTTCTGGTGAATTTTGGAGGATTCACAATTCCCTCCACAAATGTAACAGGTAGGAGGAGGTATGGGCCTGGGTCCACCTGTCTGCAGTGTACTGCACCCAAGACGAGACTACTCCAGGGACCTACATGCCGCTCTAATGGACCTGAGTATTACATCTGAGGCTGGCAAAGAGGCCGGCAAGTAATGTTTTAAATCACATTTTGGGGGGGTGGGAGGGGGTCTGAGAGAGTAAGGAGAGGTCATCCCTGATTTCCTCCAGTGGTCATCTGGTCATTCTGGGCAAGTTTTTGTGCCTTACTCGTTATAAAAACAGGTCTAGCTCAAAACATCTTAGTTTTAGTCCTGGACAGTTTTGTTTTGTTCCATTATGGCTGAAAAACATCCAAGTGTTAGGAACACCCAGATCCCAGCCTTAATACACCCCTAACACGCCCCCTTGTGATTTGAATGCACCTCTGATGGACTTCATAGAAAAATGTCTACAAATAGGTTTTGAAAATACCTATTTGGATGTATTTGTGAGAAAATCATCTAAATGCAGATTTATGCCACTTTTGAACGTTTTTCACTTTTGAAAATTAGCTCCATAGTCACTTAAGTATTTTTTATAAAACAATATTCAGAAGCAGACCCTGTGCAGTATAAATGGTGATACACACATTTACATCCTGCTGTACTAAAGTTTTCCAGATGGTTTTAAGGATAGCGGACTGAATGTTGATGTTCTCCATAGAGTTTTCCTGAACACTTATGTTCCACTCTAACTTCACCCTGACTCTATGCAAATATTGAGGTGGTCTCTAATGATTTTCATCTGCATTGACTGTGGCTGCTGTTATCCAGACAAGAGAATTTGAACACTGACCTGCTTATTGGCTGAATGTGAATGTAAAATGTTCCGTTCATTTACTTCTTTTTCAGTTTTCTGGATAGATTTTGAATGTGTAGAACTAGAAGCTATGATGAGCCTGTGTAATAAGGGTTAATGCACACCTAGGCTATTTTTTATGCATTTGGAAGACAGCACATACTAAATCAGTTCATCAAATAAATGAAGGAATATCAAATACAAATTATTCTCATTTTTACTGTTCCCACTCTAAGTGTGCACCCAGTGTACTATTATCCTTCATTCACTCAGATGTAAAAGATGAGAAAACAACAGACAGCATGGTTAAAAGGTGAAGTGAAAGAGCCAAAAGAATGGAAAAAGGACCCAAATGAAGAAAATA
The DNA here is from genome assembly GCF_901765095.1 of Microcaecilia unicolor. Taxonomy (NCBI): domain Eukaryota; kingdom Metazoa; phylum Chordata; class Amphibia; order Gymnophiona; family Siphonopidae; genus Microcaecilia; species Microcaecilia unicolor. Next base: position 643,971,787 of record NC_044031.1, read on the forward strand.
AGAAGCAACATAAGCACTGGAAAGTCAGATGCAAAACATAGAAAGAAGGCTAAAAACGAATATGAAAAGAAACTTGCCATAGAGGCTAAAACTCACAGTAACAATTTTTTCAGGTACATCAGAAGCAGAAAACCTGAGAGGGAATCTGTGGGACCATTAAGCCATAAAGGAGCAAAAGGGGCACTCAGGGAGGACAAGGCCATAGCGGAGAAACTGCATGAATTCTTTGCTTCGGTCTTTACGGAAGAAAATGTAAGAGATCTACCTGTACCGGAAATGGGTTTTAAGGGTGATGATGCAGAGGAACTGAAAAAAATCTCAGTGAACCTAGAAGATGTACTGAGCCAAATCAACAAATTAGAGAGTAGTAAATCACCAGGAATGATTGGCAATACATCCAATGGTATTCAAAGAACTCAAGCATGAAATTTCTGATCTGAAATATCTGCTGTTAGTAATACAGTATATAACCTGTCATTAAAATCGTTCATAGTACGTGAAGATTGGAGGGTGGCCAATGTAATGCCGATTTTTTTTTAAAGGGTTCCAGGGGTGATCCAGGAAATTACAGACCAGTAAGCCTGACGTCAGTGCTAGCTAGGTAAAATAGTGAAAACTATTATAAAAAATAAAATTACAGAACTCATAAAAAAACATGGTTTAATGAGATAGAGTCAGCATGGGTTCAGCCAAGGAAAGTTTTACCTTACCAATTTGCTTCATTTCTTTGAAGGCCTGAATAAGCATGTGGATAAAGGTGAGCCGGTTGATCTAGTGTATCTGGATTTTCAGAAAGCTTTTGACCAGGTTCCTCATGAAAGACTCCTGAGAAAATAAAAGAGTCATGTAGGAGGCAATGTTCTGGGGTGGATTAGGAATTGGTTATTAGACAGAAAGGGTAGGGTTAAATGATCATTTTTCTCAATGGAGTAGGGTGAATAGTGGAGTACCACAGGGATCAGTACTGGGACCGGTGCTATTTAAAATATTTATAAATGATATGGAAATCAGAACGACAAGTGAGGTGATTAAATTTTCAGATGACACAGAACTATTCAAGCTTGTTAAAAAACATGCGGATTGTGAAAAATTACAGGAAGACCTTAGGAAATTAGAAGACTGGGCTTCCAAATGGCAGATGAAATTTAATGTGGACAAATGCAAAGTGATTCAAATCATAGTTACCTGATGCTAGGGTCCACCTTGGGGGTCAACACCCAAGAAAAAGATCTAGGTGCAATTGTAGATAATACACTGATATTTTCTGCTCAGTGGTGGTGGCGGCCAAAAAAGCGAACAGGATGCTAGGAATTATTAGGAACTAGGAAAAAAGGCCCTTTTCTGACACAAATGAAATGGGCGCTAGCAAGGTTTTCCTCGGAGTGTGTGTGTTTTACAGTGTGTGTGTGAGAGTGAGTGTGTGATACAGAGAGAGTGAATGTGTGAGTGTGTGTGACAGAGAGAGCGAGAGTGTGTGTGTGTGTGTGTGTGTGTGTGTGTGTGTGTGAAAATGAGATTGTGTGCCAGGGGCCCCTCCCATGCTCCCACCCAGTTTCAGGGTCCACCCGCCCCCCCTCCAAGTTCCAGGGTCCGCCCTCCCTCCCACCCACCCAGTTCCAGGGTCTTTCCCCCCTCCCTCCCAGTTTCAGGGTCCGCCTGGCCCCCCTCCAAGTTCCAGGCTCCGGCCCCCCTCCCACCCACCTAGTTCCAGGGTCATTGCCCCCTCTCTCCCTCCCTCCCAGTTCCAGGGTAGTTGCCCCCACTCTTCCCCCCCTCCTCCCCTCCAGCCACCCACCTGCAACGTTGTGAAGCTGACTCCGTGGCTTCACTGAAGTGAAGGGTTCGTAAGGATCGTTAGGTTCGTTGCTCTGTAACCATCTCTCTCTGCCCCTCCCACGCGCCTCTGATAGGTCCGCCGCCCTCGACTTGTCCTCATTGGTTGGATGCTTATAAAAATTCCTGTAAGGACCTTGACAACCACTATTCATTCCCCCAGTGCCCATATTTATAATGGCTGCTCCACACAGCTTGCTCTTTACCATTTAGGAAGCACAATGCAGTCATATCAAGACTGGAGTGTAGCTGCAGCTTCATGCAGATTAACCTAGTGTGTCATTTCCATCCTTTTGCTATCATGAATCTTCATTGATCCCATGCTTTTTTTATGTTGCTGTTTATATCTCCACCACCACAACCTTACAATGGAAAATATTTTGACATTGTTTCTAAGTCTACCATCTTTGAGCTCTTTGTTGTGAACCCCTAATCCTAGAACTTTCTATTGAAAAAGTTTGCTTCTTGTGCATTATTAATATGTTTCAAATATTTAAATGTATCTACCATATCCCCTCCCCCTTTCCTTTCCTTAGAGTGGAGGAGTAGCCTAGTGGGTAGTGCAATGGACTTTTGATCCTGGGGAACTGAGTTCAATTCCTACAGCAGCGTTTTGTGACTCTGGGCAAGTCACTTAACCCTCCATTGCCCCTGGTACAAAATAAGTATCTAAATATATGTAAACCATAGTTGCAAAAACCTCAGAAAGGCAGTATATCAAGTCCCATTTCCCTTCCCTTAAATTATTAATTTTTACATCCTTGAGTCTCATATTTATTCTGATACATTTCACTCAACATTTTGGATACCTTTATCTGGACAACCTTTAGTCTTTTCTGAAATGCATCCTGTAGAACAACACAATTTTCTAAGTGAAGCCCACCTGTTGAGGAACATAATTACTTCCCATTTCTGCTGGCTGTACCTCTCCCTATATATCCTGGCAGCATTTTGGGTCAAGTGGTTACCTTGAGATCATCAAACACTATCATCTCAAGTGCAAAATATTCTCATTACTACTTTTTACTGTTTATCTTCAAAATAGGCCTATTTAAGTTGGAGTTATCAAAATTTGAATTTAATCACAATTCAAATAAATTCCTCATGCCATTTAGGAACCTTTTAAAAAGCTGTGCTGAAGGGTGACCTGCACTATTACTAGCATGTGGGTTTTCCACACACTTTGGCCACCTTTTAACATGGGGATGTATTGGCAAAAATGGCCACACACTAATTACCAAGTGAGCCCTTAACTACGCCTATTTTCTAAGTGGTAAGGGTTCACACGCTAAGCTCATGCTAATGGGTTAGTGTGTAGAAATCCCACATGTTAACCCATGAACTATGAACAAATCCCCTCTCCAGCTTCAAATATATGGGAAGCATGCGTACATGCCAAAACTACCACTGGATGGCTCAGCTTGCCCTATAGTAGGTGTTTTTAACCTGTGGTAAGCATTTTACTCTTTTTTTTCTTAAAGTCAAATTTTAAAAAGTGATATTAATTAAAATGTATTTATTGCCCAGTCAATTCTATTCTATTTCTTCTAATTAGTCCAATAAAAAAGGTATCATCTTCCTTTCTTTTTTGCTTTGTTTTATTTCTATTTATTTCTTCTAACAATACTGAGAACTGTTAGACTTACTGCACTGGTTAATTTAAGGCATGCTTCTTCTGCAGTTCCAGGATTATTATCTTAGCTGTATCAGCTGCAGCTTACTTTATTGAATCACCTCTGGGATATTTTCCAAGGAAAACCTCCAAGGTTATCCTACCAGCCAAACTATCATAGGACTAATTCATGACTCCCTATGATCTTAGGGGATTTGCATAATGCAATTTGAATTATCAAGTTTGTTCCTGTCCTTTCTCTTCAGACCAAAATGATTTAGAATTGTAAGACCATAATTGTAGTATTGTGAACGGCTTTGGTGCCCTTTGGGTAAATGTGATATATCAAATGAATAAATCAAATCAAATATGTAGAGGACTGTATACAGTGGGGGAAATAAGTATTTGATCCCTTGCTGATTTTGTAAGTGTGCCCACTGACAAAGACATGAGCAGCCCATAATTGAAGGGTAGGTTATTGGTAACAGTGAGAGATAGCACATCACAAATTAAATCCGGAAAATCACATTGTGGAAAGTATATGAATTTATTTGCATTCTGCAGAGGGAAATAAGTATTTGATCCCTCTGGCAAACAAGACCTAATACTTGGTGGCAAAACCCTTGTTGGCAAGCACAGCGGTCAGACGTCTTCTGTAGTTGATGATGAGGTTTGCACACATGTCAGGAGGAATTTTGGTCCACTCCTCTTTGCAGATCATCTCTAAATCATTAAGAGTTCTGGGCTGTCGCTTGGCAACTCGCAGCTTCAGCTCCCTCCATAAGTTTTCAATGGGATTAAGGTCTGGTGACTGGCTAGGCCACTCCATGACCCTAATGTGCTTCTTCCTGAGCCACTCCTTTGTTGCCTTGGCTGTATGTTTTGGGTCATTGTCGTGCTGGAAGACCCAGCCACGACCCATTTTTAAGGCCCTGGCGGAGGGAAGGAGGTTGTCACTCAGAATTGTACGGTACATGGCCCCATCCATTCTCCCATTGATGCGGTGAAGTAGTCCTGTGCCCTTAGCAGAGAAACACCCCCAAAACATAACATTTCCACCTCCATGCTTGACAGTGGGGACGGTGTTCTTTGGGTCATAGGCAGCATTTCTCTTCCTCCAAACACGGCGAGTTGAGTTCATGCCAAAGAGCTCAATTTTTGTCTCATCTGACCACAGCACCTTCTCCCAATCACTCTCGGCATCATCCAGGTGTTCACTGGCAAACTTCAGACGGGCCGTCACATGTGCCTTCCGGAGCAGGGGGACCTTGTGGGCACTGCAGGATTGCAATCCGTTATGTCGTAATGTGTTACCAATGGTTTTCGTGGTGACAGTGGTCCCAGCTGCCTTGAGATCATTGACAAGTTCCCCCCTTGTAGTTGTAGGCTGATTTCTAACCTTCCTCATGATCAAGGATACCCCACGAGGTGAGATTTTGCGTGGAGCCCCAGATCTTTGTCGATTGACAGTCATTTTGTACTTCTTCCATTTTCTTACTATGGCACCAACAGTTGTCTCCTTCTCGCCCAGCGTCTTACTGATGGTTTTGTAGCCCATTCCAGCCTTGTGCAGGTGTATGATCTTGTCCCTGACATCCTTAGACAGCTCCTTGCTCTTGGCCATTTTGTAGAGGTTAGAGTCTGACTGATTCACTGAGTCTGTGGACAGGTGTCTTTCATACAGGTGACCATTGCCGACAGCTGTCTGTCATGCAGGTAACGAGTTGATTTGGAGCATCTACCTGGTCTGTAGGGGCCAGATCTCTTACTGGTTGGTGGGGGATCAAATACTTATTTCCCTCTGCAGAATGCAAATAAATTCATATACTTTCCACAATGTGATTTTCCGGATTTAATTTGTGATGTGCTATCTCTCACTGTTACCAATAACCTACCCTTCAATTATGGGCTGCTCATGTCTTTGTCAGTGGGCACACTTACAAAATCAGCAAGGGATCAAATACTTATTTCCCCCACTGTAGATGAAGGGGAAGAGGGTTTTGTTTTGGTTTTTTTTAATCTTTGGGCTCATGTGATGCAGGGAAAGGAGGATTCTTTCAACTACACTACAGGTCCCCAGATTCAGTGGTGACACAAAAAGCAGAACAGACGAAGAAATCTATATGAAGATGAATTTATTCAACCAACAATGCCCAACACAGGCTGTGCTTTGCCCATACATGGGCTGCCTCAGGGGCAAATTATGTTGAGAACTGGATAGCTCTTCACATATGTGTTGTAATTCATATGACTGCAATCATATGACTGTTTCTCTGCTGTTTCCTTCTGTTCAACTATATTTTGAGGCAAATCCTTTTTCTTAGGTGTGGGATAGCACCCGATGGGTCTGGAGAATTCTGGTGACTGTGAATGGTTTTGCTGATCTTCTCCTGCTGCAACTTGGATTCCCCTCCAAATGTCCCTTCAGACAATGGGAAGCAGAAGAGTGTAGACAGCTCTCCAGTTCTCAAAATAATTTGCCCCTGAGGCAGTTCATATATGGGCGAAATACAGCCTGTGTCAGGCATTGTTGGTTGAATAAATTCATCTTCATATGGATTTCTTCGTCTGTTCTGCTTTTTGTGTCGCCATCTTGGATCTTGCAGATAAACTGCCCTGTTGTTTTCTGGGACCCCAGATTCAGTGAACACATATGCTGCACTCAGCCAAATGAGTCCACACTTTCAGTTGAAGTGTAAACTAAATAAAAACTAAACCCCTGGGTTCCATATACGACCATCTACCCATGTTGAAGAGCCATCTCTTCAAGAAAGCCTACCCTAATGACCCAACTTAACTTTTTTAGCCCACCCACACGATTCTTGTCCTGACGATTATTATACCTTAGACCATGTCTCCCAATCTCCTTATGCTCATCCCCCAATCTTTTCTTCTCCATCCTTCCTACACCTTACCCCTCCCAATCTCTTTTCCTTTTGCACATCCTATCTTTGTTTACCTCTCCATGTTCAATTTATATATCCTTAAAACCCCACTATTACTATGTTTACTACAATTTGTAATTTTCTCCTTCAAGACTTTGTAATTTTATTTACTATGTAAGCCGCATTGAACCTGCTATGTGTGGGAAAGTGTGGGGTACAAATGTAATAAATAAATAAATATATATATATATATGTCATCTAGCATTGCACACCTGATTTTGAGCACGCACCCAAGACACATGCAAATTAATTGAGTAAAGAGCACGTAACCATCAACAATTGGGTGCTAACAAACAATTGTTAATTAGCACTCATTAAAATTTACAAGTGCATCCAAGTACTTTATTTATTTATTTAAAAACTTTTATTCCACGCAATCCAAAGTTGTTGGCAGATTACAAATCATACATACATAAATAACTGTTAACATAACATAGAAACATTGTACGCACTATTCTCTAAGGCATGGCGCCTAATTCTATTAGCTTATAACTCAAAAGGGTGTGTGGCCATAGGTGTGTCGGGGCTGTAGGATGAAAATAAGTAATTAGGGCAATAATTATTCCCTGATAATACTTATTACAAGGTTCCCGCTCAGCCTAGGGGAAATATTATAAAGGAACCTTGTTGCTGGCACCCTGCCAGTGTTTTGTTCTTCACCAAACAACCAAAGCCACGTCACAGATGATAATTATTATTTTATTTATTACAGGTAGAAAAATAGACACTATGCAATAGCTTATATGCAATATATCTCTTACTGATATGCACACTAACAAAATATATTGTCTAACAACACTCTGATTATCCTGAGACTACGTACAGTAATGATTAGAACAGTACAAATGATATCCTAATGATCCTTATGAAAACTTATCACATCTTATGCAAAATACACATTAGCAGCTTTCCCTGACCAAGAGCTGACATAAACCAGTCGTACTTAGATAAAACCACTGCCTAACCCCAGACTAGGAAGTATATCACTGTGATCTCACTCACCACGCTGTCCTGATGACGGCTTCAGATGAGACCGGAGCAGAATCTCCCCAGACGCTATCTCAGCTGTCTGTGTCTTATGTAGTGCAGGTCTTTCTCAGCAAACAAGCAGGTTACCGTCTCTCCTTTGGTTATCAGAGCCAATATCTCTGCCACAGGTATTTGCACCAGTTATGCAGGTCACAAGGTTGGTATCATACTGTCTCTAGCTCACCCTGAGCTTTGCTGGATTTCTCAGTTCCTTCACAGGTACCCCTCCTCCGAGGGTCTCCGACTAACTCTCTCTTCCACCCTTCCAGCGTTCTTCCAGACCTCTCTGTCGGGTGATAGCCTGGACCAATTCTCTTCTTGTACAGTCCAGTGCATGGGTAAGAAGAGTTCTTTGTTTTGTGACCTTGAAGATGGTAACTTCTGGTGCCATGAGTATGACTCCCTTCCCAGCGTCTCAGAGATAGAAGGGGGATGGTTGGAACACAGAATGTCCTTGGCTTCAGCAAGCCTGTCAGTGATTTTCCACAAGCTGAAGCTGGATCTTGCTGACACAGAGATGTGCAGGTCAGAGAGTTGCAGCAGCCATCTTATTGTACCAAGATGTCATAGGCTTGTATAGGCCAAGACCAGCTCAGGCTAGATCACAGGGAAATACCCCTACAGGGCATTCTGAAAAGTTGCACGTGTAGTAATAGCATATGATCTCAGCACGTCTAACTTGGGTGCCAGCATTTATATCAGGTTTCAGCAGGCACAAGCCTGGCACCTAAAGTTAGGAGAGGGAATTCATGCTAAGTGCATTCTATGAACTGCACATGCCGTTTATAGAATCACGCTTAGCATCAATGCTTTTCTAGTGCTAAATTTTGAATGCCATTTATTGAATCCAGCCCAAAGTCTTTACTGGGTGTTGGCTGAGAGAGTCAGCACACTATTCTCTACATCTCCTGATCTCCTATGTGCAGGTTGATATTCAAAGCAATTTAACTGGCCAGAAATGGCTCCTGGCCAGTTACATCACCTGTTCATCATCGCCTGTTCACAAATTTTCAGTGGCACTTAACTGGTTAGTGCTGATGAAAATAACCAGTTAGCAACAAACTGAAAAGCTGGCTATTTTGGGGGCGTTCTGAGGATGGAGTCAGCACTTGGCCAGTTAAGTACTGATATGCCACCTCATTTCCACACATGCCTGACACCACCGACAACACCCAGCACAAGCTATGGCACAGGAACAAACATGTGGAGGGGCATTTTAGATATGATGTCCAAGTCAGACTTTGGACATTTTCTGATAAACGTTCCAAATCAGAATAGGAAATATGACCATTTTTGAATCCACAAAACATCTATCTTTTTTTTTAAATACCATCTTTTGCGCTCTGTGCATTTATCTTTTTAGGCCATTTTTGAAAAAAAAAATCTCCAAGATCAAAACATATATAATTAAGCCATTGGGATCTAGGAGGGGCCACCATTTTTAGTAGACTGGTCCCCCAGACATCCCAGGAGAGCAGTGGGGCTCCCTAGGGAGCACTGTAATGGACTTCATATAAATGCTCCCATGTATATATCTCACCTTGGCTCCCTTATCTTGTCTACTGAGCCCTCCAACACCCACTGCCCCCAACTGTACACCACAATTGCCCTTATGGGTGAAGGTGGCACCTATTTGTGTGTACAGTGGGTTTCTGGTGAGTTTTAGAGGGCTCAGGGTTTCCAATACAAGTGTAATAGGTAGGGGGAGATATAGGCCGGGTCCACCTGTCTACAGTGCACTGCAGTGACCACTGGATTACTCCAGGGACCTGCATGCTGCTCTAATAGACCTGTCTATAACATCTGAGGTTGTCATAGAGGCTGGTAATATTTTTCTCGCATTTTGGGGGTGAGAGGGGGATCAGTGACCACTGGCAGAGTGAGGGGGTCATCTTGTCATTTAGGGCACCTTTTTCTTCACCCTGGACGTTTTTCATTAGTTCAGTTATGACTGTAAATGTCCAAGTGTTAGGCACGCCTTAAGCCCACTCTAAGACTGCCTTCAAAATGCCCCTGACACCCCCCCCCCCCCTTGTGATTTGGATGCACTGTAGAGGAATTGCATAGGTTTGCAAAACAGATTTTGAAAATACAAATATTTTTACGATTTGAAAAGAAATTTGTCCAAATGGTGCTTTATGACACTTTTAGACATTTTTCTCTTTCGAAAATGAGACACGTGGAGGGGCATAATCGAACGGGGCGCCCAGGGTTTCCTGAGGGCGTCCTCGCAGGACATCTCTGCGAAGGGGCAGGGAAACCTGTATTATTGAAATAAGATGGGCGGCCATCTTTCGTTTGGATAATACGGTCGGGGATGCCCAAATCTCAACATTTAAGTTGACCTTAGAGATGGTCGATATAAATGTTGAGATGGTCGACCTTAGAGATGGTCGTCCCCAGTTTTCGGCGATAATGGAAACCGAGGACACCCATCTCAAAAACGACCAAATCCAAGTCATTTGGTCATGGGAGGAGCCAGCATTCGTAGTGCACTGGTCCCCCTGACATGCCAGGACACCAACCGGGCACCCTAGGGGGTACTGCAGTGGACTAACTGATGCACTAACTGAACGGAAAAAGCCCTTCCCTTACCGATCCCTTAGCAATTCAGAAAGGAACAGGAATGCATGAAGGAAATCACATGCAAATGAGCTGCTCACTGTTAGCTCATTTACACACGATTTCCTTCCTAAGGAGGGGAAGCCAGTGCAGAGCAGCCAAGCATTATGCGTGGCTGCTATGCACATGCCAAAGACGGCTTCGTACATGCAGACAAGCTGCGTGTATAATAGCCATCTACAACCTTAAATAAATTGCTGTCTACAACCTTAGAAAAATACAACCTTTTCTACAACCATATTAAAATGCAAGTCCAGGGGAAAACGTCCAAGTGTTCATCAGGGACATCTTTTTTTTTAGATTATGGGTGAAGGACATCCTTCTGCCGTTGCAGGGACGGAGGCATAGTGAAGGAAGTCCCTGCGATGGCAGTTGAGAATGTCCAAAATGTGGATGTTTCTGTGAGAAGGATGTCCTTGCCTTTGCTATGCCTCTGACACCCTCTTTAGTTGGATTTTGGATCACAAGTAGCTGCAGTGGGATTTGAACTGGCCACCTCTGGCTTGCAAGACCAGTGCTCTAACCACTAGGCCACTCCTATCCTTTGAAATTTTACCATCCCTGTGGGGGGGGGGGCAGTTCAGGACGTCCAAAATGTTTGAAAGAAGGACGTCAACGCCTTCACTATGCTTCCACTGACACATACATACCTCCCCCCCCCCCCCCCTCAGGGACCTGCATACTGCTGCAATGGACCTGAGTATGACATTTCAGGCTGGCAAAAAAAGTTTTGGGGGTGGGAGGTGGTTAGTGACCACTGGAGGAGTCAGGGGAGGTCATCCCCGATTCCCTCCGGTGGTCATCTGGTCAGTTCGGGCACTTTTTTGAGGCTTGGTCGTAACAAAAAATGGACCAAGTAAAGTCAGCCAAGTGCTCATCAGGGACGCCCTTCTTTTTTCCATTATCGCTCGAGGGCGCCCATCTGTTAAGCATGCCCCAGTCCCGCCTTTGCTACACCTCCAACACGCCCCTGGGAACTTTGGTTGTCCCCATGACAGAAAGCAGTTGAGGGCACCCAAAATCGGCTTTCAATTATGCCGATTTGGACAATCCTGAGAGAAGGATGCCCATCTCCTGATTTGTGTCAAAAGATGGGCGCCCTTCTCTTTCAAAAATAAGCCTGATTGACAAACAATGTCAAAGTGACACACTCAAACCCACATTCACACCCACACACAACTTGGCACAGAGAGGGAGAGAGAGAGAAAGAGAAGACAGAGTCAAAATGGGGTCTGGAGAGAGGGGATGGGTGAACAGGTGATTTGGGGGGTATTGAGGGGGTTATGGGGAGAAGGCAATATGGGATCAGAATGAGTAAAAATGGGACAACAGAGAGTTCCAAGAGGGCAGAGGCCGATGTTTAGAAGATGATGAAGGACAGACTATACACTGAGACACCAAATAGTGGCATGGCATACCAATAAATGCTTCAGGTCAGAAAGGACATCTTCTCATGCTAGAAGTTATAAATAGTACTACTACTACTACTACTATTTAGCATTTCTATAGCGCTACAAGGCATACGCAGCGCTGCACAAACATAGAAGAAAGACAGTCCCTGCTCAAAGAGCTTACAATCTAATAGACAAAAAATAAATAAAGTAAGCAAATCAAATCAATTAATGTGATTGGGAAGGAAGAGAGGAGGGTAAATGTAAGTATGTTCATTTAGTGACATTTGTGTGCCTGACATTTATGGAACCAAATTCACACTAGTAGAGGCGATCTCAATGCAGGGGCAATAATCACATCCAAACAATAATCCCAACGCTTGTAAGGTATTTCTTTCTTTATTATTATTATCAAGAAAGAACTACTCTACATGTGTGGTTTATAGAATAGCGCTTACGCCTGGGACTTGCGCCTAACTTTAGGCGTAAACATTGGGTGTGTATCCCCCGTATTCTATAACAACATATGTAAATGCTAGGCATGCCCCCGTTCTGCCCATGGCCCTCCTATTTCTGCGCCCCTTTTTTTTACTCACATGTAAAATTTAGGCGGGGATCCCATACCTAAATGTATATGCATAAGTTCCAATTGAATCTAATTGGTGTCAATAATTGCTTCTTAAAAAGCCAATTATTGGCATTAATTAGCTCATTTGATTGCATGCGCAAACTGGGCACATGTCCAAATTTGCATTGGCAATTTTTGGTGACTTTTCTAGCATTAGGGGGTTACTGTCTGATGGTCTGCTTTTCAGTTGAGTTTATTTTGGGACAGATGTTTTGTAGTATAGTATATTTATACTATACATGCCTAAACCTCCATGCTATCCAAGCTTTGCCCTGGGAATACCTACGATGCTTACAAAATATAAAATTAGGTTCACTACTCCAGCCTCAGAGCAGGAAGGCAATTTTATAAAGGTACACAGGCGTAGATATTGCCTTTATAAAATAAATACAACAGATGTACGTCTGTACCTCCCCTAACCTAGACACCTGTTATTAAACAACTCTGCACAGGATATGGTAAATCCGTTTTATGACACAGAGGTTCACAACTGTGGAAACAAATAGATATATTTTTATTTTTCAATAGTTCTGTTGTTTGGAAAGATGTTTAGGAAATCCTTTGACTGTTTCCAAAGTTCCCATTGTCACAGAAGACGTTCAATCTCAGGTTCCTTTTCATGATAAGATAGTGGTGGGGTGTTTACTGTAGCTGGAGCTGATGTTGACGCTAGTGCTGAGCTTCTGCTTATGGTGAACTCTGAGATCTGGATTCTAAACGCCTTGAACAACAATGACAGACTGTAAAACAAAACAAGCCTGTGTTATCCTCACTTTAACCAGCATTACCAAGAGGCAACAGGAAAAGAGCTTCCTCACCATCATCACAGTCAATATCAAACTCTTTACCGATATCACTAATCAAGAATTTATCATTATCATCAACTGGGAAAGTGCACAGCAAAATAATTCAGTTCAGTTTGTTTTCAGATTAAGCCTTCATTTGGTTCAGGGGCGTAGCTAAGGGTGGCCCTGGGTGGGCCCAGGCCCACCCAATCTCAGCTTAGGCCCACCCAGTTTTCCCTGCTCCTCCAATCAATGCACATAACCCCGCAGCTGACTGTGCCGACAGGAAAGAGCAGCTCTCCAAGTCCAAAATGCATTCTTCTTTCTTTCCTTCCAACATCGTGGCACCAGGTATGGCCCCCCACCCCCAGACCTTCCAATCCCCCGATTGGGGGAAAGCAGTACACACACTGCTTTAGACCTGCCCCCAGAAGCCTTCCTTTCTCCTTCAACTTCCTGTTCCTGTGTAGGCGGGAAGTTGTAGGAGAGAGAAGGGCTTTCAGGCAGGGACAGGTCTAAAGCAGTGTTTGTACTGCTTTCTCGATGAAGCTGCCGGCGACTCAAGGGATTGGAAGACTAGGGGGCAGGGATGATACCGGGTTGGAGGGAGAGCAAGAACTGAAGACTCCAGTGCTGTGGTGGCGGGGGCGGAGGAGTTGCTGGAAGGAGAGTGGGAGAGACGGGGCGAGAACAGCCGGCAAAAGGTTTAAAAAAAAATGAAACCACCGGGGGTGGAGGGGGAGAGTAAGAGAGAGATGGAAAAGGAGCAGAAGATGGTTGGGACTAGGGGGTGTGAGGGAAGGGAGAGGGAGCAGAAGATGAATGGAACTATGTGGAGGAGAAAGAGGGAGCAGAAGATGGATGAGACTAGAAGGTGTGGGTGGAGGGAGAGAGAAGAAGCAGAAGATGGATGTGGCTAGGGGTGTGGGGGGAAGGGGAACAGAGCAGAAAATGAGTGGGACTTGGTGATTGAATGGGAAAGGAAGACGACAAGAGGAAAGAGAAGAAATGGAAAAGAATTTAGAAGACTGACACATGGAAAGTGGAAGAAAGTGGGACCAGCCCAATCAGAAAAATAAAGTGCTCAGACAACAAAGGTAGAAAAGAAAAAAAAATATTTCTATTTAATATTTTTTTAAAGATTGAGATGTGCCTGCTTTGTGAAATGTACATTTTATTTAAAAAAAATTAGTTTTGTACTTTGCAGAGTACAGGAGAAAAAAAAATTTCTGTTATTGCCCTGCTTTTACAGACTGGCTTTCTTGGGTGGAGAGAAGGGGGTCTCCATTTCAGTTTTTGTCTAAATGGTATTTTTTGTTTTGTTTTGGGTTTTTTTTTTTTTTGTGTGAGTGTAATATTGGAGGTGGGCTCTTCAATGCCTAGAACAAAAAAGGTATATTTCATCTTTTTTCCCTAGGCAGTGAAGAGCCTACCCCCACCAATAATGTTGGGTTTTGGAGTGGGGTGGTCTCTGCAGTGCCCAGGTTTAAAATTAAAAAAAAAAACAAAACATTTATATTTAATGTAGACAGGTTCCTGGGTGGGGGTGGCCTCTGCAGTGCCCAGGACATTAAAAAAAAGGTTTTATATTTAATGCTGGTGTGCTTCAGGGTGGCGGGGGGGGGGGGGGGGGAGATGCCAGACTATGGAGAGGGGTGGGGCTGATGCATACCTATGGGATGGATGATGGGGAAGGTAAGGGCTGATGCTGGGCTATGGGGGGGGGGGGGGGTAGGGAAGCAAAGTTTGAAGGATATCATTTCTGAAATTATACTGTAGGATCCTGTCATGTGTGTTGAGATGTTTGCCATTATAGTAGACTTACGCCTGGTCAAGTTTAAGATGTGGGATAGTGTAAACTATATTTTAAAATATTGGTTTTTCCATATGTTGATGCTGGGCATACTACTTAGAAATTCATCATCAAGTGCATTCTAATGCATTATTTTGTAGCAAGAAACACTACTCATACCTATATACACAGTGCCCACCCATGTGAGCTCTGGGCCCACCCAAAATGTTAGGTCTGGCAACGCCACTGATTTGGTTTGTATTCAGATTCAGAATTTTTTTTGTTTCTTTATAAATCTAACAATAGGATTTACATCCATTTTCAGTGGCAAATGTGTTCGCAAGCATCTTCCCTGGAGGTACAGAGGGCCCAATATTCACCGCTATTTAACCAGCCAGAAATAGCTCCACTGAATATTAGTGCTTAGCAGCTAGCCACTAATTAGATATGGGGCTCATTTTCAAAAGAGAAAAACGTCCAAAAAGTGACATAAATCTGCATTTGGACATTTTTCTCACAAAAAAGTCCAAATTGGTATTTTCGAAACCAGTTTTTAGACGTTTTTTCTATTAAGTCTGTCAGAAGTGCATTCAAGGGGGCGTGTCAGGGGTGTGTTAAGGGTGGGATCTGGGCATTCCTAACACTGTGACATTTTTCTGCCATAATGGAACAAAATAAAACATCCAGGGCTATAAGTTGGACGTTTTGGTCTAGACCTGTTTTATTAATGAATAGGCCACAAAAACATGCCCCATATGACCAGATGACTACTGAATGGAATCAGGGGCCTTACTCCCCCAGTGGTCACTAACCCCATCCCAACCCCCCAAAATGTGATTAAAAACATTACATACCAGACTCTATGCCAGCCTCAGATGTTATACTCATGTCCATTAGAGCAGCATGCAGGTCCCTGGAGTAGTCTAGTGGTGGGTGCAGTGCACTGCAGACAGGTAGACCCAGGCCCATACCCTTCCCCTACTTGTGGTAGAAACTGTAAGCCCTCCAAAACTCACCAGAAACCCACATATAGGTGCATCTGTAGTGGTGTAAGTTGGGAGTAGTGGGTTTTGGGGAGGCTCAGCAGACAAGATAAGGGAGCAATGGTGAGATGCCTACCTGGTTCCCCATTACTCTCCTGGGATGTCTGTGTGGCCAGTCTAGTAAGAATGCTGGCTCCTCCTACATCCAGTGCTTGATTTTGTGCGTTTTTCACTTGAATTTTTTTTTTTTCAAAAATGGACCAAAAAGATAAATGTAGAGAGCACAAAAACATCTAGCAAGTAGCCATTTTCGAAAAAAAAGACGTTTTTCTGTTTTGAAAATGGCCAAATTCCCCACTTGAATTTTTGACGTCTTTAACAAATCGTCCAAATTTGGACTTAGACGTCATATCAAAAATGTTCCTCATTGCCATGCAACTTAGGTGGTTACGTGCGAATATTCAGCGCTAACAGGCTAAGTTTTATATTTAAGATAGGTCTAATATTATTATATTTATGTAGCCTATCTTTAACTGCTAAGCAGTTGATGCTGAATATCAACTTTACCAGCTAAATTGCAGCAGACAAAACTGAAACCAGATATGGCCTGCTATTAAATATCTGGGGTCAGCACTGCCAGCGCCAGCTGACCACACTGCCTGCCGCCACCTGAATATCAGGGAAAGAGATATCAAAACTGGCATGAAGACTGCACAGCATCAAAAGAAGTGAACCCAAGCTGTCCTGAAAAAGGCAAACTGGCACAACAGTAGAATGAAGACCCCAAGGCTCTGGGAGAGGAGCCCACTGGCATCACTATTGGTGGGAAAACCCTAAGACCTCTGGACGGGGAACAAAGAAGCACCAGCAGGGTTAGATTAGAGTCAGAATTTTGTGTTGAAATGAGCTCACTTGACAGGTTTGTGAAGAAGTAAATGATTGTCTCCATAGGTTTGCTTGGGAAAATTTAATGGCAAGAGCCAACTTTGTCATACTGGCAGAAAGATTAATAGTAGCTCTTTAGTGATACAGGACAAGTACAAATTAAACTTTAGGCTGCTTTACAAACTTCCTTACAAAGCAGGAGCCCTACTTTGAAAGGACAATTGGAAAGTGGCCTAAAATTTCATCTGCAGTGTTCCCCTGTCACAAAAGAACTGCTAGACCTGTTCCAAACAGTTTCTAAGAATGTAACATTGAAAGTGATGGAGTTTCTCTTCACAGTAGCTTTCCCACCGTTGCTACTTGGAGTCTAGGATAGAGTTCCAAGCCCTGTATTAGCACCCTCCTCTGAAACCAGCTCTAGTGGATGGCATTTGTGAAAATGATGGATTCATGCCACTGTTGGAAAGATGACTCAGTAGGTTTCCTCTAATAGCCATCTGACAGTAAAATACATTCTGCAAAATGCTGATTCCCAAGCACTGTAAAATGTCTCCATATCTTAGTTTTATTATGTGGTTCTCCCTGCATCCTGCTGCTTCTGGACCAGTAGGTGAGAGGCATGGGAAATCCCTTTCTACTACTACTACTACTTAACATTTCTAGAGCGCTACTAGGGTTATGCAGCGCTGTACAGTTTAACAAAGAAGGGCAGTCCCTGCTCAAAGGAGCTTACAATCTCTATCCACTGCCTGCTCTTTGCCATGGTAGTAACACGTTCTACCTCCTATTGCGGCTCTCCACCTGTCATGCTAGCAACTAGCTTATCCAACCCATTCTCAGCTTCTAAACATTTAGAGGTCGATATTTAAACCAGTTTACATAAGAACATAAATATTGCAGTACTGAGACAGACTGAAGGTCCATCATGTCCAGCATCCTGTTTCCAACAGTGGCCAATCCAGGTTCAGGTTACAAGTACCCGGCAAGATCCCAAAACAGTACAATACATTTTATGCTGCTTATCCTAGAAATAAGCAGTGGATTTTCCCCACGTCCATCCTAATAATGGCTTATAGATTTTTCCTTTAGGAAGATATCCAAACCTTTTTTAAACCACGCTAAGCTAACTGCTTTTACTACATTCTCTGGCAACAAATTCCAGAGTTTAATTATTCACTGAGTGAAGAAATATTTTCTCCAATTCGTTTTAAATTTACTACTTTATAGCTTCACTGTGAGCCCCCTAGTCCTAGTATTTTTTGGAAAGAGTAAACAAACAATTCACATCTACCAATTCTACTCCACTCAATATTTTATAGACCTCTATCATATCTCCCCTCATCCTTCTCTTCTCCAAGCTGAAGAGCCCTAGCCACTTTAGCCTTTCCTCATAGAGAAGTCATCCCATTCCCTTTATCATTTTTGTCGCCTTTCTCTGTACCTTTTCTAATGCTACTATATCTTTTTTGAGATGTGGTGACCAGAATTGCACACAATATTTGCGATGTGTTTGCACCATAGAGCGATACAAAGGCATTAAAACATCCTCATTTTTGTTTCCCATTCCTTTACTAATAATACTTAACATTCTGTTCGCTTTCTTAGTCGCCGCTGCACAGTGAGCAGAGAGTTTCAACAAATCTTCAATGATGACACCTAGATCCCTTTCCTGGTCGGTGACTCCTAGTGTGGAACCTTGCATTTGTAGCTATAGTTTGGCCTCTTTCCCATATGCATCAGTTTGTACTTGCTCACATTAAACATCATCTGCCATTTGGATGCCCAGTCTCCCAGGTTTGTAAGGTCCTCATGTAATTTTTCATAATCCTCTTGCGATTTAACAACTTTGAAGAACTTTGTGTCATCAGCAAATTTAATTACCTCACTAGTTACTCCCATCTCTAGATCATTTGCATTTGACTTGCCATTCCTTATGCTGTTTCTTATTATTTTCATTCGGATCATTCTTCCATATTCTGAAAGATTTTCTGTTAGCTGTAATAGAGGGGCATAATCGAACGGGGCGCCCATCTATAAGGGCGCCCATCTCTAAGGATGGCTCCGTAAAGGGGCAGGGCAACCCGTATTATTGAAACAAGATGGGCGCCCATCTTTTGTTTCGATAATATGGTCGGGGCCGGCCAAATCTCAACAATTAGGTCGACCTAAATGTTGAGATCGCTGACCTTAGAGATGGGCGGCCTCGGTTTTCGCCTATAATGCAAACAGAGGACGCCCATCTGAAAAATGACCAAATTCAAAGCTTTTGGTCGTGGGAGGTGCATGCATTCGTAGGGCACTGGTCCCCCTGACATGCCAGGACACCAACCGGGCACCTAGGGGGCACTGCAGTGGACATCACAAATTGCTCCCAGCTGCATAGCTCCCTTACCTTGGGTGCTGAGCCCCCCAAAACCCACTACCCACAACTTTACACCCCTACTATAGCCCTTAGGGATGAAGGGGGGCACCTACATGTGGGTACAGTGGGTTTCGGGTGGGTTTTGGAGGGCTCCCATTTACCACCACAAGTGTAACAGGTAGGGGGGGATGAGCCTGGGTCCGTCTGTCTGAAGTACACTGCACCCACTAAAAACTGCTCCAGGGAACTGCATACTGCTGTGATGGAGCTGGGTATGACATTTGAGGCTGGCACAGAGGCTGGCAAAAAATGTTTTTTTAATTTTGTTTTTTTGGGTGGGAGGGGGTTGGTGACCACTGGGAGAGTAAGGGGAGGTCATCCCCCATTCCCTCCGGTGGCCATCTGGTCAGTTTGGGCACCTTTTCGAGGCTTGGTCGTGAAAAAAATTGGACCAAGTAAGGTCGTCCAAATGCTCGTCAGGGACGCCCTCCTTTTTTCCATTATTGGCCGAGGACGGCCATCTCTTCGGTACACTGGCAATACGGCCCCTTGAACTTTGGTCATCCCCGCGACGGAAAGCAGTTGAGGGCGGCCAAAATCAGCTTTCGATTATGCCGATTTGGCCGGCCTTGAGAGAAGGACGCTCATCTCACGATTTGTGTCGGAAGATGGCTGCCCTTCTCTTTCGAAAATGAGCTGGATAGCGTCCTTCACTTTTTAACTATGCTAGCTGTCATTTGGTCTTCCTGCCTCCTTTTTTAATACATGGAATATATTTGGGCTGGGCTTCCAGGATGGTATTTTTGAACAGCATCCACCCCTGATGTAAATGTTTGACTGCAGCCGCTCCTCTTAAGTTTTTTTTGCCGGTCATCTCATTTTATCATAGTCTCCTTTTTGAAAGTTAAATGCTAATGTATTGGATTTCTTGTGTGTACTTCCTCCAAAGCCGATATCAAATCTAATCAGAAATGCTCTTAGCTAGTTAAATCACTTGTTTGGGGCTAACCACTCTACCAGGGGCACTTAACAAGTTAGTGTCGCTGAAAATGTCTGGTTAGTGCCTAACTGTCGGACTTGTGAGTTCTTGTACCAAGTAGAGCACTGCTGAGCCTGGTACTCGGACCAGGCTCTGCTTGGCAGCCAGACAGCCCCAGGTTTCACCTGCACTGACCGCTGTTCCCCAGAGGTTGAGCCCCTAGGTGCAGGCGGCCTGCAGGACTTACGAGACGGAGCAGGAAGCGGGATGGAAACATAACGACCAGGCAGCAGGCAAGTGAGTGATCCAGGTACTGGCAAAGTCAATAGGCAGGCAGCAGGCAGGGAAGTAATCCAGGGATAGGCAATGTCAATAGGCAACAACAGGCAAGAGAGTAATCCAGGCACAGGTAAAATCAATAGGCAGGCAGCAGGCAAGAGAGTAATCCAGGTACAGACAAAGTCAGTAGGCAGGCAGCAGGCAAGAGAGTAATCCAAGTACAGGCAAAATCAATAGGCAGGCAGCAGGTCAAGAGAGTAATCCAGGTACAGGCAAAGTCAGTAGGCAGGCAGCAGGCAAGATAGTAATCCAGGTACAGGCAAAGTCAGTAACGAGGGACAAAGTAGAGAAGAAGCACACTACTGAGCAAGTAACACCTATCAAAGTAGAAGCCGAAGCATGGAGTCCAGGAAGAGCTCAGCTGATAAAGTGCTGGCATCTTACATCAGCAGGAACCAGCAGGGAGAAGGAGCACAGCCATAGGACAAGAGCAGGGGAAGGAGGAACCGGAAGACCAATAGGAGAGAAGCAAGGGAAGTCAGGCACAGAGAGAGCAGACACAGGTGTGTGGAAGCAAAGCAATCAAGGTGCCTGGAAGCCAGGCAGAAAGAGAGCAGACACAGGTGCATGGAAGCAAAGCAATTAAGGAGCCTTCAGCCAGAGAAGAACTACACACACATGGCTCAGGGCTGTGCCAGTCAAGTGTGCGTGTCGACAGGACCCCGCGCAGCCTGAGAACGCTGCTTGCGTTGAGGTAGGGGACATGACACTAATGCAAAACTGGCTATTTTGTGGGTGTTCTGGGAACTGACTCAGCACTTGGCTGGTTAAGTGCCGATATTCAGCGCTTAACCGGCCAGGGTAACTGCATAAATTGGACTACATAAAAGTCAGTCCTATCTTTATATGGGTCATCAAAGCTGGTTAAGCGCTGAATATCATGCATAATTGGCTATGGATTAGCCAGTTCCAAAAAAAAACACAAAATTTCAATGCCGGAGCCTGGACATGGCCTGGCATTGAATTTCCAGGCATGACGCCAGCAGCGGTCAAGAAAACGCTGAGTGGTGCCAGCTGAATATTGACTCCTCTGTTTCTTCTGATTTTGGAAATAACTCACATGATAATTTGTCCAATTCTGTAATTTCCCAATCCTGTTCCATATACTTCTTAGGAAAAACTGTGTGTGCCTACTGTTGCACACTGCTAGCTTTACCTACTGGTCTCCGGCCCTTCCCATCCTGCACTGCCTCTGCTTTCTATTGCTCCTATGAGAAGATGAAAGTAAACAATGGGCATCTGAAATTTTCACTATCTTGGCTGGTAGACTAATAGTAGTGTTGCTTCTGGCCCTTGAGGACCATCAAAGGACCATCTTTCAGGATATCCCTAATGAATATACATGAAAAATATTAGCATATTTCCAACAAGGACTGAAAGTGAATACCAAGGCTCTAGAAGATTAACTACCTTTCCTCCTCTAGCTCTCTCAAACTTCCCACCTCTATTAAATACTTTGCTATTAATGTACATGCCCTACAGAGTAGAACCATTCCCTTTGCAGTCAACAGCCATGAGATTTAACAGAAGTTAAGTTTGGGATAGGTTTATTTGACTGCTTATCAAGCAGTTTTCATTTCTGTTTTTTTCTTGTCCTTTCTCAAGATGACTCCCCTTTGGTTCTTAGGATCACCAGGGACTGAACCCATGATCTCCAGAAACAGAGGCTGAAACCTCTGAAAGAACGAATGTAGAAGCCAGTGAATATCTACTATCTGGGCAGCAGAAGGTGAGATGTCCCTTCACTCCCCCCCCCCCCCTCAAAGAGCCCATTGGGCCAGCAAGGGGTATGTCCTTGATTAGTAGTTAAAGCTGCTCCAATGGGCTCCTTCAGGCATATCTCACCTTTTACTGCCCAGAGATAACTATTTATTGGCTTCTACTTTGAATATGCAGCTCCTCTGGCTTTAGCTACAATTCACTAGTCTCATTCAACAACTCACAGATTTGAGTCCAGTGAGTCTCACACTGACCATGTGTTCTTTCCTGGTCTCACACAATACTGTAACGTGGAGGGGCATAATCGGGCCATCTTTAAGGCCGGCCCTGTAAAGCAGCGTCCCAACCGTATTATCGAAACAAGATGGCCGGCCATCTTTTGTTTTGATAATACGGTCGGAGCCGGCCAAATCTCAACATTTGGGCTGGCTTTGGAGATGGCTGGCATTGGTTTTCAGCGATAATGGAAACTAATGGTGGCCATCTCAAACCCGGCCAAATCCAAGGCATTTGGTCATGGGAGGAGCCAGCATTTGGAGTGCACTGGTCCCCTTCACATGCCAGGACACCAACCAGGCACCCTAAGGGGCACTGCAGTGGACTTCAAAAATTGCTCCCAGCTGCATACCTCCCTTACCTTATGTGCTGAGCCCCCCAAATCCCCCCCAAAACCCACTCCCCACAACTGTACACCACTACCATAGCCCTAAGGGTTGAAGGGGGGCACCTACATGTGGGTACAGTGGGTTTTGGGGGGGAGTTGGAGGGCTCCCATTTACCACCACAAGTGTAACAGGTAGGGGGGGATGGGCCTGGGTCCACCTGCCTGAAGTGCACTGCACCCACTAAAAAACTGCTCCAAGGACCTGCATACTGCTGTCATGGAGCTGGGTATGACATTTCAGGCTGGCAAAGAGGCTGGCAAAAAAATGATTTTTAATTTTTTCTTTGGGTGGGAGAGGATTGGTGACCACTGGGGGAGTAAGGGGAGGTCATCCCCGATTCCCTCCGGTGGTCATCTGCTCAGTTGGGGCACTTTTTGGAGGCTTGGTCCTAAAAATAAATGGACCAAGTGAAGCCGGCGAAGTGCTCGTCAGAGCCGGCCTTCTTTTTTCCACTATCGGCCGAAGCCGGCCATCTCGTAAACATGCCCTCATCCCGCCTTCCGTACTCTGCTGAAATGCCCCCTTGAAGTTTGGCCGGCCCTGCGACGGAAAGCATTTGAAGCTGGCCAAAATCGGCTTTCGATTATACCGATTTGGCCGAGTTTAGGAGATGGCCGGCCATCTCCCGATTTGTGTCGGAAGATGGCCGGCCTTCTCGTTCGAAAATAAGCAGGATAGTAACATAGTAGATGACGGCAGATAAAGACCCGTATGGTCCATCCAGTCCCCCCAACAAGATAAACTCATATGTGCTACTTTATATGTATACCTGACCTTGATTTATCCTTGTCACTTTCAGGCCTTAGACTGTAGAAGACTGCCCGGCACTTGCCCCGCCTCCCAACCACCGGTGCTGCCACCCAATCTCTGCTAAGCTTCTGAGGATCCATTCCTTCTGAATAGGATTCCTTTATGTTTATCCCACGCATTTTTGAATTCCATTACAGTTTTCATCTCCACCACATCCCGCGGGAGGGCATTCCAAGTATCCACCACTCTCTCTGTGAAAAAATACTTCCTTTTTTTTTTTTTGAGTCTGCCCCCTTCAACCTCATTTTATGTCCTCTAGTTCTACTACCTTCCCGTCTCCGGAAAAGATTTGTTTGAGGATTAATACCTTTCAAATATTTGAATGTCTGTATCATATCACCCCTGTTCCTCCTTTCTTCCAGGGTATACATGTTCAGGTCAGCAAGTCTCTCCTTATATGTCTTGTAAAGCAAATCCCATACCATTTTTGTAGCTTTTCTTTGCACTGCCTCAATTCTTTTTACAACCTTAGCAAGATACGGCCTCCAAAACTGAACACAATACTCCAAATGGGGCCTCACCAACGACTTGTACAGTGGCATCAACACCTCCTTTCCTCCTTTCTTCTACTGGTTACACCTCTCTATATACAGCCTAGCATCCTTCTGACTACAGCCACTGCCTTGTCACACTGTTTTGTTGCCTTCAGATCCTCAAATACTATCACCTCAAGATCCCTCTCTCTGCCTGTACATATCAGAATCTCACTCCCTAACACATATGTCTCCCATGGATTTCTGCTCCCTAAGTGCATCACTTTGCATTTCTTTGCATTGAATTTTAATTGCCAAACATGGTGAAATTAGATCTTACCTGCTAATTTTCTTCCTCTAGACCCTCCAGACCGGTCAAGACGCGTGGGTTATGTCCTCCTACCAGCAGAGGGAGACTGAGAAAACACTAAGCTTTTGAAGCCTGTATATATAACCTGTGCAGAACCTCCACTAGCCAGTATACCCCTGACAAAGCAGAGAAACAAAAAACACTAACAACAACTAGCAACTCTGTACGTGGTCACAGTAAACTGCAAAAACAAGAAACATCTTCCGCTTGCTCTTACGGAAACATGTTCCTTTGCCTTTGATAAAACAGTTGGGCTTCTACAGGTGGACTATCAAAGAAGAGCCCCACCTGTCCCGGACTCCTATCACAAACAGAAATAAACAGTCTGCAATTAGAGAAACAACAATTTACAGCAGCCAAGAATTATCCAACAAACACACCTCCTGGCCTCCAATACAGACAGGGCGGGCTCTTGACCGGTCTGGAGGGTCTAGAGGAAAGAAAATTAGCAGGTAAGATCTAATTTCACCTTCCTCAGCGACCCTCCAGACCGGTCAAGACGCGTGGGACGTACCAGAGCAGTAACTAACTTATGGGAGGGACCTACTAAGGCCAGAGGTCAAAATTGCTGCCCCAAAGCGCACCTCGTCCTTTGCATGCACAGGAATCCTATAATGCTTCACAAAGGAATGCAACAAAAACCAAACCGCAGCCCGACAAATATCTAACAGAGAAATCATACTATTCTCCGCCCACGAGGCTGCCATTCCCCTAGTGGAATGAGCAGACCAGCCCCTAGGCACCACAGGACCCTTCACCAAGTAAGCAGATGCAACCGCCTCCTTCAACCACCGTGCTATGGTCACCTTAGGAGCCGTTGCACCCTTCTTTGGGCCACCATGAAGAACGAACAAACGGTCAGAGGCTCTGAAGTCCTGAGTTCCAGAGAGATAACAACTCAAAACTCTCCTGACATCCAGCTTGGCAATACCACGCTGCTCCGAATCTCCAGCCATATCACCCAACACTGGCAGAGAGATGACCTGATTAACATGGAACTCGGAAACCACCTTGGGCAAAAAAGGAAAGCACCGTCCGCAACGAAACCTTTCCCTCAGAAAGGACAAAAATGGTTCCCTAAAAGACAAAGCCTGAAGCTCTGAAACACTCCGTGCTGAAGTAATCGCCACCAACAAGACCGCCTTTAAAGATAAATCCTTACAAGATGCCGATACCAGAGGCACAAACGGAGGCCTGATCAAAGCATCCAAAACTAGCTTCAAATCCCACGGAGGCACCATCCGTCACTGAGGCGGACGCAGCAACTTAACACCCTTCAAAAAACGCACTACCTCAGGCACAGACGCGAAGGACTTTCACTGAAGCTTCCCACGAAAACATGACAAAGCTGCCACCTGAACCTTCAGTGTAGACAAGGCCAGACCTCTATCAACACCATCGTGCAAAAATTCCAAAACTTCCGCCACCGAAGAGTGAAACGGCCGAACTCGATGGTCTTCACACCAGTGCTCAAAGATTCTCCAAACCCGGACATACGCCAAGGAAGTGGATCGTCTACGGCAACTCAACATCGTAGCAAAGCCACTGGACGAAAGCCCCTTCTTCTTCAACTTGTGCCGCTCAAGAGCCAAGCCATAAGCGAAAACCGAGCCGGATCCGGCATGATTATCGGGCCTTGACACAGAACTGATCCCAACAAAGGCAGGGCCGCCGCCCCTGCCAACCGCACCAGGTCTCCATACCATGGTCGACGCTGCCAATCCGAAGCTACCAGAATCACCCGACCGGAGTGATGTTCGATGCGCTATATTACTCGACCGACTAACAGCCACAGAGGAAACACATACAGTCACTCCCGAAGCCAAGGCAACAGAAGAGTGTCAATTTCCTCCGCTCAAGGGTCTCTTCAGCGACTGAAAAAAAAAAAAATCTCTGAACTTGCGCATAGCGAGCCGTTGCCCTAAGATCACCGAAAGTCCCCAGACCGACACAACTCACTGGAACACTGACCGAAGAAAAGACCACTCTCTGGGATCTAGAGTGTGCCTGCTGAGATCATCTGCATCTATGTGACCTACCCCGGCCACATGCGCTGCCAAGAGAGCCTGAAGATGAGTTCAACTGCGCCGCCAAGGCTCTTTGTTCCCCCCTTGACGGTTGACATATGCTACTGCCATGGCATTGTCACAGAGCACTCGGACTGCCTTGTGGCGAACCACCGACGTCAAGGCCTGGAGCGCCACCCGAATGGCCCGAGTTTCCAGCCGGTTGATGGACCACTCTGCTTCTGCCCGAGACCACCGGCCTTGAGCTACCTGACTGAGACAATGTGCCCCCCAACCTTGCAGACTGGCATCCGTGACTATTACCAGCCCCTGTGGGGACTCCAACGGCATTCCTTTCCCAAATTGCGCGGACTGAGCCACCAGCGGAGACTGAGACGAGGGGCCACCGACAGCGGACAACACATTTCCAAGTCCTGCGACAGAGGGGACCAACGACTGAGCAGAGCTGACTGTACCTGACGCATGTGCGCCCTGGCCCACGGAACTACCTCTATGGTCGCCGCCATCAGGCCCAGGACCTGACGATAAGTACGGGCCGTCGGCGCCTTCTCTGCAAGGAACCGACGAATCGGACCCTGTAACTTGGAACCAAAAGGCTGCACAAAGGAAAGTGAAGATAAGCTTCCGTCAAATCCAGGGAAGTGAGAAACTCTCCTTTCCTGACCGCACCAGTGACCGACCGCAACATCTCCATCCGGAAAGAGGGCACCTTGAGTGCCGCATTGACCCTTTTGAGATCTAAAATGTGACGAAAAGTGTCCTCTTTCTTGTGGACCACAAAATAGATCAAATAGCACCCTGAGCGTTGCTGATCTGAAGGAACAGGAACCACGGCTCCCAACGCGAGCAGCCACCGCAGAGTGTCCCTCACTGCTGCCCTCTTGCTCCAAGACCGACAGAGGGATTCCAGAAACACTTCGGGAGAACAGCTTTCGAATTCCAGCGCACATCCGCCTCGAAACACCTTGAGAACCCACTGATCTGACCTGATTTGGGCCCAACTCTGGTAAAACAGACTCAGCCAAGCCCCAACATGCACCAGAGCCTGAGCCCGCACACCTTCATTGGGAATTGTGGCCTGAATACTAACCTCCCGCGGAAAAGCCACGCCCTCCGCGACGACTCTCACGAAAGAACTGTGTGCGCTGGAAAAACCGACCCCTAGAGGTCCTACTACTATTAAACATTTCTATAGCACTACTAGACTTATGCAGCGCTGTACAAATTAACATGAAAAGACAGTCCCTGCTCAACAGAGCTTACAATCTAAATTGGACAAACAGACAGCTAGGGGTAGGTCCCACTCGATCTGCCCGGCCTATACCGCTGAGCCTCCCTAAACCGTCCCCGAGAGGAACTAGTTCTGGCCCCTGCCTTGAACCGAAAATCTGGAAGCCATAGAACCTTGGTATCACTAAGACCTCACACTAACTTGTCCAAATCTTCTCCAAAGAGCATAGCTCCCTTAAGTGGCAGAGACCCACAACCATAGCCATATTTTTTGTCTGAAGTAGGCAACAAATCATAAAAGCCTCAGACAAAAAGGATGAACCCATGTCCAAGTCGGCTAACTCCTGACCCCCAGAAGAACCAACATCTACCGAATCATCCAGGAGCTTCTCGGCCCAATGAAAACATGCCCAAGCTACCAGACCCCCACAAACCGAGGCCTGCAGGGCTAGAGCCGACAAAACAAAACTACGCTTGAGAAAAGATCCCAACTTCCTATCCTGAGGATCACGGAGAGCCGTTCCTCCATCAACCGGGATAGCCGTAGCTATAATTACTGCCGTCACTACTGCATCTACCGTGGGAGCCTTAAAGGAATCCCTATCATCCTGAGGGAGGGGATAAAGCCTCGCCATTGCCTTTGCCACCTTACACGGCAAATCCCATTCCTGACAAATCATCTCCCGGAGATCCTTGTTCATAGGGAAGGATCACGCCTGACGCTGAATGCCCTTCACCAACGGATCCTGGACAGTTTCCCCCAACGCCACCTCAGGACCAAACTGAAGGGTGGACGACACCTGATCTATGAGTTCTGACAGCTCATCTCTATGGAAAATCCGCACTACTGAAGGATCCTCTCCAGGAATCCAACAATCCTGCTCCTGAGAGCCGTCAATTCCATCTGACTCCCCCAGATCACTAAGCGCAGCTTCTGCAGCTACAGGAGAAAAACATTGCCTGTCCTCTGACCACTCTAACCGTGGTCTCTCAGCCAAGACGGAAATAGCCCCCTCTTCCAATTGGGGGGGGGGAGGGAGGGGGTCCCGATCTCCAGGCCTGATACCGCGTCCAGACAAAATCTGGAGGAAAGCCCACCATTCCTGGACCGTCATTAGGCCCTTTTGTGCCAAAAACGGAGGCCGCAGGCCCAAAACCAGCCGGCTCCATGGGCCGCGTCAGACTCAAGATGGCGGCTGTTCCCGCCGAAACTGTTCCCGCTGACAGCGGCCCTGCCTACGCTCCCGCTGACCCGGAGACTCCCGACACCATCGATCCCTCCGCGGTCAAGTCGGGGGGTGCCGCAGCCACCTTTATAGGTGCACCGCAAAGCTACACTGATGCGCCCGGCGCCTCTACCCCTCGCCACGAGCACGCGCGACATCGGAGGAGCTGGGCCGCCATAAACCACGAGGGAAGGGAAAAGCTGTTCCGCAAACGCGCCAAACCAAAAACTCACTCACACTGCAAAAGCACTGGAGAAAGCGCTGCTCTCTCGTTCCAGCAAGGAATCAAAACCCCCGTTCGGTCCGCTGAAAATAAAGAAATAAATGCCCTTAAAGGCACAGTACTCCAACTCTGGCAGCTGGAAATTGTAAGGCACTCAAGGCTACAATACTGAGAAGCAGCGAGGCACAAAGCTGCCAAGCAAAACGAAATAGAATAACTGACCTTAAAGGCACAGTACTCTAATTCTGGCATCTGGAAATTGTAAGGCACTCAAGGCTACAATACTGAGAAAGCAGCCGAGGCACAAAGCTGGCAAGCAAAATGACATAGAATAACTGACCTTAAAGGCATCGTACTCTAACTCTGGCATCTGGAAATTGTAAGGCACTCAAGGCTACAATACTGAGAAAGCAGCCGAGGCACAAAGCTGCCAAGCCAACAGAAATAGAGAGCAGCACAGGGGGAGGGACCCAAACATAGGTGTAACACCCCAGGGGGAAAAACTGGGCCCCACCAGACCCAGGGCCCCAAAGCACTTTTTTTTTTTTTTTTTACACACACGTACAGGGTACTGCAACAGAATAAAGTTTGGAAGGAAAAAAATCCTACGACCCAATGACAAACTACCTCACCAGATTATTGGAGACTGCACAGGCTGTCAACTGCTACCTCTGCTGAGACTGAGAAAATACTGGCTAGTGGAGGTTCTGCACAGGTTATATATACAGGCTTCAAAAGCTTAGTGTTTTCTCAGTCTCCCTCTGCTGGTAGGAGGACATAACCCACGCGTCTTGACCGGTCTGGAGGGTCGCTGAGGAATAGACCATTCTTATAGCTTCTGTAGATCCTTTTTCATGTTTTCCACTCCCTCCGGGGTGTCCACCCTGTTACAAATCTTGGTATCATCCGCAAAAAGGCAAACTTTTAAAGGCAAACTTTACCTTCTAACCCTTCGGCAATGTCACTCACAAATATATTGAACAGAATCGGCCCCAGCACCGATCCCTGAGGCACTCCACTACTCACCTTTCCCTCATCTGAGTGAATTCCATTAACCACCACCCTCTGGCATCTGCCCGTCAACCAGTTCCTAATCCAGTTCACCACGTTGGGTCCTATCTTCAGCCTGTCAAGTTTATTCAGGAGCCTCCTGTGAGGAACCGTGTCAAAGGCTTTGCTGAAATCTAAGTAGATTACATCTATCGCACATCCTTGATTCAGTTCTCTGGTCACCCAGTCAAAGAATTCAATGAGATTTGTTTGGCACGATTTATCTTTGTTAAAACCATGTTGTCTCGGATCTTGCAACTTATTGAATTGCAGGAAATTCACTATCCTTTCCATCAGCATCGCTTCCATTACTTTTCCAATAACCGAAGTGAGGCTTACCAGCTTGTAGTTTCCAGCTTCTTTCCAATCACCACTTTTGTGACGAGGAACCACATCCGCTGTTCTCCAATCCCACGGAAACAAGTCTTTAAGAGGACCTGCCAGAACCTGTCTGAGCTCCTTCAATACCCTGGGATGGATCTAGTCTGGTCCCAAGGCTTTGTCAACCTTTAGATTTTCAAGTTGTTCATAAACACTCTCTTCTGTGAATAGTGCTGTATCCGCTCCATTCTCATATGTACTTTTGCCAGTCAATCGTGGTCCTTCTCCAGGATTTTCTTCAGTGAAGACAGAACAGAAGTATTTGTTTAGCACATTTGCTTTTTCTTCATCATTATCCACATAGCAGTTCACATCATCTTTCAATCTCACAATTCCATTTTTAGTCTTCCTCCTTTCACTAATATACCTGAAGAAAGTTTTGTCGCCCCTCCTTACATTTCTAGCTGTTTGCTCTTCTGCTTGTGCTTTCGCCAGACATATAGCTCTGTCTTGGCTTCTTTCAGTTTCATACGGTACTCCTCTCTCTATTCTTCTTCTTGAGTTTTTCTGTATTTCATGAATGCCAACTCTTTAGCCTTTATTTTCTCAGCCACTTGCTTGGAGAACCATATCGGTTTCCTTTTTCTCTTGCTTTTATTTACTCTCCTTACATAAAATTTGCAGCCATATTTATAGCTTCTTTCAGCCCGGACCACTGCCCTTCCACTTCTCATATGTCCTCCCAACCCATCAGCTCCTTTCTCAGATATTCCCCTATTTTACTAAAGTCAGCATGCTTGAAATCCAGGACTGAGTTTTGAGTGGCTGACCTCCACTAAAGCTGTTATATCAAAACAAACTGTTTGATGGTCACTGCTGCCCAGGTGGGCACCCACTCGGACATTTGACACATTTTCCCCATTTGTGAGCACCAGATCCAGCACCATTTGTCTGAGTAGAGCACTTTGAAAAGCACCCATGATCTCTCTACTTCTTTCCGATTCCACAGATAGAACTTTCTAATCCTCATCTGGTAGATTGAAATCTCCCAGCAACAGCACCTCTCTTTTCTTTCCCAACTTTTGGATATCTGTGACCAGATCTTTATCTAGTTTCTCTGATTGTGTCGGAGGTCTGTAGACAACACCCATGTGGACAGAGGTTCCATCATCTCTTTTAAGGTGATCCATATCGCTTCTACCTTTCCCCAGGCCCCTGTCATTTCAGTTGTTTCGATATCATTTCTCACATACAGAGCTACTCCTCCATCTTTATGACCATCTCTATCCTTCCTAAATAGATTATAGCCTGGTATATTTGCATCCCATTCATAGGAATCATTGAGCCATGTCTCCATGATTGCAACACTGTCTAAGTCTGCCTCTAACATCAGGGCTTGTAGGTCATGAACTTTATTGCTGAGACTGTGAGCATTTGTGTTTAAATGCCTAGAAACATATTGTCTAAATTTCTCCCTAAGGATTTTTTTTTCCTGTCACAGTGAGATGCAGCCCATCATTACAATATAGTCTTTTGTTTTTCCATTTATTGCCCCATCCTCCTATGTACCTAAAATCTTCTTTGTGATACCAAGCTTTGAGCCAGGTATTGAAATTTTCAGTACTTCGCAATCTTTTCTCTCCCTTTCCAAAGGTAGGTAGTACTTCTGCTCCATACAGGGGAATATGATCATTGTCTAGTTCTTCCAAAGCAGCCCAGCTAGAACCCACCCATCACCGCACATTTTCGCACCACCTTTTTATTGGA
The DNA here is from genome assembly GCF_901765095.1 of Microcaecilia unicolor. Classification (NCBI taxonomy): domain Eukaryota; kingdom Metazoa; phylum Chordata; class Amphibia; order Gymnophiona; family Siphonopidae; genus Microcaecilia; species Microcaecilia unicolor. Next base: position 644,003,853 of record NC_044031.1, read on the forward strand.
ATTCTCTCCCACTTACTGTATGCTCAGAATTACCTCTCAAAAATTTGAAGACAACTCTAAAAATGTAGGCCCCCTTTCACTAAGGCGCACTCACGTTTTTAGCACAAGCTAAAATTGTGGGCGCGCTAAACATTAGATATACCCATAGAAATGCATTGGCGTCTCTAACATTTAGCGCGCCCACAATTTTAGTGCACGCTAAAAGCGTAAGCGCGCCTTAGTAAATGGGGGCCATAGTTATTCAAACAAGCATCAACTTGGAAGGTTAAAAGGGTTGAGAGCAAATTGTTTCATTTTTCACTGTCTGTTCCCTTCTCCCTTGTCCTCTTCCAAAATCCCCTATCCCTCCCCCTCCCCAGTTACCTTTTTCCGTCTGACCTTATCTCTGTTTGCTTTTCTGTTGTGGGTTGATTGTTCTGCTGCTGGGTGTTAAATCCTTTCCTATCAAATATTGTACTTCCTATCCCCCTCTTACAATTTTTGTTATTTTAGTCTGTAAACCACCCAGATCTGCAAGTTAGCTTGGGCAGTATAGTAAGTTTTAATAAACTATAAAGAAGTTGAGACACTGAATGTCTGCAGAACTTTCTACTCTAGTGGAAATCATGTCTACAAGCTTCTTTGCCATCTACAATGTTCCTGCCATACCTTAAACCTTGTGTTTATTACTTATGCCAACAATAATAAAAGTTATTTGATCCACAAGAAAATTTCTTATACTGAACATGTGAAATACCAAGGACTTGAGAATAAATATAGAAGATCTCCATTGGCTGCCAATAAAGTAATTGATTGGGATACACCCGAGGGTGCTTAAGGAACTTGGAGAAGTTCTGTCGGCTCTGCTGACGGATCTCTTCAATGCCTCCTTAGAAACTGGAGGGTCCCTGTGAACTGGAGAAGGGCGGATGTGGTTCCTTTGCACAAGAGTGGAAGTAAGGAAGAGGTTGGGAATTACAGACCTGTCAGTCTGACCTCGGTGGTGAGTAAGCTAATGGAAACGCTTCTAAAAAGGAGGATTGTAACATTTCTTGGACTACATGGAATGCGAGACCTGAGGCAGCATGGCTTCACTAGTGGCAGGTTGTGTCAGACGAATCTGACTGTCTTCTTCGACTGAGTGACCAAACAGTTGGATGTGGGAGGGGCGCTTGATGTGGTATACTTGGATTTCAGCAAAGCCTTTGACACAGTTCCGCATAGGCGACTGATAAATAAATTGAGTGCCCTCGGTGCGGGACCTAGAGTAACTGGAAAAAATTGGTTGAATGGTAGGAGACAGAGGGTGGTGGTTAATGGAGCTTGCTCTGAGGAAAATGAGGTCGTCAGTGGAGTACCGCAGGGATCGGTCCTAGGGCCGGCTCTTTTTAACACCTTTGTGAGTGATATTGCGGAGGGGCTGTCTGGTAAGGTTTGTCTCTTTGCGAATACTAAACTCTGCAACAGGGTGGACACCCTGGAGGGTGCGAATGACATGAGGAAGGACCTAGCGAAGCTAGAGGAATGGACCAATATTTGGCAACTAAGGTTTAATCCCCAAAAATGCAGGGTCATGCACTTGGGTCACAAAAATCCGAGGGAACGGTACAGTATAGGGGGTGTAGTGCATCAGTGTGCGAAGGAAGAGCGGGACTTGGGGGTGATTGTGTCTGACGACCTTAAAGCTTTCAAACAGGTAGAAAATGTGACGGCCAAAGCCAGAAGGATGCTTGGGTGCACAAAGAGAGGCATGACAAGCAGGAAAAAGGAGGTGATAATGTCGTTGTATAAGCTCTGGTGAGGCCTCATTTGGAGTACTGTGTGCAGTTCTGGAGACCGCACCTACAGAAAGATATAAACAGGATGGAGTCAGTCCAGAGGGCGGCTACTAAATTAGTAAGCGGTCTTGAATGCAAAAATTATAGGGACAGGCTTATGAACCTCAACATGTATATGCTGGAAGAGAGGAGGGAGAGAGGAGACATGATAGAAATGTTTAAATATCTCAAGGGCATTTATGTACAGGAAGAGAGCCTTTTTCAAATGAAGGAGAGCTCTAGAATGAGGGGGCATACCACAAAGTTAAGAGGGAATAGGCTTAGGAGTAACCTAAGGAAGTATTATTTCACAGAAAGGGTGGTGGAGGCGTGGAATGGCCTCCCGGTGGAGGTGGTGGAGTCGAGGACTGTTCCAGAATTTAAAAAGGCATGGGATAAGCATGTGGAATCGCTTAGGAACAGGAAGAATTAGGGGTTACAGAGGATGGGCAGACTGGAGGGGTCATATGGCCTTTATCTGCCATCATGTTTCCATGTTTCTATTTAGACTGGACCTCAAGAAACCAAACCAGACACGATGAAACTCTGTATATCTGCCTGTTGAGAGACTTATTCGATTGGCCCATCAGCATAGTGAACATTGAGTTGATGCTGTTTGCTCTAAAATGTTTTTGGGGATAAAAATGAGGAGCCAAGATGGCATAGGGAGCTCAGAAGCTGTGTCATGAGTTCTACAGTACTTGCATTAATGAAGAAGCAGACGGCAAGACACTTCCTTACCTGGCAAAGAGTTAACTTGCTGAAGCTCCTGTTATGGTTCAGGCTTCCATAGAGAAGTTTGTGATTTCAGTGCCAGAAGCTGGTTTGTACCAAATCCGGGACTGTCAGCAGAATGGAGGAGACACTGGTCATGGCAACTGTGAGATGTTGCTTAGCCCTGAATTATGCAAGATTCCTCCCCCCTCCCCCCCATTTAGGGTTGTCCTCAGTGAGTCAATCCAGAGCTGTTGTGGTGGAAGTCACAGTGGCAGTCCCCAATGTGGGCAGGTCCTCACCAATGCCAAGTGTTGTTCCTGGAGTCGAAGTATCTACTTTGGGTGCTGAGAGTTTGCCATCTTGGAGGAGGAAGAAGACAACAGAGGAAATAACACTGGATGAAGTTTGGCAGGCAAAAACATTCAGTACTAACTCGATAAAACTGTGGAAGGCTCCCTGGAAACCCAGGTTATCCAACAGGCTGAGTGTTTGACTATTTATCAAGTCAAGCTGGAAACTATGAAGAAATGCAGAAGTATCAGATTGAACTGATTAAGGATAAAAACTTGGTTCATCAGAGGTTGGAAGCAACTAATTAACTTTCCTAAGTCATCCATGCTTTCTGCCGTTACTTTTGATTTACACTAGCTCATTGTGTGATTTTACATTCTGACCGTATACTTTTTGTCCTAGATTTCTTCCTGAAGTAGGATGACTTGTGATTCAATTGTAGATGTCACAGACTTGCTTGGACTCCTGATGCAGGCAGGAATGATGAAGCACAGTCCTGGTCGAGTCCCGCATAGGAATTCAGTAGCATTGGTTTAAATAAAGACTGTGCCTAGGACTTTGGCATGCACATCTTTTTTGACAATTAGACATTGGTTATCTCTACTATTTGGTGTCTTTCCATTGACATGATTATGAAATATTTTGTGGAAGTTTGTCAAATATTTAAAGATTCTATTCCTTCATGAACTTTTTATGTTGCTATTGGTTATACTGGGGACACTACCTTAATTGTGACTTTTGTCCCCGAATCTATTAGAAATTGAATTCTTCAACTGTATTTACACTATAATCAACAGATTTTTTTGTAATTGTGTTTCCTGACTTACCTAGAGTTGAACAGTCCATATGTAAGGTCATTTTGGCCAAGTGCATGTATAATGTATTTCCTGCAATTTTCTTGTAAATGTATTGTGAAATATCAGGATAGTACTTACATTTTCTTTGATCTATTACACTTAGATAAACTTCTAGATTGTAAAGTTTTTGCTTCTATACTTGCCTTGTCCTAACCTATTGTACTCACTATAGTTAATAAAAGAATGTATCTTCCATTTTCCTTAGTTATTTCCTGACTTGAGGGGCTCTGTTTCCTTTTAGCTCTCCTGTGTTGTCTTGGAGTCTCCTTATTGTGGTTTCCTGGTATCAATATTTGTTTTGCCTTAAATTTGTTTCTTATTATATTACTTGTATTGATATATACCTTTTCTGTGTCAAGCGTTGGCTTGCTTATTTTCTTGTAAATTTTCTGAAAAGCATAAATAAAAAAAATGTTGGGATAACAATGTTAACAGTAGTTGCATTCATTATAGTTACAGTACTTTTACTTTCACTCAAAAATACATTAGGCAATAACTTTTTTACTTTCACTTAAGTTTTAAAACATGCATTTATTTTTACTTTTACTTAAATACTTTGATGTAGTACTAAGAACAACACTGACTATCTGTGTCTTTCCCCCTTTACGCCCCCACTGAGTGTACTAGTACTGCGCCTTCTGCCTTTTATATCTGGCTCTGCCTGCCCCTCAATAATACTAGGGTGGCACACACCACTGGGCACTGCCTATGCCTCAAGCTGAACTAGAAAGAAACAAATCACAAAGAGTACTGTGCCTGCTTCTTATGTAAAGAAGAAAGACTGCCACGGGTTGTCTTGAGTGGCATAAACAGCTCTAGTAGACTTCTCCCTTTCCATCTGCACTCCCACTGATGGGCAGATGATCAGAAACAAACGCGGGCACTAGAGGCTATTAGCACCATACTAGCACCTGCGTATCCTACCGCCCTATGATCAGAGCCCCCGAGCACTGAACGCAACTAGCATGGAAATGCATGCTAAACAGGGCTCTTAGCACAAGTAGCATGCAAATGCATGCTAAACTTATTCCTCCCCAATGATCAACGAGCAGCACACCAAACATTGGCGCTCTGTCAATGGCAAACCCTACACCAGCTCGGAGCTGGTGTTAAGGTTAGCAGACCATTGGGGAGGAATGGTGAGCTCTGTGCAGCATGCATTTGCATGCTAGCAGGACCCCCATTCCCCCCAATACAACCCCTCCCTGCAGAAGCAAAACCCCGACCCCCCTAGCCAGTGACATGGGGGCTGGAGGTCCAGTGGACCTTCAGTCCCACTGACACCCCCTGACACAAGTTTGGAGGGAGCTGCAGATCCGATGGGTCTCCAGCCCCCCTAACCCCCCTTGCACCCCCCACCACAAAAGCCCTGGTGGTCCAGTGGGCCGCAATCAAACCCCCTAAACCTGGTGGTCTGAGTGTACTTCTATTCTGCCTATTGCCTTCTATATCTGGCACTGCCTACCCCTCAGTAATACTACTGGGGTAGCATATACCATTGGACACTGACAGCAGGGCACTGCCTGAAGCTGAACTAGAAAGAAAAAGACGTCACACTGGGTGTACGCTGGCCTCCTCTTGTGCAAAGAATTTTGTTACTGGAGCAGCACTGTTAAACAGTTCCAGTAGATCTATCCCTTTCCACAAGCACTCCCACTGAGTATATTATTTGTAGTTATACTCTGGCTGCTTCCCTCTAGATCTGGCTCTGCCTACTCCTCAGTAGTACTACTGGAGGGGTATATATCACTGGGCAGTGTGGGCAGGGCGCAGCCTCAATCAGATCTAGAAAAAAAAAGAGACAAGTCACATTCCACGGATTTTATATATGGCACATAAAATTGTGTGTGCAAATTTGGACATGTGCCCAATTTACGTGCACAATTTAATTGAGTAACAAACAAATTAGTGCCAATAATTGGGTGGTAATCAATTATCAGCACTAATTGGCATCTTCCTAAGCACTATTCTAAAAAGATGTGCATGTAAATTCTTATGTGCTGATCCAAAAAGGGATCATGGCAATGGGAGGGGCTTGGGCAGGTCATACGTGTCCAGAGATTTGCACGTGGAGGGGCATAATCGAACGTTGCCGGCCAAATAGTTCGCTGGTGATCTATTGTGGTGGCAGCGCTACAGCTGGCCGGAACCATATTATCAAAAAAAATGGCCGGCCATCTTTTTTCCAATAATACAGTTTAGCCCGGCCAAATGCAAGGGTTCGCCGGGGTTGAGATGGCCGGTTTTGTTTTTCAGCGATAATGGAAAAAAATGCCAGCAATCTCCAACCCGGCAACATCCAAGGCATTTGGTCGTAGGAGGAGTCAGCATTTGTAGTGCACTGGCCCCCCTCACATGGCAGGACACAAACTGGGCACCCTAGGGGTCAGTGCGGTGGACTTCAGAAAACGCTCCCACATGCATAGCTCCCTTACTTTGGGCGCTGAACCCCCCAACCCCCCCCCCCAACCCAGTACCCACAAATGTACAACACTACCGTAGTTCTTAGGGGTGAAGGGGGCAACTACATGTGGGTACAGTGGGTTTTGGAGGGCTTCCATTACCAGCACAAGTGTTACAGGTAGGGGGGGATGGGCATGGATCCGCCTGCCTTAAGTGCACTGCGGTACCCACTAACAGTGCTCCAGGGACTTGCATACACGTAGGCCTCTAGGACTTGTTGCTGCTGTATAACCTTGGCACACCAGTTGATACCTGAAGACTAATCTCTTTGGAAAAAGTCCTTTATTTGAATAACCACGTTTACTCACAGTTAACTGCAGATCAGAGGTTGTGCCCCACTGGCAAAGAGTCTCCCTGGTACTGAGATTAGCAGTAGGTCAGAGCTGGCAGAATGGTGTACAATGCCCTCTTTCAGCAACATTCAAGGTAATAACTAAGTTCTCTAACATAGGTAACACATGAAAGGGATCTAAAACTGGCTTACAAAAATGGCCACTACCTCATGGACTACCGGAAACAAAACAGGGCACACTCTGACCCAGTTAGCAGGGGGAAAAGCACCGTGGGAGTAGAGCCCACTACCCTACACCCACCACAATGCATTGCTGATGTGACTCTGCAGTGCACCTAACAGAAAAGGTGTCACACTCACCCGAGAGCCACATCACAACCAGGGAAAGGCTGTCAGAGGATAGAACACATTCTGCTGTCATGGAGGTGGGTACAGCATTTGAGGCTGCAATAGAGGCTGGCAAAATATGTTTAGATTTGTGTTTTTTAGGGTGGGAGGGGGTTGGTGATCACTGGGGGAGTACGGGGAGGTCATCCCCAATTCCTTCCGGTGGTCATCTGGTCAGTTGGGGCACCTTTTTGAGGCTTGGTCGTGAAACTAAAAGGACCAAGTAAACCCGGCGAAAAGCGAATGCTACATACCTGTAGAAGGTATTCTCCGAGGACAGCAGGCTGATTGTTCTCACGGATGGGTGACGTCCACGGCAGCCCCTCCAATCGGAATCTTCACTAGCAAAGTCCTTTGCTAGTCCTCACGCGCTCGCGCGCACCGCGCATGCGCGGCCGTCTTCCCGCCTGAAACCGGCTCGAGCCGGCCAGTCCAGTATGTAGCAAGACAATACAAGGGAAGACACAACTCCAAAGGGGAGGTGGGCGGGTTTGTGAGAACAATCAGCCTGCTGTCCTCGGAGAATACCTTCTACAAGTATGTAGCATTCGCTTTCTCCGAGGACAAGCAGGCTGCTTGTTCTCACTGATGGGGTATCCCTAGCCCCCAGGCTCACTCAAAAACAACAACCATGGTCAATTGGGCCTCGCAACGGGCGAGGACATAACTGAGATTGACCTAAAAAATTTACCAACTGAGAGTGCAGCCTGGAACAGAACAAACAGGGCCCTCGGGGGGTGGAGTTGGATCCTAAAGCCCAAACAGGTTCTGAAGAACTGACTGCCCGAACCGACTGTCGCGTCGGGTATCCTGCTGCAGGCAGTAATGAGATGTGAATGTGTGGACTGATGACCACGTCGCAGCTTTGCAAATCTCTTCAATGGTGGCTGACTTCAAGTGGGCTACCGACGCAGCCATGGCTCTAACATTATGAGCCGTGACATGACCCTCAAGAGCCAGCCCCGCCTGGGCGTAAGTGAAGGAAATGCAATCTGCTAGCCAATTGGATATGGTGCGTTTCCCTACAGCCACTCCCCTCCTATTGGGATCAAAAGAAACAAACAATTGGGCGGACTGTCTGTGGGGCTGTGTCCGCTCCAGGTAGAAGGCCAATGCTCTCTTGCAGTCCAATGTGTGCAGCTGACGTTCAGCAGGGCAGGAATGAGGACGGGGAAAGAATGTTGGCAAGACAATTGACTGGTTCAGATGGAACTCCGACACGACCTTTGGCAAGAACTTAGGGTGAGTGCGGAGGACTACTCTGTTATGATGAAATTTGGTGTAAGGGGCCTGGGCTACCAGGGCCTGAAGCTCACTGACTCTACGAGCTGAAGTAACTGCCACCAAGAAAATGACCTTCCAGGTCAAGTACTTCAGATGGCAGGAGTTCAGTGGCTCAAAAGGAGGTTTCATCAGCTGGGTGAGAACGACATTGAGATCCCATGACACTGTAGGAGGCTTGACAGGGGGCTTTGACAAAAGCAAACCTCTCATGAAGCGAACAACTAAAGGCTGTCCTGAGATCGGCTTACCTTCCACACGGTAATGGTATGCACTGATTGCACTAAGGTGAACCCTTACAGAGTTGGTCTTGAGGCCAGACTCAGACAAGTGCAGAAGGTATTCAAGCAGGGTCTGTGTAGGACAAGAGCGAGGATCTAGGGCCTTGCTGTCACACCAGACGGCAAACCTCCTCCACAGAAAGAAGTAACTCCTCTTAGTGGAATCTTTCCTGGAAGCAAGCAAGATGCGGGAGACACCCTCTGACAGACCCAAAGAGGCAAAGTCTACGCTCTCAACATCCAGGCCGTGAGAGCCAGGGACCGGAGGCTGGGATGCAGAAGAGCCCCTTCATCCTGCGTGATGAGGGTCGGAAAACACTCCAATCTCCACGGTTCTTCGGAGGACAACTCCAGAAGAAGAGGGAACCAGATCTGACGCGGCCAAAAAGGAGCAATCAGAATCATGGTGCCTCGGTCTTGCTTGAGTTTCAACAAAGTCTTCCCCACCAGAGGAATGGGAGGATAAGCATACAGCAGCCCCTCCCCCCAATCCAGGAGGAAGGCATCCGGTGCTAGTCTGCCGTGGGCCTGAAGCCTGGAACAGAACTGAGGGACTTTGGGTTGGCTCGAGATGCGAAGAGATCCACCAAGGGGGTGCCCCACGCTTGGAAGATCTGGCGCACCACTCGGGAGTTGAGCGACCACTCGTGAGGTTGCATAATCCTGCTCAGTCTGTCGGCCAGACTGCTGTTTACGCCTGCCAGGTATGTGGCTTGGAGCACCATGCCGTGACGGCGAGCTCAGAGCCACATGCTGACGGCTTCCTGACACAGGGGGCGAGATCCGGTGCCCCCCTGCTTGTTGACATAGTACATGGCAACCTGGTTGTCTGTCTGAATTTGGATAATTTGGTGGGACAGCCGATCTCTGAAAGCCTTCAGAGCGTTCCAGATCGCTCGCAACTCCAGAAGATTGATCTGTAGATCGCGTTCCTGGAGGGACCAGCTTCCTTGGGTGTGAAGCCCATCGACATGAGCTCCCCATCCCAGGAAAGACGCATCCGTGGTCAGCACTTTTTGTGGCTGAGGAATTTGGAAAGGACGTCCCAGAGTCAGATTGGACCAAATCGTCCACCAATACAGGGATTCGAGAAAACTCGTGGACAGGTGGATCACGTCTTCTAGATCCCCAGCAGCTTGAAACCACTGGGAAGCTAGGGTCCATTGAGCAGATCTCATATGAAGGCGGGCCATGGGAGTCACATGAACTGTGGAGGCCATGTGGCCCAGCAATCTCAACATCTGCCCAGCTGTGATCTGCTGGGACGCTCGCACCCGCGAGACGAGGGACAACAAGTTGTTGGCCCTCGCCTCTGGGAGATAGGCGCGAGCCGTCCGAGAATCCAGCAGAGCTCCTATGAATTCGAGTCTCTGCACTGGGAAAAGATGGGACTTTGGATAATTTATCACAAACCCCAGTAGCTCCAGGAGGCGAATAGTCATCTGCATGGACTGCAGGGCTCCTGCCTCGGATGTGTTCTTCACCAGCCAATCGTCGAGATATGGGAACACGTGCACCCCCAGCCTGTGAAGTGCCGCTGCTACTACAGCCAAGCACTTTGTGAACACCCTGGGCGCAGAGGCGAGCCCAAAGGGTAGCACACAGTACTGGAAATGACGTGTGCCCAGCTGAAATCGCACATACTGTCTGTGAGCTGGCAGTATCGGGATGTGTGTGTAGGCATCCTTCAAGTCCAGAGAGCATAGCCAATCGTTTTCCTGAATCATGGGAAGTAGGGTGCCCAGGGAAAGCATCCTGAACTTTTCTTTGACCAGATATTTATTCAGGGCCCTTAGGTCTAGGATGGGACGCATCCCCCCTGTTTTCTTTTCCACAAGGAAGTACCTGGAATAGAATCCCAGCCCTTCTTGCCCGGATGGCACGGGCTCGACCGCATTGGCGCTGAGAAGGGCGGAGAGTTCCTCTGCAAGTACCTGCTTGTGCTGGAAGCTGTAAGACTGAGCTCCCGGTGGACAATTTGGAGGTTTTGAGGCCAAATTGAGGGTGTATCCTTGCCGGACTATTTGGAGAACCCACTGATCGGAGGTTATGAGAGGCCACCTTTGGTGAAAAGCTTTCAACCTCCCTCCGACTGGCAGGTCGCCCGGCTACGGACACTTGGATGTCGGCTATGCTCTGCTGGAGCCAGTCAAAAGCTCGCCCCTTGCTTTGCTGGGGAGCCGAGGGGCCTTGCTGAGTCGCACGCTGCTGACGAGAGCGAGCGCGCTGGGGCTTAGCCTGGGCCGCAGGCTGTCGAGAAGGAGGATTGTACCTACGCTTGCCAGAAGAGTAGGGAACAGTCTTCCTTCCCCCGAAAAATCGTCTACCTGTAGAGGTAGAAGCTGAAGGCTGCCGGCGGGAGAACTTGTCGAATGCGGTGTCCTGCTGGTGGAGCTGCTCTACCACCTGTTCGACTTTCTCTCCAAAAATGTTATCCGCACAGCAAGGCGAGTCCGCAATCCGCTGCTGGATTCTATTCTCCAGGTCGGAGGCACGCAACCATGAGAGCCTGCGCATCACCACACCTTGAGCAGTGGCCCTGGACGCAACATCAAAGGTGTCATACACTCCTCTGGCCAGGAATTTTCTGCACGCCTTCAGCTGCCTGACCACCTCCTGAAAAGGCTTGGCTTGCTCAGGGGGGAGAGCATCAACCAAGCCCGCCAACTGCCGCACATTGTTCCGCATGTGTATGCTCGTGTAGAGCTGGTAAGACTGGATTTTGGCCACGAGCATAGAAGAATGGTAGGCCTTCCTCCCAAAGGAGTCTAAGGTTCTAGAGTCCTTGCCCGGGTGCGCCGAAGCATGCTCCCTAGAACTCTTAGCCTTCTTTAGGGCCAGATCCACAACTCCAGAATCATGAGGCAACTGGGTGCGCATCAGATCTGGGTCCCCATGGATCCGGTACTGGGACTCGATCTTCTTGGGGATGTGGGGATTAGTTAAAGGTTTTGTCCAGTTCGCAAGCAATGTCTTTTTTAGGACATGGTGCAAGGGAACAGTGGACGCTTCCTTAGGTGGAGAAGGAAAGTCCAGGAGCTCAAACATTTCAGCCCTGGGCTCGTCCTCCACAACCACCGGGAAGGGGATGGCCGTAGACATCTCCCGGACAAAGGAAGCGAAAGACAGACTCTCAGGAGGAGAAAGCTGTCTTTCAGGAGAGGGAGTGGGATCGGAAGGAAGACCCTCAGACTCCTCGTCAGAGAAATACAGTGGGGGAAATAAGTATTTGATCCCTTGCTGATTTTGTAAGTTTGCCCACTGACAAAGACATGAGCAGCCCATAATTGAAGGGTAGGTTATTGGTAACAGTGAGAGATAGCACATCACAAATTAAATCCGGAAAATCACATTGTGGAAAGTATATGAATTTATTTGCATTCTGCAGAGGGAAATAAGTATTTGATCCCCCACCAACCAGTAAGAGATCTGGCCCCTACAGACCAGGTAGATGCTCCAAATCAACTCGTTACCTGCATGACAGACAGCTGTCGGCAATGGTCACCTGTATGAAAGACACCTGTCCACAGACTCAGTGAATCAGTCAGACTCTAACCTCTACAAAATGGCCAAGAGCAAGGAGCTGTCTAAGGATGTCAGGGACAAGATCATACACCTGCACAAGGCTGGAATGGGCTACAAAACCATCAGTAAGACGCTGGGCGAGAAGGAGACAACTGTTGGTGCCATAGTAAGAAAATGGAAGAAGTACAAAATGACTGTCAATCGACAAAGATCTGGGCTCCACGCAAAATCTCACCTCGTGGGGTATCCTTGATCATGAGGAAGGTTAGAAATCAGCCTACAACTACAAGGGGGGAACTTGTCAATGATCTCAAGGCAGCTGGGACCACTGTCACCACGAAAACCATTGGTAACACATTACGACATAACGGATTGCAATCCTGCAGTGCCCGCAAGGTCCCCCTGCTCCGGAAGGCACATGTGACGGCCCGTCTGAAGTTTGCCAGTGAACACCTGGATGATGCCGAGAGTGATTGGGAGAAGGTGCTGTGGTCAGATGAGACAAAAATTGAGCTCTTTGGCATGAACTCAACTCGCCGTGTTTGGAGGAAGAGAAATGCTGCCTATGACCCAAAGAACACCGTCCCCACTGTCAAGCATGGAGGTGGAAATGTTATGTTTTGGGGGTGTTTCTCTGCTAAGGGCACAGGACTACTTCACCGCATCAATGGGAGAATGGATGGGGCCATGTACCGTACAATTCTGAGTGACAACCTCCTTCCCTCCGCCAGGGCCTTAAAAATGGGTCGTGGCTGGGTCTTCCAGCACGACAATGACCCAAAACATACAGCCAAGGCAACAAAGGAGTGGCTCAGGAAGAAGCACATTAGGGTCATGGAGTGGCCTAGCCAGTCACCAGACCTTAATCCCATTGAAAACTTATGGAGGGAGCTGAAGCTGCGAGTTGCCAAGCGACAGCCAGAACTCTTAATGATTTAGAGATGATCTGCAAAGAGGAGTGGACCAAAATTCCTCCTGACGTGTGCAAACCTCACCCATCAACTACAGAAGACGTCTGACCGCTGTGCTTGCCAACAAGGGTTTTGCCACCAAGTATTAGGTCTTGTTTGCCAGAGGGATTAAATACTTATTTCCCTCTGCAGAATGCAAATAAATTCATATACTTTCCACAATGTGATTTTCCGGATTTAATTTGTGATGTGCTATCTCTCACTGTTACCAATAACCTACCCTTCAATTATGGGCTGCTCATGTCTTTGTCAGTGGGCAAACTTACAAAATCAGCAAGGGATCAAATACTTATTTCCCCCACTGTATCTGGGGTCTTCCTCTTCTTCCCACGAGGCCTCACCTTCGGTGTCAGACACAAGTTCACGAACCTGTGTCTGCAACCTCGCCCGGCTCGACTCAGTGGAGCCACGTCCACGATGGGGGCGTCGAGAGGTAGACTCCCTCGCCCGCATCGGCGAAGCTCCCTCCGCCGACGTAGTCGGGGAGCCTTCCTGGGAGGTGGCCGCAGTCGGCACCGCACGCGGTACCGACGTCGGGGACCTCACCCCGGGTGATGGGCCAGCCGGCGCCACGCTCGACGGTACCGGAGGTGCAAGCACCGCCGGTACCGGAGGGGTAGGGCGCAACAGCTCTCCCAGAATCTCTGGGAGAACGGCCCGGAGGCTCTCGTTCAGAGCGGCTGCAGAGAAAGGCATGGAGGTCGATACAGGCGTCGACGTCAGAACCTGTTCCGGGCGTGGAGGCTGTTCCGGGCTGTCCAGAGTGGAGCGCATCGACACCTACCTGAACAGAGGGTGAGCGGTCCTCTCGGTGCCGATGCCTGCTGGGTGCCGACTCCCTCGGCGACCCAGAGCTCTCGGTGCCGACGCGGGGAGGAGACCGGTGTCGATGCTTCTTCGACTTCTTCCGAAGCATGTCACCGGAGCTCCCCGGCACCGACGAGGAGGACGTAGAATCCAGCCGTCGCTTCCTCGGGGCCGAGGTCGAAGGAGGTCGATCTCGGGGGGGCTGTACCACAGGAGCCCTCAGGGTAGGGGGAGACCCACCCGAAGGCTCACCGCCACCAGCAGGGGAATGGACAGCCCTCACCTGCACTCCTGACGATGCACCACCGTCCGACGACATCAGCAGACGAGGTCCCGGTACCACCGACGTCGATGCAGCTATCCGATGTCTCGGCACCGATGCAGAGGGCCGATGCCTCGATGCACTCGATGCACTGGCGGCCGAGGATGAAGGTCTGGACGCTGACGACGTCGATGCACTCGATGACCTTGGTGTCGATGCCGACGAAGAGCCCGAGAACAAAACGTTCCACTGGGCCAATCTCGCTACCTGAGTCCGCCTTTGTAACAGGGAACACAGACTACAGTTCTGAGGACGGTGCTCGGCCCCCAGACACTGAAGACACGACGAGTGCCTATCAGTGAGCGAGATTACCCAGGCGCACTGAGTGCACTTCTTGAAGCCGCTGGAAGGCTTCGATGTCATGGGCGGAAAAATCACGCCGGCGAAATCAAAATCCGAAATGACGAATTTGAGCACCAAAACGTTTTAGGGAGAAAATCTCGACCGAGGCCGAAAAGAGGCCTACCCCGACGACGAAAGAAAACTTACCGGGGCAAAGACTGAAAAATACGGGAAGGGACAAACGAAGCCCGGGGGGCTTCCGGAGCACTTCCCAACAATTTTTTAAAGATTTTCCGAAGAAAACACACGTCAACGAAAAAAGGACGCGCGAGGTCGACTTTCCGGGGCTCGACACGGCGAAAACACGACCGTACCGAGTGCGGACAAAAGAAGACTGGCCGGCTCGAGCCGGTTTCGGGAGGGAAGACGGCCGCGCATGCGCAGTGCGCGCGAGCGCGCGAGGACTAGCAAAGGACTTTCCTAGTGAAGATTCCGATTGGAGGGGCTGCCGTGGACGTCACCCATCAGTGAGAACAAGCAGCCTGCTTGTCCTCGGAGAATACTGCTTAACGCCGCTTTTTTGTTTTCCATTATCTGCGAAAGCCGGCCATCTGGTAGCCACGCCCATGTCCCGCCTTCGCTAAGCCACCGACACGCCCCCTTGAACTTTTGCCAGCGAAGCAACGGGAAAGCGGCGATGCTGTCAAAAACGCCACTTTCGATTATACCGATTTCGCCGCTTTTAAGAAATCGCTGGCCATCTCCCGATTTATGTCGGGAAATGGCCGGCGATCACTTTAGAAAATAAGCCTAATAGTATTACAGAATACGCCAGATTGCACCTAATTTAGGTGTGGGGATTTACACCAGGTTTCCTAAAAATTATGCGCAGATTCCAGTGCTAGGCACTTTTCTATAAATGGTGCCCAAATTGGACTGTCATTTACAGAATAGCATTTAGTGCTCATTTTTTTTTGGTGCCATATATAGAATTTGGTCCAATGAGAGTAATTTGCCTGCTTCTTGTACCTAAGTTTTTCAACTCTGGTTTTTAAAGGGAAAATGGCATCAAACAACATGGGTTATGCCATTGACATTTTTCAGATTGTTTCTAAAAACAGCCCCATCCTTAACAACCAATATAAACACAAAGCTGTGGGGAGATATGATAGAGGTCTATAAAATATTGAGTGGAGTGGAACAGGTAGATGTGAATCACTTGTTTACTCTTTCCAAAAATACTAGGACTAGGGGG
Organism: Microcaecilia unicolor; assembly: GCF_901765095.1. Taxonomy (NCBI): domain Eukaryota; kingdom Metazoa; phylum Chordata; class Amphibia; order Gymnophiona; family Siphonopidae; genus Microcaecilia; species Microcaecilia unicolor. Next base: position 644,019,380 of record NC_044031.1, read on the forward strand.
AGTGCAAAGAAGCTACTAAGCAGTACAATTAAAATTAATCAAAGAAAATATTTTTTCACTCAATGAGTAATTAAATTCTGGAATTTGTTGCCAGAGAATGTGGTAAAAGCAGTTAGCTTAGCAGGATTTTAAAAAGGTTTGGATAATTTCCTAAAAGTCCATAAGCCATTATTAAGATGGACTTGGGAATATCCATTGCTTATTTCTGGGATAAGCAACATAAAATCTGTTTTACTGTTCTGGGATCTTGCCAGGTACATGTAACCTGGATTGGCCACTGTTGGAAACAGAACACTGGGCTTGATGGACCTTCAATCTGTCCTAGTATGGCACCCTTTATGTTCTTATGAACACAAATATACTGTTCATTATCAACATTAGTAACAATGTATAGTTAGTTACCAATACCACTAGACTGCACAGTGGCATGGTAATTAACCATCCAAATCAAATCAATCTCAACTTTACACAGGCGGAAGCTACCAAGTAAAGCAGAGATACCTACCTGTAGCAGGTAGTCTCTGAGGAGAGCAGGCTTCATATTCTCACAAGTGGGTAGACACCCATCCATGTCGCCCAGTCTGGCATTTATGCCATAGTAAAAAGAGCTTTGTGAAGTGTGAGCCGCGCTCCACTGCGCATGTGCGAGTGCTTTCCCAACTGCCGTGTGAACGCGGTCCCCTTAGTTCAATATTAAAGCAAAAATCAAAAATAGAAATAATGGAGACAACTCCAAGGGGAGGTGGGCGGGATTGTGCGAATATGAAGCCTGCCGTCCCCCGATACCGATGCACATCGCTGCATAAGGCCATCCAGCAGCTCAGGAAGCAAGGGGGATTGTGAGAATATTTATTTATTTATTTGTTGCACTTGTATCCCACCTTTTCCCACCTATTTGCAGGCTCAAAGTGGCTTACATAGCACCGTGCTGGCGATTGCCAGTTCCGGTATGACAAATACATAGTGATATCATGATAGAAGTCGTGTGTGACAGACACATTATGGATAAGAAAGAAGGAAGAGTTATGTTATGTCCATTTCGAGTATTAGAGTTGTTGTGTTGCAGGACTCAGGCATTTAAGTTGGATCATTCAGGTATGCCTTTTTGAATAGGTAAGTTTTTAGTGACTTTCGGAAGTTTAATAGGTCTTGCGTTGTTTTCACGGTGTTTGGTAGTGCGTTCCACAGTTGAGTGCTTATATAGGAGAAGCTGGATACACAGGTTGATTTGTATTTGAGTCCTTTGCAACTTGGGTGGTGAAGATTTAGGTATGTCCGTGTTGATTTTGTTGTGTTTCTAGTTGGTAGGTCAATGAGGTCTATCATGTATCTTGGGGCATCACCATAGATGATTTTATGAACCAGAGTGCAGATTTTGAACGCAATACGTTCTTTGATTGGGAGCCAGTACAGTTTTTCTCATAGGTGTTTGGCATTTTCGAATCTCGTTTTTTCTAAATATAAGCCTGGCTGCAGTGTTTTGAACAGTTTGGAGTTTCTTTATGATTAGTTCTTTGCATCCCGCGTAGATTCTGTTAGAGTAGTCTAGGTGGCTTAGTACCATTGATTGTACCAAGTTGCAGAATATTTCCCTCAGGAAGAAAGGTTTAATTCTTTTGAGTTTCCACATTGAGTGGAACATTTTCTTTGTTGTAGATTTTGCTTGGCTTTCGAGCGTGAGGTTTCGGTCAATTGTAACTCCGAGAATTTTCAGGCTGTCTGAAACGGGAAGGGTGTAGTCTAGGGTGCTTATATAGGTGGGTTTGTTCATGTTGTATTGGGATGAGAGGATGAGACAGTGTGTTTTATCTGCATTAAGTTTTAATTGAAATTCATCCGCCCATGAGTACATGATTTTTAAGCTGAGTTTGATTTCATTAGTGATTTCTGTTAGGTCATGTTTGTAGGGGATGTATATCGTGACATCATCTGCGTAGATGTAAGGGTTGAGGTCTTGGTTGGCTAGGGATTTGGCTAGTGGGATCATCATTGAAAAGGATGAAAAGGATCGGTGATAGTGGTGATCCTAAATGATACGTTCGAGTGCGATTTCACTTGATATGTTCTAGTGGTTAAGAAACACTTAATCCAGCTAAGTACACTTCCACCAATCCCGAAGTATTCTAGGATGTATAGTAGTATTTTATGAAGTATTATATGAAGCCTGCTGTCCCCAATACCGATGCAAATCTCTGCATAAGGCCATCCAGCAAGGCCTGGATGCGCTTATCGAGGGCCAACATCGGGAAAAGCTGAGGTGCTGGCTGGGGCGCAGGTTGCAGAACCGCTGGGGCTGATATGGGAGCAGGATCTCAGCTGCATTGGCACCTCCTATATGGCGGGAGAGCGGTCCTCCCGGCACAACACTTCTCATGTGCCGAATCCCTCGACGCCCCGGAGCAAGCCTCGAGATTAAAAATGCAGCTACTCCTCACGCGGAAAGAACTAAGGGGACCGCATTCATGCGGCGGGCAGGAAGGCACTTGCGCATGCACAGTGGAGCACGGCTCACGCTTCACAAAGCTCTAACTTTTTACTATGGCATAAATGCTGGACTGGGCAATGTGGATCGGTGTCTACCCACTTGTGAGTATATGAAAGCCTGCTTGTCCTCAAAGAAATATCTTTTCCAATCCCAGAGCACATACTCTTAAATAAATACTCTTCTTGGTACAAGCAGTCTTAAACAGTCACATTCTTTTTATTAATAAATATTGGGACTTCAAGTAACTTCTCTTAAGCAATTACAACAAATTCAATCAGGACTAGCATCAGCATGGCCACGTTTCACCATAGCTGCAGCAGGACAACGGCTCTGAAAAAATACTGTAATACAAATATTAAAATATAATTTTTTTTAGTCTTAGTATTTTTATTGATTTAATTACAGAAGAACAACATAATATAAACCAGTAAAAGTATGTACATACTTTAAAAAGCGTAAAAGAAGGGAGGAGAAATGGAAAAAAAAACGCTTCTCAACATGCATCTTTAAAGTAAGTCAGCAACAAATACCACTTCTTCTTACACAAGATAAAATGAGGTGATTTTTTAGCAAGGAATTTTTCATATTTATAAGTTTGAAATACTAGATTCCACCAGTCTTGATGTGTGGCTTGGTTCAAGGTTTTCCAGTGCGCAAAAACTACCTTCAAGGCTAAAGTAAACATGGCATTAACAAGCATGCATTCATTAGATTTTAACTTAGGTCTAAAACATTGGTCTCTAAGCAATATATATTTATGCAATATGGGACCAGTAAAATGAAACACTTCTGTCAGAGTGAGCCATATGTCATTCCAGAATGCTTTAATACACACACACTCAAAGATAAGATATTTGATAGTACCTTGTTGGGCATGACAGGACCAACACAAGTTGGAAACGCCAGGGTTAATTGTATGTGACCTGAGGGGCGTCCATAAGGATCTATGCGTAAAAAAATAGAGGGGCTGTGTTATGGCAGCAGACTTGGAACATTTAAACAGTGATCTCCATATCTGCTCCCAACTTTTATCTGAAATAGATTGCTGTATATCCTCTTCCCAGCACCTACGCACACCCATACAAGTAATGGGCATTTACTTAAAAAGAAAGTATAAACATGTGATGCAACATGCCTTGTAGACTGAAGACTTTTAACTAAATCAATAAGCTCAGGGGAATGATGCATCTTATCAATTTGAAATTTGCCTTTTTTTCAGCATAGAACTAAGTTGTAGCCATTGATAGAACTGAGTATCTAATAATGAAAATTCAGCCTTCATAACTGAAAATGGTTTCCAAGTATGATTATTCAGATCTACAAAATGGCTAAGATCCCATATACGTATGCGTTGCCAATGAGACAAGGAAACTTGCTTTCTGCCAATTGTAAACTTGGGGTTGTTCAATATGGGCGTACATAAAGTAGATGACCAGGGAATGTTTAATAACTTATTAAAAGAGGACAATAATCTATGGGTAGTATTGATGATAAGATTAGAGGCAATACGCTTGGGGAGCTGCATACCCACTAAATAAGAATGCATTAAAGGATCTATAATGGATTGCTCCAATAGCATCCATCTAGGTGAGAGACCTGCGTTAACAGGGGCAATCCATTCTAGACCTTGATGAATAATAAACACTTTATGATAGGATAGAAGATCAGGGAGTCTCACTCCACCCTGCAATTTAGATAGTTTCAGCTTTCTTAAGGAAATTCTGGGCGATTTTGAATTCCATAAAAAACCAGAGAGTAACTTTTCCATCTTTCTGTAAAAAGCAGCAGGAAATAGGAGAGGAATCATACTTAAAGCATATGTAATTTTTGGAACTACCATCATTTTAATAGAATCAAGTCTACCCCACCAAGTTAAATTGAGTAGGGACCAGGACAAAAGGGAATTTTCAACCTTAGGAAAAATTCTATCAGAGTTCATTTTAATAGTAGTGTGAATATCTCTATCAAAAAGAACTCCCAAATACTTGATAGAGGAGACTACCCATTTAAGGGAGTAGCCAGGTATCATGAAAGGGGTACAGGCATCATTTAAAAGCATTAGCTCAGTTTTGTCCCAGTTAATTTTATAATCGGACAGTTTTGAAAAATGAGAAATTAACTGAATAAGTGCATTCAAAGATGCCTTTGGGTTGGTAAGATATAACATTATATCATCAGCATACGCTGAGAGCTTGAACACCTCCCTACCCACAGAAAAACCAGCGATATCATCAGAATTCCGAATAGCTACCAAAAGGGGTTCAAGCGCTAAGTTAAACAGTAAGGGAGAAATAGGGCAGCCTTGTCTGGTACCTCTATGCAATTCAAATGGGGCAGAAATCTCACCGTTGGCTACTATTCGTGCATTCGGAAGTGAGTATAAAAGGTGTATCATGCTCAGGAAACTTGATATGCTCAAGCACACCAAACAGATACTTCCACTCCACCCGGTCATAGGCTTTTTCAGCATCTAAGGAAACGGATAAAACAGGGAAATCCATAGACCCAGTGGAGTGAATGAGATGACACAGTAATCTGGTGTTATCAGCACCATATCTATGTTTTACAAAACCAGCTTGATCTCTATGTATGAGTGATTGAAGAATAACCTCCATTCTACAGCTCAAAATCTTCGCATAGATCTTATAGTCCACATTTAGCAGAGATATACAGTGGGGGAAATAAGTATTTGATCCCTTGCTGATTTTGTAAGTGTGCCCACTGACAAAGACATGAGCAGCCCATAATTGAAGGGTAGGTTATTGGTAACAGTGAGAGATAGCACATCACAAATTAAATCCGGAAAATCACATTGTGGAAAGTATATGAATTTATTTGCATTCTGCAGAGGGAAATAAGTATTGATCCCCCACCAACCAGTAAGAGATCTGGCCCCTACAGACCAGGTAGATGCTCCAAATCAACTCGTTACCTGCATGACAGACAGCTGTCGGCAATGGTCACCTGTATGAAAGCCACCTGTCCACAGACTCAGTGAATCAGTCAGACTCTAACCTCTACAAAATGGCCAAGAGCAAGGAGCTGTCTAAGGATGTCAGGGACAAGATCATACACCTGCACAAGGCTGGAATGGGCTACAAAACCATCAGTAAGACGCTGGGCGAGAAGGAGACAACTGTTGGTGCCATAGTAAGAAAATGGAAGAAGTACAAAATGACTGTCAATCGACAAAGATCTGGGGCTCCACGCAAAATCTCACCTCGTGGGGTATCCTTGATCATGAGGAAGGTTAGAAATCAGCCTACAACTACAAGGGGGGAACTTGTCAATGATCTCAAGGCAGCTGGGACCACTGTCACCATGAAAACCATTGGTAACACATTACGACATAACGGATTGCAATCCTGCAGTGCCCGCAAGGTCCCCCTGCTCCGGAAGGCACATGTGACGGCCCGTCTGAAGTTTGCCAGTGAACACCTGGATGATGCCGAGAGTGATTGGGAGAAGGTGCTGTGGTCAGATGAGACAAAAATTGAGCTCTTTGGCATGAACTCAACTCGCCGTGTTTGGAGGAAGAGAAATGCTGCCTATGACCCAAAGAACACCGTCCCCACTGTCAAGCATGGAGGTGGAAATGTTATGTTTTGGGGGTGTTTCTCTGCTAAGGGCACAGGACTACTTCACCGCATCAATGGGAGAATGGATGGGGCCATGTACCGTACAATTCTGAGTGACAACCTCCTTCCCTCCGCCAGGGCCTTAAAAATGGGTCGTGGCTGGGTCTTCCAGCACGACAATGACCCAAAACATACAGCCAAGGCAACAAAGGAGTGGCTCAGGAAGAAGCACATTAGGGTCATGGAGTGGCCTAGCCAGTCACCAGACCTTAATCCCATTGAAAACTTATGGAGGGAGCTGAAGCTGCGAGTTGCCAAGCGACAGCCCAGAACTCTTAATGATTTAGAGATGATCTGCAAAGAGGAGTGGACCAAAATTCCTCCTGACATGTGTGCAAACCTCATCATCAACTACAGAAGACGTCTGACCGCTGTGCTTGCCAACAAGGGTTTTGCCACCAAGTATTAGGTCTTGTTTGCCAGAGGGATCAAATACTTATTTCCCTCTGCAGAATGCAAATAAATTCATATACTTTCCACAATGTGATTTTCCGGATTTAATTTGTGATGTGCTATCTCTCACTGTTACCAATAACCTACCCTTCAATTATGGGCTGCTCATGTCTTTGTCAGTGGGCACACTTACAAAATCAGCAAGGGATCAAATACTTATTTCCCCCACTGTAGGTCTGTAGTTCTGTACAAGGGTACAGTCTCTGTTAGGCTTTGGAAGCAGTACAATGTTAGCGTCTAAAAAATTACCTGTTGACGATGAAGCCAGTAGCTCTTGATAGTAAGATAGCAAGCATGACGAGATAGAAACCAAGAATGAATTGTAAAATTCCACTGGTAGCCCATCAGGACCTGGTGCTTTAGATGAAGACAATACTTTAACTGCAGATATTATCTCATCTTGAGTGATGGGTTGACTAAGTTGACTTATTTGTTGCTCAGAGAGGCGAAGAAAACTCAGTGAAGAGAGGAAATTAGAGATTTCAGAGTCATGAACCACACATTCTGAAGAATACAATGTCGAATAAAAAGATTCAAAAGCTTTGAGAATTTGAGGAGAGGAGGTCAGGGAAACTCCTGTGGGTGACAGAATTGAAGTTATGCGTTGCTTAGTTTTCTTGCCTTTAAGGTAAGACACAAGTAATTTGCCAGCCTTATTTGATTCTGTATAGTATATAGCGTTTTGCCTAAATGTAATGACATTGGTAATACTTGACAAAATGGAGTTATACTGCATTTTGAGGTGCCTGAGCTTTTGAAATAAATCTCTAGATGAAGATGTGTATAAAGACATTTCAAGATGACGAATTTCCTCCTTAAGATTGGAAGATTGGTAATACGAATGCTCTTGGTTTTACAAAGATGAGCTGCATAACTAATTATTTCACCTCCCAGCCAAGTCTTGAAGGCTTCCCATAATGTTATATACGAAGATACAGAGCCCTCATTGTTAGCAAAAAATTCAGATGATTTCTGAGAGATGTGCTGCAGAAATGCTGAGTCTGAGAGCATTGAAGTGTTAAGTCACCAGAAAGTAGATTTTGTTTTCACATGAGACCAGTTGAAATCACAGGATACTGCTGCATGGTCAGAAATAGATAGTTCACGTAACTGAGCAGCAATTAGCATAGGAATCAAGTCTTTGGTACCCAGAAGATAATCAATTCTTGAATAAGTGTGGTGTGGAGCGGAGAAAAAGGAGTATTCTCTGGAAGTTGGATAAACTAGTCTCCATAGACCATCCATTGGATTTCATAAGAGTGCTGAGCGAGCTTCTAACCTTGAGTTTAGCAGGTCTACAGTTTGAAGATCTGTCTTTATAAGGATCAATTGGAAAATTAAAGTCACCTCCAATTATGGTATGACAAGCAAGAGCATTCGTTCTAGAAGTATTAATTTTGTAGAAAAAATTTGGATCATCAGTATTAGGAGCATAAACATTAATTAATATTATGGGTTTGTCCTCTAGAGTGCCTTCCAACCGAGACCAGCTACCATCACTATCAGTGACATGAGAAGTTAATTGAAAGCGTATGGATTTCCTTATAAGTGTGATTACACCGTTTTCCGGCCTTTTGCTGGACTAATGAAACATTGGTCAAACCATTTACTTAAAAGTTTTGAACCCTCTTGCACATCTAAATGAGTTTCTTGCAGAAAACAAATATCAGAGTTTTTCTTTTTCAAGTAGAGGAGAAGTTTCTTTCGCTTGATGGGATTAGAAATCCCTTTAATATTAAGGGATAAGACTCGTATCTTCAGCATTGATATTGCAAAAATTCTGAATTTAATTGAATGGGCCAGTGTATAATTGCATGAAGAGAAGACTGCAAAACGCTGCAGAGCTTGAGATCCTCAAAGTGAGTAAAAAAAATAAAAAGGGAACTAATCTTAAAAAAAGAGAAAAAAAGGAGAAATAAAATAAAAAGACTGTTTGCACAGTAGATAAAAAGGGGAAAAAGCACATTGTGGGGTACATGCGACCAGAGTACACTCAGATAGAGAGTCTGAGCCAGCCAAGAAAAACAATATATTGGCACACATAACAGCAAAATAAGTTATGAAGAACCATCAAAAAGCCTTTGCAAATGATATACTAAAAGTTTCCCTTAAATCTTAACAAGAAAATGAGAATGATAACAGATGCCATTAATACAGAACAAACCTGTATAATGAAATTCCTAATTTTAAAGGAAACACAAGAGGTAAGAAAATACAGTGGCAACACCTGATGCCAATTGCATTATCTCATGACACTCTCATCCAAAATCTTTTGCAGTTCAGCAGGATCTCTGTAGTGCTTGGTGTTATTCTGAAAAGTTACTCTCATAATCGCAGGATATAGGAGACCGTGCTGAGCACCAATAGCTTTAAGCCTGGGGCACATGCTTTGAAATTGCTGACGTTTTTTAGCTGTTGGTTTAAAATTCAGGCACCAAGAATATCTTCGCTCCAGCATACATCAGAGGAGATTTAGACCGGGAAGCTTTCAATAAAAGCAACAGCTGATCATGCCTATTGGTCTCAGATAATTTTTCCCAGGAGCTGGCCTGAACGCAACATGGAAAGCCCGTTCTATTTCAAAAATTGTGTCGGTTGGGAGAGCAACGATATTAATAACGAATGATTGTAGAAACTGAACAATGTCTTTACCCTCCGTTTGTTCAGGCAATCCTAGCATACGTATATTATTTCTCCTCATTTGATTAGACAGTATTTCCAGCTCCCGTTGTATAAGATCAATTTTATTTCATTTGCGATCCATTTCCTGATGAGTGTGTCATGAGCAGACATACGATCCTCCAGAAGTTCAATTCTGGCATTAAATTGGACTAACTGAGTAGCGATTGATGCTAATTCTGATTTGACCTTGCAGGTGGCATCGAGATTTTGTTTCATTAAAACGTGCAACGCTTTAATATCATCTCCGAGGAGATCCGCTTTTTCGCTGGGCAGTGGCAACTGCAGGGCCTTCTCAGGCACAGAGAGGTCAATTTTGTTTCTTTGCTGAGTGCAAAACAGAGCCCTCAATCCTAGTGGATTTAGACGACATGGTGCCACGACCCCAGAAGAGAATCGCTCAGCTGTTATAATGGTAACTCAGATAGATAGCTGGCAGGAGACAGCACTCTACGCATCCATACTGGAAACAGCCATGTTTAGAACCCCTAAAAAACAATTTTACCATCACACAACAATTATTAAATAGTATGTACATATAGACTGCGTACCTGTTCCAAAATGCTCCTCTTTCCAGTGTTTAGTATGTCAGTTCAAGATGGTGACCTAACGCCTTCATTTAATACTTAATGACCAACCTCCCGATGACGTGTACACGCTACTCCAATCAATTTCCCCACTCGCATCAAGGAAGCCCAATCAAGTTCTAGATTCACCCCCCCCCCCCCCCAGGTGTACCACGTCTAAAACAAAAATCCATTTCTGCCCTTTAAAATTAAAGAAGGCTCTCAATATTACCCCCTTCCTGAACCACCTGAATTTGTTCAAAAACATGCCATCGCAAATCTCCCAATATGTGCTCTTTCTCTACCCAATGAGAGCTGCCAAGGGGGCTGATCTGCGCAGCGGGAGATTTATGGCCACGAACTCCCTATCTTGTTTGCTTACCTCAATAAAAGGAATGTGACTGTTTAAGACTGCTTTTACCAAGAAGAGTATTTCTTTAAAAGTATATGTGCTGGGATTGGAATAGATGTCAAAACCATCAACATCACCAGTGATTGAATAGCAAGCAGCTTTCTTAGTACTGCTACTGTCACAATCATCAGTGTCACCAATACGAACATTAGCTTTGACATCTCCAGTGTTATCATTACTATCCATCCCATTGTCATTACCAGCATCACAGAATTCACTAATGACTTGGAGATTGACTCAGCCTTGAAGGTTTTAGCTTCTCCTGCATGAAGAGTGGTCAACTGTTATATTTTTTTAAAAATATTTTTAAAATTTCCACTAGGTATTCATGAATACCTAAATAAAGAGGCTTAGGTGGGCCAGAATACCAGTTATGATTTTCAGTTAGTAGTGCAATCCTTGGTCTTAAGCAGACTTGATTATTGTAAAATGCTGTATATGAGTATTGTGAAGACATGCCTTGACCACTGCCATACTTTCCATTATCAGGAATTTCTCTCTGTTCCCATTCCCAATGTGTTAGTCACCCATCTAAGAGGGTAGTAACTTACCTATGTTAAGGAAATAGCACACAATATTGACAGTTTACTGCATCACACAATAAATAATAATGAGATTCAAAGCATGCAAATGTATTTAAATCACCTCATTATTATGCAAGTTGAATAATGCAGCTTGTGTGGAATTTCACAAACTGTATTATTCATAGAAAAATAATGCTACTTTTGAGCTGGCATTACTTTTTCTTCCCAAGAACATTGGACCTCTAAACTTTGGGTACAATCTTAAAGAGGCCAGAGGTATAATAAGTGCCATGTGACCCCCTTCTCCCCTAGCAACCCCCAAAGACAGCCTCAGACCTCCCAAAACAGCCTCCTTCTCTCTTAGAACAGCACCCCTGGAATCATAGGACAGAACCCTCACACCCAGAACTGCCCACTAGACATCCAAAATAGGCCCCCAACCCCTATAACAGCTCCTCAGGCTCTCAACTCCAGAACAGACCCCACTCCTGAAAGCGATCCCTGGAGCAATTCCTCAGACCTATTGACCCTATCCTTAATGTCTAGTGGAAGGGATACAACAATGATCCCCAGATACTCCTGCTCCCTATGCTGCTGGGTTCACAATAGCACCAATAAACTCCTGTTAGATACTACCACTAGGAGTCAAAACTCTACTAAAAAAGGAGCACACCACTTTATCTGGCAGCTTGACTCCTAGTGGTGGTAACACAAGACTACGACTAGGGGTCAACTGGTACCATTTACCCAGAAGCTTAAAGGAGTAACTGGGGATCACTCGTATGCCCTCTTGCTAGGCACCAGCTCTCAGCGAAGGGACCAATCATTGATTGGGTGCAGTGATTACATGAATATTAAATGCTCCCATAGGCAGCAGGATAGGGTAAGCCACTGCAGCCATGGCCTCTCCAATATATCTACCCAACACAGCATCAGTGATTAAAGAGCTTAGAGGATGGAGCCAGAGATTGGTTTGTTTGGCCCTTCCAATCAAAAACTGTTATGCTGCTCCTGAGTGGTACAACTGCTGACTGTTGTAATGGTACTTAACATTCAGTCCACTAGCAGACTATCCTCCTCCCACTGGGTTCCAAGGAGGGTTCATGGGTTCTGTTTCTTGGGGGTTATGAAGGGGTTTGAGGAGAGGGGAGGCATTTGACACAATGTTTGTAAACTTAGCAGATGTAGGCACCTCAGCTCAGCCCCTAGATTTTTTTTTAATATCTGTAATCAAACTGGGTGTCAGGTACTACATATTTTTTTAATATTTAAGGGGGACAGTTGATTCACTACATTTTAAGATTTGCGGTAGGTCTGTGTTGTGTACATTACATACAGATATATGTGGGAGTAGATGGGAGAGGGTCAGGCTGTTTCCTTTATTTGTTTACATTAGGACTGTTTTTTAGTGGTATGATTTAAACAGGTAAGTTATAAGAATAGCAGCTAAATATCACTAGTTTTCAGATACATTTAGACCCATCCTTAGACCACCTCAAATCATGCCTTTAACTCAGAATGGATAACTTTGGTTTTCGAATATCAGTAGGGATTTCATAGACCATGCAAATTCACACTGAGATCATGGCCACACATGCTCAGTGCTGTTTTGCTGTAGGGGAAACTTTGCATGTACCAACATGGATAAAGAGATTCCTGCATGAAGACAGGATGCAGTTAATACATTCTGAACCTTAATGCTAGGTGGGCTCAAAATGCTATATTATTAACTGATATTCGACCTCCTGCATAGCCTCCACTGAGTTCTCTGTAGGGATTCATTTATTCATCAGCTTCTTGAAGAATTGTTCATATACAATTTTTTTACAAGCCATCAAACCGGGTGAATCTCCTTTGTAATCACTATCATGCTGAATATTATCACTGTTCGTATTATCACTAGTTATTTCCATACTGACCTCAGGCCTACGAGAAGAGAAGAGGTTATGACACACAGCCTGATATCCAAAGCAAGAAGCTGAAACTGCAATGCAAAACCCCAAGACTGCTGAAGTCAGAAGCAGAGACAATATATCCTAAAAAAAAAAAAAGATGGTTTGTGCATAATACAGTAATTAATAATTGATAAGGACATGCAGGACAAAAACTTTTGTTTCGGTATTCCTTTCATTTTGGTTTGATTGTTTTTGTTTCATTTTGATTGTTCTGGGGTTCCTTCTGTCTCATTTCATGGTGGAATGGCCACAAGGTGAATTCCTTGGTACTATCATTTTTTTTTTTTTTTAAATCATTTCAAAGCCCCTCGAGTCCCCTTTCCCCCTGTATACCGCTAGTTCTACCAGTGTCTCCTCCCACTCTCTCCTCTCCCATCTTTAAACCTCATCCCCAGACTCATAACCTCCTTTCTGGCTCATAACTCTGTTCCCATTGAATCTTCTAACCCTTTGTATCACCTACCCCTGCAACCCCAGGCCCCTCAAGGTTTCCCAAACCAGCCCACATCATTGTAGAGTTTGTTGCCAGAACAGAAGGACAGATTGGGGAATTGTTCCTGCCCTTTTCAACCAGGGGGACTCCTGGGGTAAGCTGGAGAAGTTGGGGGTGCAGGTAATGAGAGTGGGGATTGTAAATATTGGGTGGTACAGGGTTTGAAGACCAAGTGGCATTATGAGCTGGACAGTAGGTGGTTATGAGCTGGAGAAATTGAATTTGGAGCCTATGGAGCGTGGGTAGAGTGGGTCCTAATACAGGGAAATGATGTGCAGGGAAGCAACTGCAAGGGAGTTAAGGGGGCTAAACCTATAAGAAGCCATCTAGTTTTAGGCAGCAAGAAAGCATGTAAATGGTGATATATTACTCATTTACACGGATATCTCTTATAGAATAGTGACTAGCAGAAAGGGTGTGTGCATGGGTAGAGTCTGGATGAAGCATGGACAGTATGCACACACCCACACACATAAATTGTCTGTTCATGCATACATGCAGGATTTGGCATTTACACCAGCCATAGGTGCCAGTGTAAGTGGTCATGCCTAGATGTACGTGCTTTCTCTCTCACTTGTACAGGTATTCCGTAAAGCGAAGATACTTACCTGTAGCAGGTACTCTCCGAGGACAGCAGGCTGATTGTTCTCACTGATGGGTCGACATTCACTTATGCCCAAGCTGGGCTGACTCTTGAGGGTCATGTCACGGCTCATAGTGTTAGAGCCATGGCAGAGTCAGTGGCCCACTTGAAGTCAGCCACTATAGAGGAGATTTGCAAGGCTGCGATGTGGTCATCAGTCCACACATTTACATGTCATTACTGCCTTCAGCAGGATTCTCGACGCGACAGTTGGTTTGGGCAGTCAGTGCTGCAGAATCTGTTCGTGGTTTAGAATCCAACTCCACCCCCCCCCCCCCCCCAGGCCCATTTTTATTCTGTTCCAGGCTGCACTCTCAGTTAGCTGTTTCTTTGTAGGTCAATTCTTGCTATGTCCTCACCATTGTGAGGCCCAATTGACCTTTCTTTGTTGTTTTGAGTGAGCCTGGGGTGCTAGGGATACCCCATCAGTGAGAACAAGCAGCCTGCTTGTCCTCGGAGAAAGCGAAGATACTTACCTGTAGCAGGTATTCTCCGAGGACAGCAGGCTGATTGTTCTCACAAACCCACCCACCTCCCCTTTTGGAGCTGTTGTTGTTGTTCTTTGATATAACTGAGGCGGGAACGGACGCGCACGGGCGGGAAGATGGCCACGCATGCGTGGTGCGAGTCCCTTGCGCTCCAGAGACTGTCGCAAAGCTCTAGGATTTTTACTGGGAAAAATGCTCCGTTCCTGGGCTGCCGTGGACGCCGACCCATCAGTGAGAACAAGCAGCCTGCTTGTCCTTGGAGAAAAATAAGCAGCCACCTATTTTTCTGTCTAGAATAGACTTAAAACCAGTGCCAACAGTAGGTGCCCTATTTTCTCTAATATGAATTTATTTAAAAAAAAAAAAAAAAAACAAGAACCAAACTTGATCTAAGCAATAGCACAGTGCTGATAAACAATCGTTTTGCTTCCAAAAAGTTAGAAACAAGATTTTTACATAGTATCATCTTCACCCCCTCTTAGCCTACTATAAACATGGGAGGAATCCCACACCAAAAAACTGAGAATTAAGGGAAGGGGAAATGGGACTTGATATACAGCCTTTCTGAGGTTTTTGCAACTACATTCAAAGTGGTTTACATATATTCAGGTACTTATCTTTTGTACCAGGGGCAATAGAGGGTTAAGTGACTTGCCCAGAGTCACAAGGAGCTGCAGTGGGAATTGAACTCAGTTCCCCAGGACCAAAGTCCACTCCACTAACCACTAGTCTACTCCTCCACCAAATAGCTATATTATTTTTTTAAAAAGGTGGAATGGTAACCTAACAATTGTAGAACATCTCCTATTCAAGGGTTGCCAACTATCCTACCAGGAGAGGCACTAGATTTCAGAAAGCTACTCAGCTGTTTTGGATCCCAAAAAAACAAAACTTTTATTAGTACATTTCAAGCAACATTTGTAAAGAAAACAGAAATAAAATCTTGCACCCAAGTCTGAACACTCCTGGCATGGGGGGGGGGGGGGGGGAGGCAGAACAGGATGACAGTATGCCATGGGGATGATGGGGGAGAGGGCAGAGCAAGGTATGCATTCCATGGGGAGGAGGGGACAGAGCAAGGCAATAGTGTGTCATGGGGATGGTGGGTGGAGAGGGGCAGAGGAAGGTGACAGTATGCCATGGAGAAGGGGGAGCAGAGCAACACAGCAAGATAAGAGTGTGCCCTACAGTTTGGGGAGAGGCAGAAAAATCTGAGAATGTACCATGGGTATTGGGGGGGGTGGTAAGAAAAAAAAGAAAGGGCTAGAGAAATTTGAGAGTGTAGTATAGAGATGAAAAGGTGATAGAGAAAGTTGAGATTGTGCCACTAGTGTGGGGACAGATGAAGCTTGAGGATGTGCCATGGGAAGGGGTGGGGGAGTGAAACAATAATAACTGGAAAGGAGAAAGTATGAGAGCTTGAAGTGTGTGCCTCAGGAGAGGGAGGATGAGAGGTGGGGTATTGCATGCTGGAGAAGATTCTGGGGCAGAATTAGGGGTCTAGTTAGAGGGAGTGAGAGCTGCAGATGAATACAGAGGAGAATAGAGATGCTGAGAGGGCAGGTGCTGAACACGGAGGGAGGAAGGGAGAGCGGGAAAGGGACACAGAGGGAAGATGGATAGAGGATATGGTGAGAGAAGAAATATCAAATAGACAGGAGACCCTGAAAAGACGGGGAAAGAAACAGAGAAAAGCAGAAAAGAGACATCAGGACCAAAGAAAATAGAAAAATAAAATACTCGGACAACAAAGGTAGAAAAAAGTATTTTATTCTGAATTTATTAATTGGAATATGTCAGCTTTTAGAAATGCATCTCTCTGGTATTTTGCATTTGAGTTTCTATTTCTCTGTTAGTGCTGAGTGCAGAGTCCAACTTCCTGAGGTTCTCAGTTCAGTTTTTTGCCTTCATATCTCTATTACTGATGTATGGCCCCTTGTTTCACATTTGTTGAGGGTCTGCATGTGTTTTTTGTGTGTGACCATGGTATGGTATTCTGCTAGCATGTACAATCCGTGTAGAGACCTTGTTGCAGTCCTGTTTAATTTTTTTCACTAGATGGTGTATCAGTGTTTTAGGACATGGTGTAATATTTACAGTGCTGCCTTTTCATGCATAAGGTTATTGCTTTTTGAGTCCTGGGAGTTAGTGCTGTTGTGCAAACTCACATTCAGAATCATACCATACTATAAATTTGTATATAGTGTTTTGCAGTGGAGAAATTGTGTGCTGGCCTTACTGAGGTGACATCAAAACTTTAATTTTAGTTTGTTATAACATCAGAGAATGTTGGCAACTCTGCACTGTGGTCCAGTATATTCCTTCTCTCCACTACCCCCATGTCCAGCCAGGGCCGTGCTAACCCGGTAAGCGAGGTAAGCATGGCAGGGGGCGCTTCCCTCTGGGGGGCGCCGCCGTACCTTGCTCACCTCGCTCGCCCTCTCGCAACATCCTTTTTCTTTTTTGTTCTTTTAAATTTACCTCCGTGGTGGCAGTTCCGGCAGCGCAGCGTCAGGGAAGGAGGCGGCGCTCCCGACATCTCTAGCCTTCCCTTCACTGTGTTCCGCCTTCTTCTGACGTCATGACGTCAGAAGAAGGCGGAACATTACACAGCGAAGGGAAGGCTAGACGTCGGGAGCGCCACCTCCTTCCCTGACGCTGCGCTGCCGGAACCTCCACGGAGGTAAATTTAAAAAGAAAAAAAAAAAGAAAAGGGATGTTGGGGGGAGAGAAGAGGGTGAGCAGTTGTACAATGGGAGCGGG
This sequence comes from Microcaecilia unicolor, assembly GCF_901765095.1. Lineage (NCBI taxonomy): Eukaryota > Metazoa > Chordata > Amphibia > Gymnophiona > Siphonopidae > Microcaecilia > Microcaecilia unicolor. The sequence continues at coordinate 644,036,479 of NC_044031.1, forward strand.
AGGGCAGGGGAGAAACGACAGCATGGATGCGAAGGGGGGGGGCATGGATGCGAAGGGGGGGGAGAAGAAGGCGGGCCAGGCTGGGAAATGGGAGAGAGAGAGGAGCATGGATGCGAGGGGGGTGTTAATATGTGTTCTAGCTTGAGACCTATCCACTGGAATAGTGGTGGGCCAAGCTACATGGCTTAAAACAGCTGAAAAGCACTAACTAGGCCTGATAACCAGCTGATGGCCTTATAGCAGAGAGCCTGCAAGAGCAGGACTGCTTGGTGAGTCTTATTGAAACCTGGTACAACTTTCAAATTGAGTGTAACACTTAAGATGTAGAAATTAATGACAAAAATGGTAAAAAGCTTGGTTCTTAAAATGGAGTTTGTCTTTATAAAATGGTTTCCAGTGTCACAAGATATAAAGACACAGATCTCTCTCAGTATTAGGAAAGAGGTTTTAAAAGTGTTGAAATTGGCACTATGAAGAAATCTTTGAGAGGAGGGGCAGGTGGGCACCTGATCTGCGGTTAAGTGTGATTCAGAGATGAAACAAGATTAGAGAAAAAAGTCCCTCTCCAATTGACTTGTATGTACTGAAAATGCTATATAAGAAGTGGGCACCAGAGCTATCGTTGGAACATTTTCCCCAACGAATCTCCGAAAGGCGAAGCTCTGGCCGGTTGAACCCAGAATCTGTCTGATGAATGTACCAAACTGAAGTCCTGATTTGGGTGAGAATAAAAGACTATTTCTTTCACTAAATTGTTTCAGTCTTTGTTTCAATCTATTCTCTCTCCTCCACCTGTTTCACAGAATACTACACACACAAGTAAGATTCTTTCTTTCTCACTCACATAGATTTATGTGGGAACATAAATGGCCAAAGATTCACTTAGATACAGTTAGACAGAAAGCTGTGGTCATGGGAATTAGATTTGAACTGCGCCTTCTGTCACCCCCCTTGCGCCTCCATGACCGGAGGTGCTCCTTAGAACCCCGTGACATAACACCATGGAATGGGGTGTCACTGGAATTCAGGGAGGGGGTGATTAACAAGATCTTAGAAGAGCAAACCCTCTGTACACCTCCGTGGGGAAGGGTCCTGCGGGGGTCTAGAGAGGGGTAAATAAAAACAGGGGTCATGGAAGGGAGAGAGGGGAATTGCTGGAAAAGGATGAATGGAGGGGGCAGGGGACAGAGGAGCATGGATGGGCATGGATTGGGAGGGCAGGGCTCAGGGAGAGAGGGGAATTGCTGGAAAAGGATGAATGGAGGGGGCAGGGGACAGAGGAGCATGGATGGGCACTGATTGGGAGGGCAGGGCTCAGGGAGAGAGGGGAATTGCTGGAAAGGGATGAATGGAGGGGGCAGGGGACAGAGGAGCATGGATGGGCATGGATTGGGAGGGCAGGGCTCAGGGAGAGAGGGGAATTGCTGGATAGGGATGAATGGAGGGGACAGATGGGCATGGATGGACATGCATTGCAGGGCAGGGCTCAGGGAGAGAGGGGAATTGCTGGATAGGGATGAATGGAGGGGGCAGGGGGCAGAGGAGCATGGATGGGCATGGATTGGGAGGGCAGGGCTCAGGGAGAGAGAAGAAATTGCTGGACATAGAGGGGAGGGAAGAGAGATGAAGGAGATGAAATGAGGGAAAAGGAAGAGAGGAGAAAAACTGCACATGGATGAAGAAAATAGGCAGAAGCTGAGGACCAGAAATGAAGAAGAAAGGAGGAAAGGAAAGAAATAAATGGAAAGGAAGCCCTGGAAACGGAGTTAAGAGGACAGATAGCAGCAGAATCAGATACTGGGCCAGCATGATCAGAAAAAGAAAGTCACCAGACAACAAAGGTAGAAAAAAAATCATTTTATTTTCATTTTAGTGTTTGGAATATGTCCACTTTGAGAATTTACATCTGCTACCTTTTTTTGCAATGTATAGCAATTTCTTTCTAAGAATATTGCTGACAATTCCTGTCAGTGTGGCAAGTGGTGAGCGATCATTTTCACGGGGGGGGGGGGGGGGGTGCCGCCAACTGATAGTCTGCGGGGGGGCGCCAACTGATAGGCTGCAGGGGGGCGCCAGAGACCCTAGGCACGGCCCTGTGTCCAGCAGTTTCCTCCCCCCCCCCCCCCCAAGTGTCTCCCAACTACACTGTGCAGCCATGGAGCTCTCAAAGCAACTTGAGGTTCATGAAGAACCTGTTGACCTTGTGGCTCCCAATCTCATGAGGTAGCAAAACCAACAAGCTCTCTGAAGGTGGAAATGGAAGGGGAAGATATGTTCGTGAGAGAGAGGCAGACTGGCTGTGGGGAAGTGGGAAATGAGAGAAAGGAGGGGGGGGGGGGCAGATGGACTTAGGCATCATCTAATGACACATCCACTTTAATTCAATTGCCTAAGAGATCTATATACTGAAGCTTGCACTGTTTAATTTTCTTTGCCACTTTATTCTCTGGTATTATCTAACTTTAATAAAAGGTATTATCTACAACTATTTTGCTGACCTTTCTATATGTTTTCAGACATTCTAATTGTAATTCCCATGTGATTGTCTTGGTTTTCTTTACTAATTGTAAACTGCTTAGAACCTTGTGATATTAGCAGTACATAAATAAAGGTTAATAATAATATTATGTATGAATTGTAACTTTTTGCAATTTTCTCCTGGAAATGCAGCTCTGATCTTTAAAAGGTAGCATTAGTGTGAAAGTGTTAGATACACCCTCAAAAAGGAGAACGTGTTTAACATTTGGTGTGACATTATCTCACAAAGCAAAAGAAGAGAGGATGTTCCTGTAGTTATCATAGTTCTCTGGAAATATAAAATAATTACAAAATGGCAAAATCGATTCTATAGGAAATAAAGCGAATGCTACATACCTGTAGAAGGTATTCTCTGAGGACAGCAGGCTGATTGTTCTCACTGATGGGTGATGTCCACGGCAGCCCCTCCAATCGGAAAACTTTACTAGCAAAGGCCTTTGCTAGTCCTCGCGCGCCGATGCGCACCGCGCATGCGCGGCCGTCTTCCCGCCCGAACCGGTTCGTGTTCGTCAGTCCCGTATGTAGCAAGACAAAGACAAGGGAAGACACAACTCCAAAGGGGAGGCGGGCGGATTTGTGAGAACAATCAGCCTGCTGTCCTCAGAGAATACCTTCTACAGGTATGTAGCATTCGCTTTCTCAGAGGACAAGCAGGCTGCTTGTTCTCACTGATGGGGTATCCCTAGCCCCCAGGTTCACTGAAAACAACAAACATGGTCAATTGGGCCTCGCAACGGCGAGGACATAAGTGAGATTGACCTAACAATTTATCCAACTAACTGAGAGTGTAGCCTGGAACAGAATAAACATGGACCTAGGGGGGTGGAGTTGGATTCTAAACCCCGAACAGATTCTGAAGCACTGACTGCCCGAATCGACTGTCGCGTCGGGTATCCTGCTGCAGGCAGTAATGAGATGTGAATGTGTGGACAGATGACCACGTCGCAGCTTTGCAGATCTCTTCAATAGTGGCTGACTTCAAGTGGGCCACTGACGCTGCCATGGCTCTAACATTATGAGCCGTGACATGACCCTCAAGAGCCAGCCCAGCCTGGGCGTAAGTGAAGGAAATGCAATCTGCTAGCCAATTGGATATGGTGCGTTTCCCCACTGCCACTCCCCTCCTGTTGGGATCAAAAGAAACAAACAATTGGGCGGACTGTCTGTGGGGCTGTGTCCGCTCCAGATAGAAGGCCAATGCTCTTTTGCAGTCCAATGTGTGCAGCTGACGTTCAGCAGGGCAGGAATGAGGACGGGGAAAGAATGTTGGCAAGACAATTGACTGGTTCAGATGGAACTCCGACACAACCTTTGGCAAGAACTTAGGGTGAGTGCGGAGGACTACTCTGTTATGATGAAATTTGGTGTAAGGGGCCTGGGCTACCAGGGCCTGAAGCTCACTGACTCTACAAGCTGAAGTAACTGCCACCAAGAAAATGACCTTCCAGGTCAAGTACTTCAGATGGCAGGAGTTCAGTGGCTCAAAAGGAGGTTTCATCAGCTGGGTGAGAACAACATTGAGATCCCATGACACTGTAGGAGGTTTGACGGGGGGCTTTGACAAAAGCAAACCTCTCATGAAGCGAACAGCTAAAGGCTGTCCTGAGATCGGCTTACCTTCCACACGGTAATGGTATGCACTGATTGCACTAAGGTGAACCCTTACAGAGTTGGTCTTGAGACCAGACTCAGACAAGTGCAGAAGGTATTCAAGCAGGGTCTGTGTAGGACAAGAGCGAGGATCTAGGGCCTTGCTGTCACACCAGACGGCAAACCTCCTCCATAGAAAGAAGTAACTCCTCTTAGTGGAATCTTTTCTGGAAGCAAGCAAGATGCGGGAGACACCCTCTGACAGACCCAAAGAGGCAAAGTCTATGCTCTCAACATCCAGGCCGTGAGAGCCAGAGGCTGGAGGCTGGGATGCAGAAGTGCCCCTTCGTCCTGTGTGATGAGGGTCGGAAAACACTCCAATCTCCACGGTTCTTCGGAGGACAACTCCAGAAGAAGAGGGAACCAGATCTGACGCGGCCAAAAGGGAGCAATCAGAATCATGGTGCCTCGGTCTTGCTTGAGTTTCAACAAAGTCTTCCCCACCACAGGTATGGGAGGATAAGCATACAGCAGACCTTCCCCCCAGTCCAGGAGGAAGGCATCCGATGCCAGTCTGCCGGGGTCCTGAAGTCTGGAACAGAACTGAGGGACCTTGTGGTTGGCTCGAGATGCAAAGAGATCTACCAAGGGGGTGCCCCACACCTGGAAGATCTGGCGCACTACTCGGGAGTTGAGCGACCACTCGTGAGGTTGCATAATCCTGCTCAGTCTGTCGGCCAGACTGTTGTTTATGCCTGCCAGATATGTGGCTTGGAGCACCATGCCGTGACGGCGAGCCCAGAGCCACATGCTGATGGCTTCCTGACACAGGGGGCGAGATCCGGTGCCCCCCTGCTTGTTGATGTAATACATGGCAACCTGGTTGTCTGTCTGAATTTGGATAATTTGGTGGGACAGCCGATCTCTGAAAGCCTTCAGAGCGTTCCAGACCGCTCGTAACTCCAGGAGATTGATCTGCAGATCGCGTTCCTGGAGGGACCAGCTTCCCTGGGTGTGAAGCCCATCGACATGAGCTCCCCACCCCAGGAGAGACGCATCTGTAGTCAGCACTTTTTGTGGCTGAGGAATTTGGAAAGGACGTCCCAGAGTCAAATTGGACCAAATCGTCCACCAATACAGGGATTTGAGAAAACTCTTGGACAGGTGTATCACGTCTTCTAGATCCCCAGCGGCCTGAAACCACTGGGAAGCTAGGGTCCATTGAGCAGATCTCATGTGAAGGCGGGCCATGGGAGTCACATGAACTGTGGAGGCCATGTGGCCCAGCAATCTCAACATCTGCCGAGCTGTGATCTGCTGGGACGCTCGCACCCGCGAGACGAGGGACAACAAGTTGTTGGCTCTCATCTCTGGGAGATAGGCACGAGCCGTCCGAGAATCCAGCAGAGCTCCTATGAATTTGAGTCTCTGTACCAGTACCGGTACCGGAGGGGAAGGGCGCAACAGCTCTCCCAGGATCACTGGGAGAACGGCCCGGAGACTCTCGTGCAGAGCGGCTGTGGAGAAAGACATGGAAGCCGATGCAGGCGTCGAGGTCAGAGTCTGTTCCGGGCGTGGAAGCTGTTCCGGGCTGTCCAAGGTGGAGCGCATCGACACCTCCTGAACAGAGGGTGAGCGGTCCTCCCGGTGCCGATGCCTACTGGGTGCCGACTCCCTCGGTGACCCAGAGCTCTCGGTACCGATGCGGGAAGGAGACCGGTGTCGATGCTTCTTTGACTTTTTCAAAAGAAGCATGTCACCGGAACTTCCCGGTACCGACGAGGAGGACGTAGAATCCAGCCGTCACTTCCTCGGGGCCGAGGCCGAAGAAGGTCGGTCTCGGGGGGGCTGTACCGCAGGAGCCCTCAGGGTAGGGGGAGACCTACCCGAAGGCTCACCGCCACCAGCAGGGGAATGGACAGCCCTCACCTGCACTCCAGTCGAAGCACCACCGTCCGACGACATCAGCACTAGTGAAGGTCCCGGTACCACCGACGCCGACGCAGCCTTTCGATGTCTCGGTACCGACGATACAGAGGGTCGATGCCTCGATGCAGTCGATGTAGTCGATGCCGAGGTCGAAGGTCTTGAAGCTGTCGATGTCGATGCACACAATGCCCCCGGTGCTGTTGCCGACGAAGAGCCCGAGAACAACACGTTCCACTGGGCCAATCTCGCTACCTGAGTCCTCTTCTGTAAAAGGGCGCAAAGACTACAGGCCTGCGGGCGGTGCCCAGCCCCCAGACACTGAAGACACGATGCGTGCCTATCAGTGAGCGAGATTACCCGGGCGCACTGGGTGCACTTCTTGAAGCCGCTGGGAGACTTCGATGACATGGGCAAAAAAATCACGCCGGCGAAATCAAAACTCGTAATGGCGGTAAAGGCACCAAAAATAGGGAGAGAAAAAACCCGAACCGAGGCCTCAAAAAGGCCTACCCCGAAAACGAAAGGAAACTTAGCGGGGCAAAAGCTGGAAACAGGGAAAAGGGGAAAAGTCCGTAAAGGTCTTCTTCTAATTTTTTTTTTTCAGCAAAAAACGCGAAGACGCGCGAGGGTCAACTTGAGGGGCGCGAAACGGCGCAAAACACGACCGTCCCGAGCGCGGACAAAAGAAGACTGACGAACATGAGCCGGTTCGGGCGGGAAGACGGCCGTGCATGCGCGGTGCGCATCGGCGCGCGAGGACTAGCAAAGGCCTTTGCTAGTAAAGTTTTACGATTGGAGGGGCTGCCGTGGACGTCACCCATCAGTGAGAACAAGCAGCCTGCTTGTCCTCGGAGAAAGGGAGCTATACAGCTACAGAAAAACTGAAACCCTGCAAATATCGAGACCGATTTGCCAAGTAGTGCTCTCATAGGAATAGAATAGGGACGGAATTCAAAAAGGCGTGAGATAAACAGAGAAGTTCCCTCTAAGGCATGAAGCATTTCCACTCACAGTAAAACTTAACTTTTATACTTTAAAGAAAAAAAGAGACATAGAAGGGGATAAAATTGTATTGGGTGTCAGTTATGACCCTAAAGACAAAGGAGGGATAACCCACATGGAGTCGCAGGTACAACCTTGGCCACCTCTCTAGGCAGACTTGATCAACCATGCTGGTCTTTATCTGCTTTCATTTACTATGTTACTATGAAATGGAAAAAAAACTTAAAAACTGAGGGAGATTCCCAAGCTTACCTTGTAAGGTGAACTAGGTTTCTCAGGTATGCTGAGATTGTCAAATTGTACCTCAATACATGTCATACTAGTTTTGTTTATAGTATAAATCCAACATAACAGAATACATACAAACAAAACAGCTTCAAAACCTTGGCCAGTTAATAGATGGATGTCAGCTGAGATGGCAATTATAGCACTAGCTGCAGTCAGAGCTCCAACAGTGTTCAACCACAAACTGCTTCGCACCTGAACAGAAAGTAAAGAGATTCAATATCACTGTGAAGGATTCCGTTCATAGATTTGCTATCAATGTTTCTGTTTGTTTTTTGATCAGATAAAATCAGTGGAAGAATCTAGAGTCTCTTATTTTCTATAAAGTATCAGATGGCATGGTATATATATCTATAAAACAAAGAGGGGCATAATCGAACGGGGACGACCATCTCTAAGGGTGCCCATCTCTAAGGACGTCCCAGCAAAGGGGCGGGGAAACCTGCATTATCGAAACAAGATGGGCGTCCATCTTTCGTTTCGATAATATGGTCGGGGACGCCCAAATCCCAACATTTAGGTCGACCTTAGAGATGGTCGTCCTTAGGTTGTCCTTAGAGATGGTCATCCCTGGTTTTTGGCGATAATGGAAACCGAGGACGCCCATCTCAGAAATGACCAAATCCAAACCATTTAGTCGTGGGAAGAGCCAGCATTCGTAGTGTACTGGTCCCCCTCACATGCCAGGACACCAACCGGGCACCCTAGGGGGCACTGCAGTGGACTTCACAAATTGCTCCCAGGTGCATAGCTCCCTTACCTTGGGTGCTGAGCCCCCCAACCCCCTAAAAAACCCACTCCCCACAACTGTACAACACTACCATAGCCCTAAAGGGTGAAGGGGGGCACCTACATGTGAGTACAATGGGTTTCGGGTGAGTTTTGAAGGGCTCACATTTACCACCGCAAGTGTAACAGGTAGGGGGGGATGGGCCTGGGTCCGCCTGCCTGAAGTGCACTGCACCCACTAAAACTGCTCCATGGACCTGCATAATGCTGTTAGGGAGCTGGGTATGACATTTGAGGCTGGCATAGAGGCTGACAAAAAAAAAATTTTAAGTTGTTTTTTAGGGTGGTAGGGGGTTGGTGACCACTGGGGGAGTAAGGGGAGGTCTTTCCCGATTCCCTCCGGTGGTCATCTGGTCAGTTTGGGCACCTTTTTGAGGCTTGCTCATCAAAAAAATGGACCAAGTAAAGTCGGCCAAGTGCTCGTCAGGGACGCCCTTCTTTTTTCCATTATCGGCCAAGGATGCCCATTTGTTAAGCACGCCCCAGTCCCGCCTTCGCTACACCTCCAACACGCCCCCGGGAACTTTGGTCATCCCCTCGACGGAAAGCAGTTGAGGGCACCCAAAATCGGCTTTCGATTATGCCGATTTGGGCGACCCTGAGTGAAGGACGCCCATCTCCCGATTTATGTCAGAAGATGGGCACCCTTCTCTTTTGAAAATAAGCCTGAAAGTCACTGATCTGTAGCAGGTGTTCTCTGAGGACAACAGGATAGGAATCCTCACACATGGCTGACAGACTCCACATGGGAACTTGTCTCCAGCACTTTTTCCAGACCCTTGAGAATGTCTCACTTCACATCAGTGGCATGTCATTGGGGGGGGGGGGGGAGAACTATGGTAACCATGGGTGAGCAATAGGGTATCCGGCGAGGTCCTACCTGATCAATTCTCACCGACCAATTACCCTCTGGAAGAAAGAAGTCACAGTAAGAACAATGATGGTCATTGGGTGAGAGACAGAAGCGCCGGCAGAGGGCGGGGCAAGAGTGTTATGTGGGAAAACGGAGGGGGAGGGCAGAAGTGGAGGGCAGAAGCCAGAAGTGCGGGTCTAGAAGAAGAAGGAAAATGGCTGTGGTGTAGCAAACTCACTGCCATGGGCCTATAACAAAGGGTCAGACTATTAAAATTGAACATCGAGTTCCACTATACATACTAGATTTTAAAATAAATCTAGAGATACATCCAATTCAGCCTTCTTACTGTCTACACCTCTTCCTTCTTTCTAATGATCAACCAAGTAACATTTTTCTTTACATATACACTGTCTTTGAAGAATATTTGGCAACAAAGTTATGGGGGGGAATGGATCTCAGTTGGGGGGGGGGGAGAATTAGGGGGAAATTGACCTAGTTGGGAATTGTCCAGAGGGTAATTGTTGAGTGGGAATTGTCCAGATGGGAACTGGCCTAGAACTAGGCAACAGGCATCCCACTCCTCTACCTTTCCTTTCCTCTTCCCTTCCACCTCCCCCTTCCAAAATTACCTTAGCTGGCAGAGATCTCAAAAGCCCTGCCAGCTGAAGAAATCCAGAGCAGACCCCGAACCCCTTAACCACAGCAGCTCAAAATGCCATTACTGATGCTGGCACTGTGTTCCATGCATGAAGTAAGAATTTACAGAATGGAATTTGCGCAAGGTGCTGGCATCTGCAGTGGCTCTTTGGGCTGCTGACATCCGGGATTTAGGGGATCAGGGCTAGCTCTAGATTTGTACAGCTGGTGGGGCTTGTGGATCCCTGTCAACAGCAAAAATGTGTTCCCAGCTTCTGGGTAGGCCTGACACAAAAGTGGATAAGTACATAAGTATTGCCATACTGGGATAGACCGAAGGTCCATCAAGACCAGCATCCTGTTTCCAGTCCAGGTCACAAGTACCTGGCAAGATTTTATGCTGCTTATTCTAGAAATAAGCAGTGGATTTTTCCCTAAGTCTATTTTAATAATGGTCTATGGACTTTTCCTTTAGGAAACCATCTAAACCTTTTTAAAACCCCGCTAAGCTAACTGCTTTTACTACATTCTCTAGCAACAAATTCCAGATTTTAATTACACGTTGAGTGAAGAAATAGTTTCTCCAATTCATTTTAAATTTACTACTTTGTAGCTTCATTGTGTGCCCCCTAGTCCTAGTCCCAGACCCACCTATGGCTATGATCCTGCTGCACATATGCTCCTATTCCTGCCTGCATGAACCTTTTCAGTTCATTCTACCTTAACCCTTCATTTACATGTTTAGATTAATTAATTGTAAGTTGTATTTTTGGTTTTAATTTGATCTTTTTGCAATAGATGGTGTTTTTGTCTGTATACTTGTAATATAGAATTATCAACAAAAAAGTAATAAGGGGATCTGCAATGGAAAGCATGAAAACTCATGAAGCATTAAGAGGAAAAGGCCTCGAGAAGCCTCCAGCTATAATAATGCTGTTAGGGGCTGGACTTCGTCATCATCGGCCAAAAACCTCTAATACAATAACATTAATTCTTCTTTGTTTTCTGTTTTTTTTCTTTTTTATCTATTTTATCCCACTATCAAACTTGAAAATAAGAAAAACACCGGATTGTACTTATCTTTATCCGGTATGGTATCATGCGGATTCTTCCAACACAACGACCACGACCAACGGTGTCCCCCGTTTCGTGGACCTGCTTCAGGGTCTGTGGTCCTTGTGTTTTCCTCCGCTTTGAGATCTATAGTTGTAATAGACACACTGACCATTATCAACTCAGATTGGTATGTTTCATTCCTTTTGATACTGAATTTTATGTATGACTTCTTTTATGTACTGTTTTTAGTCAATTATGTATAATAAGTGAATTATTCAGGGGTCCTTTTACAAAGGTGCGCTAGCATTTTTAGCACTCGCTAAATGTTAGAGACACCCATATATTTATATGGATGTCTCTAGAGTTTAGTGCACACTAATCATTAGCGCACCTTTGGAAAAGGACCCCTAAGATTTTTAGTGATCATGTATTATTTATTGTACATATGTTTTGGTCCTTTTTATTAGTTTTTAAACATCTGGTCTTTTAAATGGGTTTTATTATGTGAGTACAAAATTGTATATTTGTTTTTGAATGTTTCATTTATTTATTCTTTGCAGAAATACAGACTCAAGGAAGGCATGCTTAGGGCTCTGTTTACGAAGATGCGCTAGAGGCATGTTAGCGTTTTTAGCACACACTAACCATTAGTGCGCACTAACTATGTAGATGCCCTTATGGGCGCCTACACGGCACGCGCTAATTTTGTACAAACACTAAAAATGCTAGCACACCTTAGTAAACAGGGCCTTTAGTGCTGAAACGCAGAACTGCGTAAAAAAAAAGAGTCTGTTTTATACAATTGTGTCTAGAGTTGATTTTAATAAAAATCCCTATGTTGGAACCTCTTTGGTTTTCCCCCTTTTTGTCTTTTTGTGGCTTATTTGATTTTTCAGGGGGTTTCTTCTGTTTTATCTGGAAATATAGCCCAGTGAAATCAAATGACTCTATGATGGAATAAATATCTAGATGGGAGCTCAAGGCCTAAAACAGCTGAAACCAAACAGCCAAGAGAAAATAAAACTTAAACATGACCACAAAACTTAACTAGGGCAGCCTACTGAGAAATATAACCACATGACAGTGATAGAACTTACACACAAGGAATATATTTTTTCAGATAAAATTACGTGCTGAGATGACTAAAGCTAAAGACATTTGACAGGCTCCACAGAAAACTAAGGACAGTGGCAGGCCGAAATAGGCATGCATGTGAAGTGAGACATTCTGAAAAGTTCTGAAAAACATTTTGTTGACAGATTCCCTTGTGGGTCCCATCAGATGACATCACCCATGTGTGAAGATTCAACTATCCTGCTTGCCCGCAGAGAAATCTGTTTTCAGCATTAGTTGTAACATGGTGTGGGCATGTGGGGGAGGGGGGGGGAGGCAGCAAATGTTACAAATACTAATGCTAAATTGGTTTCACACATCCTCACCCACTGCCAATATGATTTCCTTGCCCTTTGCTCTCCTTCCTCCACCCAAAGTAAGCAGACAAACTACACTAATGGTTCATAGCTTCCTGCAAAGTTCTTAGATATCCTATATAATCAAATCCATATATAAATAATAAAAATAGTGTTAGATATATAGTCATTTCTTAAAGTTAAAAATTCTCATTAAATATTAAGGCCTAATTATTTTGTACTAATATAATTACATTTTGATATACCATCCTTCCTGCAAGCATTACAGAGTGGTGAATATAATGAAATCAAATATAAAAAGTAAGAAAAGGAACTCTATTGTGTGATAGGAAAGTAGTCAGTCGCACAAAGACAGAGCCACTGTCATAACTTCCTTTTAATCCAAGCTTATTTATTCAAGTTTTCAACATGATACATCAAAACAGATAACAGATACTAAAAAATTGATGCTTATACATAAGAGAAAATGATTCCTGTAATACAATGCAACATGGAAAGAAAACCTAACCCCCCTTTTACAAAGTCACACTACCGACTGTGCGGTAATGCCAACACAGCCCATTCAAAGTGAATTGGCTTTCTAAAAGGGGGGGAGGGTAAATTAACTTAAATTAAACCAAGTTATGTCCTGAACAAGACCATGTAGCTTAATATCCAAAAAAAAGAAAGAAACAGACATGGAAGCTTATATTCACAGTATCTTAATATGTGAATATCTGACAAACTACTGACAATTTGACTTTAGGTAAATTTCTACACTGGACCATAACTTTATTTTAAATGTTGTATTGCCAACTTTATCTGCCATAAAAAGTTCAAACTTATGTATTTGTAAGACAGATTGCCACCATGCTTGTAAAGAAAGTAATGTATTGTCTTTCCAGTTATTTACCACAGATTTGATAGCAATCACTAATAGAAAATTAATAATCTGGAGTCCATTGAGCAAAGATCTGATTCTATCGCTAGGGATCCAAAAGAGATTACTTTTATGGATAATTGGCTATTGATTTGGAAAATTGAAATTATTTTATCTCATACCTGTGACAAAGTTGAATGTATAGTGGCATTCGTAGACTAAGGGCCTGATTTTCGAAAATGATCGCCAGCCATCTTCCAACACAAATCGGGAGATGGCCGGTGATCTCCTGAAGTCGGCCAAATCGGTATAATCGAAAGCCGATTTTGGCCGGCTTCAACTGTGTTCCATCGCGGGGCCGGCGAAAGTTCAAGGGGGCGTGTCGGCATGGTAGCGAAGGCGGGACAGGGGCGTGCGTTGAGATGGCTGGCTTCGCCCGATAATGGAAAAAAAAAGCCGGCCTTCACGAGAATTTGGTCTGCTTTATTTGGACCCTTTTTTTTCAGGTCCAAGTCCCAAAAAAGTGCCCGAACTGACCAGATGACCACCAGAGGGAATCGGGGATCACCTCCCGACTCCCCCAGTGGTCACTAACCACCTCCAACCCTCAAAAAAACAACTTTCAAACCTTTTATTGCCAGCCTCTATGCCAGCCTTAAATGTCATATTCAGGTCCATCGCAGCAGTATACAGGTCCCTGGAGCAATTTTAGTGTGTGCAGTGGACTTCAGGCAGGCGGACTCAGGCCCATCCCCCCCTACCTGTGGTGGTAAATGGGAGCCCTCCAACCCCCCCCCCCAAAACCCACTGTACCCACATGTAGGTGCCCCCTTCATCCCTTAGGGCTATGGTAGTGGTGTATAGTTGTGGGGAGTGGGTTTTTGGGGCTCAGCACTCAAGGTAAGGGAGCTATGCACCTGGGAGCTATTTTTATTTATTGTTTTACTTTTTAGAAGTGCCCCCTAGGGTGCCCGGTTGGTGTCCTGGCATGTGAGGGGGACTAGTGCACTACGAATCCTGGCCCCTCCCACGACCAAATGCCTTGGATTTGGTTGGGTTTGAGATCGCCGGCTTCGGTTTCCATTATGGGCAAAAACCGAGGCCAACCATCTCTGACATTTGGGCGGCCCCAACCGTATTATCGAAAAAAAAGATGGTCGGCCATCTTTTTCGAAAATGTGGTTGGCTCTGCCCGTTCACGGCACCGTACTCGGAGATGGCCGGTGCCGTTCGATTATCCCCCTCTAAATG